>NC_066242.1:12644684-12951809 GCF_024542735.1 Bombus huntii | reverse complement strand
TTCCGTACTTCATTTATTTTAGCTTAATACATAAATATTATTTATCAGAACATGTCATTTATGATATTTATTATGATATTTATTTCTTATGATATTTATTTCTTAGCTTCATTTTTGAGAATATATTCACAAGCTTAAATATCGTTTCACAATAATATTGTTTGAATATCTGTATTATCACAATTGAGTTATTTATGCAATAACCAATGTACATATTATGCAATGTTATTGAAAACATATTGCCAACATGTATAACTTATAATTATAAAAAAATCTACAAAGAGATATTGATAAATACAGTAGAGATTTGTTTGAATATTAATTGGAGGCGCATGCGTCTACATATGTATATGTATAAAAGAACCGCGAACCCCAAGCTATGAAAGGCTGCATAACCTCTAAACATTAGATCCTTTCATAAATATAATATTGTAAATAATATATTCTATATAAATCGTAACAAATATTACCTGTCTATGTGTCTAAATTGACTAAAGTTACATCTTTGTTATCCGAAATAATTTACTTACCTCACTGATTCTGCGATGCGTTTAAAACTGTTTAAAATAGCTAGTCGAAATAAGAAAACATTGTTTGGATGTCCCTGTTCCTGATCCTCCGCCATTCTCGATCGAATTGTGTACAATCACAGAATCTTCGAATTTGAGTAACTGAACACTTCACCGAAAGCTGAATATAACGGTTCTTTCATTCTATAGAGTACGGACCAGTACTTTCGCGTCTCCTGAAACTGTTGGAAATAATTCAAATCGTCTAAAAGAATGTCGAAAACTTTGAAGTAGTTTGAAACGCTACGTATAGATGGCAGTTTTGTGCTTGACATCATCTTCACTTGAATGTTACCAACATCTCTCTACCAACATCAATATGTTTGTGTATGTGATTACTGATATTTAAATTTAGAAGAAAAAGTATTTCTTTCAAGAGAAAAAGATATAAAATAATTAAACAATTACTGGATAGAGTATTACAGCTAATATTAAACTGCGTGTAATATTTTTCTTTTTAAATATTACTATTAAAGATATAGCATGTTATAATGTTCCAGGAATCAATTTTAGTAACCAATAATAAATCTAAATGTTACTCAACTAAAGTGAAAACTACTTCGTGCGAACAAAACGAGCTGTAGGAATGGCAAAAGTCTATGACTAATAAGGACAGAATTGAAGATATACATACATGTATGTATAAGCAGATATAAGTAACTAACAATTAAAACAGATGCTGCGACGAGCCTCGCAATAACTTACTTAGACCTAATTAACATTCCTCTCAAATTAAACACGTATGTTACTCGAGTATCCTAATCACCTATATCAGTATTAATTAGATCTAACGTCAACTTTAATTAGCATGTCTTCCTTACTAGTGAAATCTACCAAATGATATGTCACGACAGAATTGTTATTTTCGATTTACAAAGATGCACACTGATATACTCGGCTAACTAAAATAACAACATTCATTCTTTTTCATTTGTTAAAAACATAAAAATAATTATATCTGATATTTCAGACTCAATATAACCGCAAGTCAGACTCAGGTCCTAAACTTGCCATGTAAGAAGCATGATACTAACCGATAGAACCGAAATTCACAATAGGTTAGATGCTTCGACGACACAGTCGCGCATCGTTCTGAGCTAGTGGTTCGAAGGATTTGCTCTTATATTCCTCAGCTTCCAAGGCGAACAGGTCGTGAGTCCGGGTGTCGATATACAAACTACCAGACTAGAAATTGGATCATCTAACTCTATAGCTTGGGGCCAATGGTTTTCAGCTTCGTTACATGACTGCACCCCTACCTTCAGAGAATATCGGTGTTACAACCGTTCCGCTATATCTTCAACTTCAAAGGTCAACGTTGACGCTGGAAGAAGAGACGTTCGCTGTTACCGCAGATTCTCAAAGTAGCTCGCATTGAGTCGAACCGATGTGATGCGCCTCCGCTCCATTATGCAACCGGCCTGAACTATATTTTCTTTCCCCGTAGCCGTGAGCCAGCTCACGGAGAGAAGGCTCAGAGCGCTACCGTGGGCACCCATTCACTCGCTCACTCCGGAGACGACCGACCCTCTTAAATCGAGAAAACGGCATCTTCTCGACCAGTCTCGATCACATCGATCGCGATCGAGAAAGATCCCGGATCGAATGATCGCAATACGTTTTCAAATTCCATGGAACAGGATTTCATCCGTGGCGTTCTATAACAAAAGATGGCTTTACCAACGTCCCTTTGTTCTCTCGTTCCTTTTACTATCCTCATTCTGGTCAATTACATCGTTCGTCTTGGTCGTAGCCCGGAGGCAGTTAGGTAGATGGAGAAATGTTTAAATTTTATATGTTGCAGCGAACGCGAAACGATTATCATCACGATGATGCGCTCGGTATCCCGGATGAAAGTACTAGCACGTATTTTAAGAATTCCAATACGCAAGAATCATCCGTCAATTGCGTCAGGCTGCTGCATAGAATTGCGAGAAAATAGTTCGGACGCGGCGAACGTGTGTTCATCTACTTTGTCATCCTCCCTGTTATCATCGCTATACCACCCACGTGGTTGCGTCAGAAAGTACCAGAACTATCTAAACCGCAAATATTTCCTTCCTCCGTCGACCTCTGTGGCGTGGCTCTTTCGAAATGGTATCATCATCTATATAGCGAGATTGTAACAAAGCAAGGCTCAGGAGTCGATAGGAGGGAGGCATTATGCGTGCAATCCCTCCTATTCGAGATCATTATTCAATAACGACGTGTGAGCCGCTTCCGCAATTCGCGTTCGTGTCTTATTCTCTTAGAATTCGTACCGAGGAGAAAGTTGATTGGAATTGTCGTCTGATTATTCTGATTACGGGAATAGCATCGTGTCACTGGGGCACGAAATTGTTTCTCTTTACACATGCATATACCACGCTGTGTGCATAACTGCAATTAGCCAATCTATCAAACCTGTACGTTTCTTAATCCATTAAACTGCAACCTCTCCAGATGAACAAACAGTGATATTTCTGTTGCGCAGTGTACATTGAAATCTCAAATAGATAGATGTTGATGGATGTTTCGACGAGACAAAGGTTCCGATATTCTCACTAGACAAGACAGAATGACAATAAGGTCAACCCTTTCCCTAAAAAAAAGATACAAGCGCAACAATAAGGGAAAGGTTAAAAATCTTTTGTTTCTCTTACAAAGTATCACGCAGTAGCACCATATTCGGGTTTTACAGGGAAGATCGGGTGTCTTGGAAAACGATGCAACATTAGATCGCTTATTACTTGACTAGGATCCCGTCTTCTCATGCACAATCCTTTTTTGGCGACAGCGCCCACTGTTGGAGTGCAGTTCTCGATGAAGCGTTTCGCCGATGAACCTCACCTCTGGCATAACACGAGCAGCAAGATAGATGAATGCGCGGATAGCGCGCCAAAGGGCTGGGTCTTCTCAAAGCGTATCGGTGTGTTCGGTGACTCGATCCGTTTAGAAAGCATTCTAGTCTTTCCGTGCCCAGGTATACATTGTCTCGAACGTTCGTGGTATCCTATTATCGAGACCCTGGCTCACGATTGCCCTGTTTTTTGCGAGAGCCGCACCCCTGCATCAGCTAATTCGAATTGCTAGCAATCTACCAATCCTATCGATCATCGAATCACGCTGATTTCTGTATTCTGTCCAACGTTCCTGTTCGATTCCCGGTATCTTTTTTCATCGGATCAGATCTGAAAGATCCGACGTTCCACGGATCGAATTTGTTACCAGCGATCGGTAGATAAGCGTATTAACCCTCATCCAAGTGTCAGCTGTGCCAGTTACTTGCCTGAAGCGAATTTGAAGAATTTAGTAGTCAACTAAGCGTAACACGGATAGGGTCACTGGGTCTCCTTTGTGTGAAATTTCCTGAGAAATTCGAGGTCGTAAAGCTGGTGGAGCAAAAGCTGAACAAATAGATGAGAAATGCATGGGAAAGAGCGGCGTGATTTATAGTTTTCCGAAGAACTGAGTTTACTTATGCCGCAGTGCCAGTCGCGTTGTCGAACCATCAAAGCAAGTCCGTGAAAGCCACGGGACTATAAATCGATTTTAGAAATTAAAGAGTTTACATAACTACGAAGAGCATTCTGAGATAACTCGTTGGGGGAGTGAGATGGATTACCTCATCGATTCAGGAACTTTCTTTCACAAACGTTTATTATAAGCATCATAGGAAGAAAGTACGACCGATTACGTAAGACATTTCACTCACCCTTAGGCGATACACGTGTAGTAGAGTACATATTCGACACGATGTCAAAGCGATTGTATCGGAAGCATGCAATCTACAGTGTCGACTACTCCTAATCGATTCTCTCATTCGCTCTCTAGATTGGAATTACTTTGCAAATTCGCGCGTGTCTCAGTTTCAGTTCCATATACAAACGCATTTTTTCTTTCGCGCGATTTTCTTCCCTCTTACGCTGCACTGCGCGGTGTACGCAGAGAGATGAATACATTCTCACGAGTAGCAATCATATCCACTAATACACGTTTCTCACCAATAACGCAACATCAATTAGCGTTTCTATACTGCGGTAATGAAGACTGTCTAGGGAAAGCTTTGTAATTATAAGCTCTGAAAGTAACTTCGTATAAAAGCGATAAAATACATCGTTGATCTATCGTTCGTGAGAAAGATCAAAGGGACCATTCGATAATGAAGTATACAGACAGCACAACAGGTCACTGAGGGGTTAATCGCAGCTGCTGTTCGTGAAGAAACCAAAAATCTCTCCCTGACAAAGACTAAACCGATCTCCGCGCACATACGTCACTGCAAATCGACCCGGTAAAAGTGAATAGTCTGAAGTCTGAATAAGGAACTAAACTGTTCACGCTGGCCCGCTCCGAGGCAAAATCGAAGCGTCGCGCCGTAGACGAGAGAGGTAAAAGATGGTTATTGGGAAGCGATCACGTCGAGGCGTCTGCCTCAGAACGTGAGTACGGTGACCCGAGGGGAATCGTTAAGCGGAAAGTTACGTGCCGATCGGTAACACTAGAAACGATTTGGAGCGGCCTTTCGTGTATGTACACGCTCTCACATCTATATAAAATTACGTACCATCGGTACGGTTGATGCGCAACGCACCAAGTTGCGCAATGATCGCGCGCCGTTGCAGACCATGCGTTGCTCTCTATAAGCCATCCCGTCTATCGTGGATGATGATGATGACGTCGCGCGACCCCGTGTACACCGAGCAACGTCGAATACGAAATGACCGATATAATTACAAAGAGGGAACTCACGCATCTTAAATTGTAGTTGGACTTCGCAATCTGCGGCACAAGAAACATCACCGCGGTCATCTTCATCAAACATCACCACTTTTCGTCTTTCTTTCGTTTAAACGATTGTCTTTTACTAACCATAGTGTACCACCTCGTGGTATATAATCTTTCTTTTTTTACTAGCCACGTCGTCCGTCCCTTCGCTTACCTATACATCTTATACATACCAATCTCGGTTCACTTTCATGTCGACCCGATTAGCCGACCTTCAGGTCCGACGAGAGATGCCCGCCGATCTGTATCACCTGGCTTGCGTAATCACCCCTCATCCCACATCTCTCACCGAGGCTCATCTTGATCCGCCTTCTCCCTCGGTTTCCTTCTACTCTTCGTGCCTCCTAGAACTCTTTCTCCGTCGCTCATTCGTTAACCGAGTTCGCGAACTTCGTCGAGGGACGCGGCACCGGGTGTTCACCAGAGTCGATGCTGTTTCTGAGAGTCTTCCTCTTGGGTGGGAGGAAGACGATCCTCCAGCCTCGGATCGGTATATAAGCGCGGTTGCTTCGACCTGAATCTGCACAGACCAATTATTGCCATCGTTTGGCGATAGAACGTTCCATTGTGCGACCGGTATCATCGGGGAGGTTCGCTTTTCATACAAATCGAACGGTACATCAGCGAGATGAGATCGGTACGAGTCGCATTCGTCTATTTTCTCCCGCGCTAGGTGACACCTTCGAACGCTTCGCTTCCGGTTCTCGATTCTCCAAGTCGCGAGTCAGTGATGTCGAGCGTGAATTAGCGATCTATTCGATAAATTTTACCTATATACATCTCTTCACGTAATTCTTTTCAATATTAAGAAGGAAAAGGCTAATGTATAATTTCGTTCGTACGATTCCCTTTTAATATCGATTAGAGTCGGTGAAATAAGACATAGTGTGCTTAGGAAATCTTTTCAGTGACATTACCTACGAGAAAATCATATTTTATTCCGATTCTAAAATAATTTTGCAAACGTTTCAAGTATTCTAAAGAATTGACTTGCATAGTACCTTCAACGGTTGAAGTTATTGACGACTATTTTAACAGCTCGCTGTCGCGTTGTTGGCCATCGTCGGTACGTGTCACGCCGCCCGACTAGACAATACTTACCTTCCTCCGGGCAATGCAGGCACCGCAGGAGGCGCAGGATTAATACAAGCTCCGAATCGTGGCCACGGTGGTCCAGGTGGTCCTGGGGGACCTGGTAGACCAGGTGGACCAGGCGGACCAGGTGGGCCGGGTGGACCGGGTGGACCTGGTGCACCAGGAGCATATGGCGGTGGTGGCGGAGGAGGTGGCGGTTTTGGTGGCGGCGGAGGTAATGGTGCGTTTGGTGGTGGAGGCGGAGGTGCCTACGGAGGACGTAAGTATTATTTCTTCATTTTATTTTCCAACTTATAACGTAGAAAAGATAGAAATATTATGTAGAAATAATAAGATAAAACTTTAGTAGAGCATTCAACGATAGATCGAATATTTGATAATATTTGATAATAATACGCGATAATTAAATCCAGTGAAATCGAGCGTATCGTACAATCGATTCTTGGATATGATCGAAATAATCAATTGCGGCAATCTTTTAATTTGTTTGCATGTAGTTTTCGAATACGTCTTTCCTCGTGTTTGCCAATTATCGTAGTTTTCTTCGTTCAATACTTCAAAGATGGTTTTCGATAAAGCGGACAGAATTATTGATCTTCCCATAATGAATTACCGTACTTTGCGCGAATACTGCGACTAAATTGCAGCTTATAATACTGTAATAATATAGTTGGTATCCCATGTTAGGCTTTAATGTCCCCTTACATGATGATATTAAGTTTTATTGAAAACATCATCGCCTCCTTATAGATGACTTTTCGAATTAAATCATCGCCGTAACTTTTTATTATCTAATCCTAATATCAGGTTACCGAGTGAAAGGCAATAATAATGATTCCATGCCTTTTGCGAAAAGATATTGCAATTACAGTCATTGAGTCAATATCATATTTGATCATATGAAATCATCGAAATAATAATACAAAGCATATAAGCAGTAAGTACCCTACTGTTATTTGTCAGTAAAATTTTTACTTTGCATAAGTAAGAAGCTCGAAGCTTTCGAGTTCTCTTATTTTCTTCTTTCTCGTGTCTCATCATTGATCTATGTAGGAGTACAACTTTTTGTTCTGGCGTATTACGCAACTAAGAGAAAACATGTACTTAACCAGAGTACTCGTTCAACACGTACCCTGGTGCTATATATTGTTTTTTTTTTTTTTTCTCGTTAGTCCCGACTAAGACTATTACGTCTCGTCAGCGCAAACATTTCACACATCATTAAAATCATTATGGCCATAAAACTCGCGGAGAAAAACTTGTTGTAGCCGGAGAAAAAGTTAGACATAACAAATTACTCAATCACAGAAGGAATCGCCGAAACGTTTATCATAGTTCGTTTCGGTAACACGCGCGTAGAGAAAATCACTTGGATTATCGTGGAACAGTTGTGTCACGTTACATCAGACATACATTAGAAAAGGTAGAGAACCAAGAAGAGAGAGAAATCGCGCGCTATGAGAGACAGTTGGTTGGTCGGAGTTGCATCAAAATATGTAAAGTATGTCGTGAAACCGGGGCTCGTGTCACGGGGACGAAAGAAAAGTGAAAATCACGGTACTACGCGAAACGTCTAATCACTTTATCCCCCGAGGCGCTCCTTTAATGAAGACACACCAGCACGGTCTCAGTAACAGCGCTCTCGAATCTACGTATGATTTGACGGTGAGAATTCTCGCTGGATTGCGAAAATAAGAACACCAAAGCGTCTCGTGTGTGTCTCCTTTAGTACAACGCGTTGTCGCGACCGACCAAGTAATTAGGCCCCATTCAGTTACGAATTAATCTCGAGTGCGTTCGCGGATTTCACCTGATATGGCGCAACCCGGTGGATTGCGCGGATACAGTGATCGATAAAAAGTCGATTATACGCGGCAGAACAGGAGATGTGTTCTGTTCGAACCGCTTAAAATTCTGGCTAACTTCTTGCTAGCTTTTTTTTGTATTCGATGTACGACCGGTCGATTATCAACTTTCTCAGGGCTGCTTAAAAGTCAGTTGCATAGAAAGGGTACTCGAGTCGATCAAAGTCTGTGGCAATTCAGGTACTTTTATAACGATAAAGACTTTATACAAGTTAAATTACTTATGCGATATTTTCGAACATTTGTTTGAATTTATGCTTTAGCCGGTGGAGGCGGTGGTGGGCCAAGAGGAGGACCTGGAGGAGGCCAAGAGATACCTATCGTCTCGTTCAACAATCAGAATGCCGGTGATGGCAACTACCAATTCAGCTACGAAACAGGAAATGGTATCAGTGCGCAAGAAACGGGTCACCAGCAAGGTGAGATCAGGGCCATTCTTATTTCTCAACAGCGATATCCCTCGTGTTCCTTTTCTTCGCGGTTCGTCGCTATCATTTCTCACTGTTATGAATATTCCTATCCATCATCGTGCTCGGCCTCGAATCGTTCCGTTTACAATGGAACCGAACCGATGAACGCAATAGCACTGCAACTCCTAAAATGTGACTTCCATCTAACTTGTTCTCGGATCTTTACCTACCGCCAGTATTTTACTTGCAAAATAGAGATTTTCAAAATTGATAATATTTCGACATCTTTATGGAAGTTGTAAGTTGTTCGATGTTGTAAAACGTTAAGAAGATTCTGAAGAGATTGTACGAAAAAACCACAGGTATCTAAGTAATCACATGTCCTAATTTCGGCCAATTCAATTCGCGATGAGTGATTACCGAACAATGATCATTTCTAACAAGCTAGAAAGCCGCAAAAATACTCGATACGTGGTGCAATCCTGCCGAGCACCTGTTGCGTCAAGTATTCACGTGTTGTCTCGCTTTTCTAGGTAACGCGGAAGCGGTGAGCGGATCATACTCGTACACCGGACCTGATGGTGTACAGTATAGCATCAGCTACACCGCGGATGAAGAAGGTTTCCATCCCCAAGGCGCACATTTGCCAACACCACCTCCAATTCCACCAGAAATTCAACGAGGCGTCGAGTTAGCACTCGCGGCTGAGGCCAGAGGCGAAAATCAAGATACTTCCGGTGGTGGTGGTGGCGGTAATGGTGGCGGAGCCGGATATCCTTCAGGGGGTGGATACAGTGAGTTTCATCGATGATATTTTGTTTCGTGAATCTCTGAGTAGACGTTAGAACTATCTGAAGAAAGAAATTTAGAAAGAAAGCACTTTTTTATGATCGTGATAATTTAATTATTAAAATAATTTTGCGTATTTGTTTTGATTAAATTGATTTCTTTTTATTAATAGACGGAGGCGGTGGAGGTGGTGGTGGTGGCGCCGGCCGAGGAGGTGGCGGCGGTGGTGGACCTTATCAGGGTCCAAACTCGTACCAAACAAGCTCGGGCGGATACCATTATTAGACGACACCGCACAAGTCATTACGTATTACACGATCAATCTTGTTCCATTACAGTAATATCATTTAAAGGCGGACGTATGTACATAAGAATATATCGTTTATGTAACTTTCTTATTTATATAAAATGTGAGAACCTTATTTACGATGTTCTTTCTTTTTTCCTATATTAATATTCGAACTTTTCACTTTCCTTTTGACAATGTTGTCGTCATTGGCTCCTGTTCACGGGATATAAATAAATATTATATTGTAATATCGGAAAATAAGGATAGAAATTTTTTCCCGATTACTTACAATTTATTAATATTAAATTGAATATACGGATATAAATTGGACAGAGAAAGATATTTAACGGAGATTAAATGCAATACTCGTATCTATATCAAATAACTTTACAGTTATTTGATCACTATCGTCACAACGAATCTAACACACACACTCTCTCTCTCTAACAACTCTATCAATTCTCACGACTCTACTCTTCGACGACTCGAAACGTCTAACGACTCTACTCTTCAACGACTCAATTAGCTCTAACGACTCTACTCTTCAACGACTCAATTCGCTCTAACGACTCTACTCTTCAACGACTCAATTCGCTCTGACTCTCGCAACACACCCGCTTTTCGACTCGCATACTCTGACCTCTCGGTCATCGCTCCTTGAACCCGAAACCGTCCTTCTGCTCTAGCGTTCTTTATTGTTTTTCTCATATCTCTGTAAGAACTAGGTGACTTTAGTCACATAGGCGCTCTTAAATGTAAACGAACCACAGAAGGACGACGTACACGGTTTTTTCTATTTTCAACCGATCTCTAATTCAAATTTATTCTACGATATTACAATATTTCAAATTATAATAATTGCAATGAATAAATTACAATAATATCAGCGCAAGTCTTTAAAAATATTCTTTTGTGATTCAAACGTACATCTTGAAATAAATAACTTAATTAACATTTGCTATGTGTTTAAGATTCACAAACTACAACGTAAAACCATGTATTAGAAAAAAATTAGATACATTTACATTTATTTAACTGAAAGACTTGTTAAAATATCTGACGGTATTTATACATTAGTGGTCTGAGTAGTGGAATCCACAGTAAGCGCTTTTGTCAATTCAGTTCCTCTAGCGAACTGAATGAAAAGTTGTTCTAATGTAGCTGACAAAACAGCATAATCATCGATACAACTATATTGCGCTTTTAAATCATTCATTGTATTATACATCTTCTCCCATGTCGTTTTAATATCACTCACATGATACGCGATAAGCCCCTGCGAATTGGAACATGAAATCAGTGAAGACTTATACAGAAATACATTTTCAAATCTTCCACATTAGTTCAGAATTATTACCAAATTCTCATCCCTCAGTTCACACGTTAGAGAAGACTCTATAATACTTTTTATACTGCTGACATCATCGTCCGTTCGGCTGGGACTTAATTTAACGTGAATATCGTAACCAGCGCCGAATCGTTGCTTCAATTCCTGACTTGCACCGACGCAAACCAATTGACCTTTCACCATAATGACTAGTCTGTTGCACAAAGCTTCGCATTCTTCCATGCTATTACGGATATTTTTTTTATGCAAATATGGTTATATAATAATTTTAAGTAACATGCATTGTCAAGTTGGATAAAGTACCTGTGAGAAGTGAGTATAATAGCTTGTCCCATTGTTTGGCAGGTCTGGAGTATATTCCAGAGCGATCTTCTAGCTGCTGGATCGACTCCCGTAGTTGGTTCATCCAAAAGAACAAGAGCTGGATTTCCAATAAGTGCCATAGCAATGTTCAATCGTCGTTTATTCCCTCCGCTATAAGTACCGCTCGGTTGATGCATACAAGAATTTAAATCTAATATGACAAACACAATTGTAAATCTGCATGATGACTACTCGAAGTAAATTCAAAAAGCAGTTAGGTCTTACTAAGTCTATCAATCCATTTGTTAACTTCTAAATCCACTTTCGCTCTGGGAATACCGCGAAGCAATGCAAAAAGTCGCAAATGATCGAATGAATTCAAGGAATTGAGCAATGCACCAGTTTGTGGACAATATCCCATTTGAGCAAGATACTATGTAAAAAATTCATGTATAATATATAGTAGAAATAGCAAAATTGGGAGGAATGCAAAAGAAATGATATATTACGTTTTTTCTATCAGTATGAATTTCTGATTTTCCTAAGTACATAGTTCCACTGTTTGGTATTTCTTCACCAGTCAACATTCTAAATGTGGTGCTCTTCCCAGCACCATTAACGCCAAGCAATCCAAAGCATTCTCGTTGCTTCACACGGAAACTAATTTCCTGTACTGCCATCAACTTTCCGTAATATTTACTTAATTCATAAACTAAGAACAGGCTATCGTTGTTATTTGGGCTTTCTATGCAATTATTTTCGATAGTAGGAACTGTTTCGATAGTTGGTTCCTCGTTCATTTTCTTCGATGCACCTATCGATATAATGTAAATTTTCATTCAATTTCTCATCTCCATTTCTCTAAAAAAAATATTCGTAAAATACTATACCACGGTTTTGTAATTTTCTGATTTTTATTGCCACTGTATGCTTTTCCTTTTCCACTTGATCATCTTGTATATTGCATGGATCTCTTAAATTTTTACTGAATATTTTAGCATAGAATTTATGAGGTAATCGTTCCTCTAAAATAATAAGTATAGCAAAATACATTAACGGAGTGAGAGATAGGTATGTAATGCAATTTTTTAAACTCATTTTAAATTTTTGATCAGAAAAGTAAGAAACGTGGTTCCTGCATACTCCATCCGCACAGTTCAAAGCTAAGGAAAACTTCAATTATATTACATATCATTAACTTACAAATTTTATTAAAATAATTAATATATTCGTACCACAACAAATATCCGGAATACCCATGCAAACTACCTCTTGCAGTCGATTTGGTAATCGACGACATCTCGCATTTTGCAGAGCTGCGATGAAGAAAGATAATTGACCATTAAATAGGCTTATGTGAGGTATCAGATAAAATATTTCTTTTTGGATAGAGTAAAGAATTTTCAACCATGGAAAATTACCAAGCACTTCCTGAAGGAGATAATGTAATAAAACTAGAATATTAAAAAAAAAAATATATTAGCTTGTCCATTTCGTATTTTTCATTTCTTTACCATTCCATAGTGCAGTATAACTTACCCAATCCAATTGGTACAATAGATAAAATAGTCATTATAGTATTTCTCGATTTATTTATAAAACTGAAGATATACGATATAAATAAAGAATTTATGCCAAAAAGCAATAGCAATAATATCATTATCACTAAAAAAAAAAAACAACAATATTATGAGATTCAATTCTTAGCACATGTAATAATTGTTAATATTGTATTATCTTACATATTTCTCTCTTGTAGTATAATCGTATATCCAAAATAACATCCATAATATAAGATCCTATTATGATAATAAATATGGATACTGTAAGAACTAATAAATCGAAAGTAAACATAGTAAGCCAGTATGAAAAAGAGCTAATTCCCGTCATTCTCTGGAGTTGCTTTATTTTGCTTTCCATTTCCTGGAAAGGATGGACGATGAAAAGTGCAACAGTTGGAAAGAAGAAACAACAAAAGGCCAATACTCTCAATAGAGAATTGATTTCTATCATGTATAGTGGTGTTGCAGATAAAGCACTTGGTAATTTCTGACTTGAAACACGAATAGAATATTCATCGCCAGCCACAGCTTTGATTAGCGCATTTGATAATAAATTTATAGTTAAGGGCATGCTATGAATTGCAATTCCAGAATAAAAACCATTAGCAAACAGGACATCATCAGAAATATTAAATTCTGCAGAGACAATGTAATTATTACGATACTCTGCAATATTTTCGACCGCCCTACCCAATAGGGCTTCTGTAACGCTTGTATTTTGTTTTACCTCTTCTGCAAATCCACCAAAATATTTGATTAAATTTGCGTACATCGTGCCAGTAGTTTCGTTTTTGGAAGAATACAGAACTTTTGAATGTCTATATATATTAAGTTCTAATGGAAATATATTTGTTGAATCAGTAGGAGTATCATAACTTAAACCCATTAACACGACAGACAAAAGTGGCAAAAACAATATTAATAATGTGTTACTCAAATTTTTTTTAGTGTACGTCAATTTCTTGTGATATAATGCTAAAATTGATTGCATACATAAACTCCATCCTTCTACCTTTTGCGATGGAGGACAGAAAAATTCGTTCAAATGTTTTCCATTGTCCTCATTTTTAATTACTTTTAAGAATACTTCTTCCAATGTGATGAGTGATACGCTAATCCCTGTAACTCCCAGATTTCTTTTCTGGCCTTCAACTTTATCCAAAGATTGCGGTAAAGTTTCAGTGTTCGGTACGCTTAAAACGATCTTTTCACTATCAACGCTTATTTGTTGCGCCCTTGGATCAAATTGATTTATAACTTTAGCTGGACTGCACCATGATTTTGTTGACAAAGTAACTTCCATATGGCCGTAGCCATACTGTTTCTTCAAAAACATCGATGTGCCATAACATTTTAATCGTCCTCCATGTACAATGGCAATTCGATCTCCAAGTATGTCAGCCTCTTCCATATTATGTGTACTGATCAAAATCGTTTTTTTCTCTCTTATTTTTAATATAATATCCCATATATCTCTTCTAGTTTCAGGATCCATTCCCGACGTTGGTTCATCTAAAATTATAGTACTAGCATCACCAATAAGAGCCATCCCAAGACACAATCTCCTTTTTTGTCCTCCAGACAACGTGCTTGGGAGAACATCTCTTTTTTCATGCAGTTTGAACTTCTCAAGTAAGACATTAATATTTTGTTTGATTTCTTTCCTCTTTTTATTTACACCTTTCAGCTAAAACGCACATACACACTATTCAGTTTTTAAAAATTGTTTCTTACACTTACAATGTTACTTAATTTCAACTATACTTACTAGACCAAAAAATTCTAATTGCTCAAATACAGTCAAATCGGGAAAAACCATATTTTCTTGAGGGCATAAACCCAAATCATTTCTAATAGATTGCAAATTTTTTACTATGTTTTGACCATTTATAAGAACTTTTCCTTCAGTTGCACTTATTACACCTATTATAAAATAATTGATTCAAAGAAATTAAATAAACACATTCAATACGAAAGTAAGTGAATTTTTACCTGTCAAAATAGACATGAGTGTAGTTTTCCCTGCCCCATTGTGTCCCAGTAAAGCAGTTATTTGTCCTTTATATAAATCCATTGAAATTCCCTTTAAAGCTTGGACTTCCTGTTATAGAATAATTATTATTAATCCAATCTAATTAAAGACAATAATAATAATAATTTATCAATTAAATTTAATAAGTTAGAAAACTTACTGATTTTCGTAAACAAATACTTTTATATGTTTTTTTAAGATTACGAATTTGAATTCCAGGAGTAAGTGCACCATTTACAACTGGTTCAAAATTTTCATTGTCTAAATTTCCATAATCAAAATCTTCTATATCGTCATCAAAAGTTACTTTATTCTTCTTTAAATACTAAAAAATGTATTATTATCATACATATATGCATCTCAAGAACAATTCTAATTATTCTAACAAAATAAAAATTTACCTTCAAAAAGTAAAGTGGGTCTTTAGAAACCCCATATTTTCCTGGGTGTATGGCATTAATATATATAGTAAGAATAAAATGTAAGAAAGCACCTATAATTGAGAAGATAAGTATAAATCCGATGCACCCAGTAGTATTATATTGCGTGTTTCCAACAACAAACATGTTTGACCATTGAATACCAGTTACTAAAAATTGCACATAATTAATATTTAGAAAATTGCAAGGCATTAGAAAATATTAAAAGTATTTTACACACATTGAGTCTCATATCCATTTACTTCTTCAAGGAATCTATATAGTAATATATTTGGGAACAATATTCCCAAATATGGCATTATTGAAAAGAATTCTTGCCTTATCAAATTTCCATGTAGTGAAAAAGAAGCAGTATAAATAATTGTTAATGTTGTTATCATAAAACGTGCTAAAAAAGATCCATTATATATTATAGTTATTTTTCATTTTTTTTTTTATTTAATATTTCTTCTAAAAGAACTTACATTTTGAAAAATATGCAGCAATATGCATACCAAATGATATTAAATGACTTACATGCATTGTAAGTATTAGCCAAAATATGAAAGTATTACTATAATATAGGTATGGATCAACTTTCTCAGAAAATGTATTCTTAAATAATATTATTATTGGTCCTATATAAAAAATACTGAATACAATGCCAGTGAGCAACCAACTTAATAAATTCTGATATTCTTTCACCCCATTAATTGCCATCAGAACATTTATGCCAATGTACTTTTCCTTCGTTGCATAGTTTATTTCTACACAAAGTGGAATTAAGAAAGCAATGACTGCAAATATACATATCGCCTGTCTTAATATTGTATCAGATTCATCTATTTTAATATAAGGTGGATAAGGCATTCTTTGTATTGACACCTAAAATGAATAGAACAAATAATGTAAGGTATTGATAGTGCTGATTACTTAATATTATATACATGTAATACCTTCCAATCCATTGAAGAATGTGATACTGTGCGATCTATCAAAGCTTCATCAACACACATTTGTAATGGTATAAATGGTATGGCATTTACATATAGAGCACGTGCATCAAATCCAGGTTGATCAAGCATATTTTGAAATAATACATTTGCAGTTTTGGAAGTATGTCTGATTTTGTATTTTATATCAGTTGTATTATATTGCTCAAACACAAGTCCTAATACTTCCACACTAGGAGATTTGGCTTGTAATGTTGTGTAAGCATTGATCATATCATCTTCAGTTAAAAAACCAACTACATTTTCATATGAGAGTGTCATGCATATTCTTATATCTTCCAAAATACTTTTTGTGTATGTATTGTGTGGTACATAATATAAAAATGTGTAGTCTCTATTTATTACTGTTAACTGTTCTTTATTTTCTATAGGATAATATGTACTTCCATTGATTACACGAGATGGTTGTACACTAAAATCTCTGACAGCTTGTATCAATACAAATAAAGCAATAGGTACCGAACATTGTAAAAATATTGTTGTTTTCCAATGTCTCTTCCTAACTATTAAATTTTTATGTAAAAGCAAGCCAAAATTTCTGATGTTATTTCCCATTTTTAAATGTTAAATATATTTTTTAAAGATTTTTTATTTTAAATCAATCAATGACATAGTGCATATGCTTCGCATACATAATCGAATGAGTTATAGAATGTCATTGAAAGTTCATAAAAGTATCATAAATAAATTATCAGAATTGATGTATGAATACAATCTATAAACTACTAACAGAATACAACACCCTTTGCTATGTAACCTTGACTATGATGTTATTAAATAATGTTTTTTAAATACATATTTGGATAGATTTTTCTTTAATTTTTTACCAAAATTTTTTAAAGCTTAACTTCTTTATTTTTCTTTTGTAAGGTTGTCATAGTAATTGTATCTGAAAGGAATGACTATTATTACAAAATGACAATAATATCACTAATGATAAAGTAACATTAAGATGAAAGAGTAGTAATATTAAGAAAAAATAATATCAAGAACAATAAAATCAATCACAAAAACACAATGCATGTTACAATATTATTTGAAGAATCATGAAATCAATCCAACAATAAAATGCATTTTATGATAATTGTTTATAGAATCATTGTAAACATTATAAAATTTTAATTCTAAATTAAATCATCTTTTGATGAGATAGAAATATATGTATCTATTCAATGGAAAGAATTGTATATAATAAATACCTTCCATGTCTCCAAAATGCTTTCCATTAAATCTAGAGTAAATACTTTATAAGAATAGTAGTATCACTTTAAGCACTTTTACATATTACATATTTTTGTTAAGAATATGTTAACATAAGGAAACACAGTGATATCACATACGAAATGCAGTTACATGTCATTCATAAATATGTATATGTTACGGCGCTAGTTACGTTTAGAGTAGTCCATAGTTCCGCCACCAGATAATGCTTGCATATAGCATATTATCTTGTAAGATACAAAATAACGAATAAGTAACTGGCGTTGTTCTACACTTATGGTAGGATTCATGAAGATATGTAAGAGAAAAAACAGCCCTAAGGAATAGGTATGCTGTCGTCACATTATGACGTACGTAATGCTGTTACGCGTAGTGAGCTGTGTTTCTGGTATCGCAAAATCAAAACAGATGCATCTGGCTGTTAGCCAATAAATTATTGAGCGAGAGACACTTGAACATTGATTCACAAAAGACGTAAGTACGTTCGAATTTCTGTGCACAGTATGTATGCGTATAATTTTTTCGTTTATTTTAATTTAAAATTTAAAATGTGATATCACGATAAGATTAAAGAAGCAATAGGCTATTCGTTTTTGACGTTAACTCCTATTTAAGTAGTAAATAATTCGTGTATAAAATAAGATAAATAATTTAGGGAATTACGAAATACTTTTATTGAAATTTTGCTTGTTTAACGTACAACTTTCCGCAAGGTTAGATATTATGTACATATGTGCTTATAACGAATATTTTATCCCGCGCATAAATATATGAGACGCAGTTTATTTCGGTATTAAAATACATTATTTTAACAAATTTATGTATTTAAATAATGAAAATGTAACGAGATATTCTTACTAAAAATATTAAATTCTTTTTAACTTCTGTTTGGTACTAAAAAATTGTTAATTATTTATTACGTAGTTTGCATGTTGTTTTTCTTTTCCTTTCTTTTTTTTTTTAATAGACAATGCCATGGATTGCTGTTATTCCAGCAGAGATGGAAGTTCTACGACTGAGAAAGAGCTTTCGAACATCTGTAGTCCAGAGATGTTCGATAGCGATGATGAAGATGATAAAAAGAATAATGAACCACTATCAAATGAAGTACCAATAGTAGCTAGTCCTAAAAAACCTTCCCAAGCTGATTTAGTTGCAAACTCTGATAACAATTTATTAGCCAAAATTAATAAACTCTTAAGTGGTGTACCACCACCACCTAAACTTACAATTTGTAGAACAGATTGTTCAGAATTATTATTACGTATTTATGAAAATCAACATTTATTTTGGACACCATGTGTGCTACCAGAAAAATGTATAAAACAAAATTTAAATAAGGAATCCCCAGAACAGCAAAAAGAAAATATTAGTACAAATAATTATCAGCGTACCAAAAGCACATCTAGAAATTTAAGTACTGCTTTTGATGCTTGTGATCCACAATATCAAAGTAATATTAGTAATAATATAGATACAGTAGATTTAAAGAATACTTGCAGTGATAATTTTAGAATAAAGAAAGTAGTTCCTAATAATGAAAAAAGCATTATCAATGCTAGCGCAAGTGGAACAAAATTGTTAAATCCTGAGCAGCTACAAGTAACTGTAACTGAAAACAACATAAAAGATGAGTCTTTCATTGCTGCACCAAAACAATCATTACTCTACTACACTGTCAATGAGAAAGAAGTTGCCACTTTGTCATGGCCTGAAGCATATCATCATAAATTTCATGGAATACAGTGAGTGCATTAATATGCTTTTTACTTAAGTTTATAGCATACAGTATTTATGGGAAGGTATTTAATACTAGTTTTGATTTTAGTTATAATAGAAATAAAGCAGTTGAAGAATTTGAAGGCCTTACATCAAAATTATGTAATAGATATATAGGTGCTGAAACTCAGTCTACATGTACTGTATGGTTTTCTAAACCAGCACCAGGAAGTGCCAAAAAACGAAATCATTTAGCTAAACACAATAATGGACAAAGTCCAACAAAAAGATTAAGTCATTTGACGAGAAGACGAAAAATATTTTCCAGTGCGAATTTACAAGGCCTGGCGCTTAACAATAAAAGACTTGTAGTACTAAATATTAAGTATGTATTAAGCATGAAACATATTTCAGAAAAATTTTATTAATTTAAAATATAAAATTATTATTCTTTTTTTAATATAGGAAACCAACAGTTAAAAAAGGCAAAAGTCCACGGGGTAAGAGTCCACGCGGTAAAAGTCCGAGGGGAACTCCCAGGAGTTCAACAAAGAAAAAAGTAGCTCGACGGCTCGTTTTAGATGGACCTAGTCCGTTAAAGTCCAAAATTGAAATGTCTAAACGGGCGCTATTTCAAAGTCCTCCTCCTGAACGAGCTGGTCCAAGCAAGTTGCTTACAACTGGGTCAAATCCTCAAAGCATTAAACGTGCACTATTTACACAAAACACAAAGGAGAATGATTCGGAGAAAAGTCAGAAGGCAGCTATTGAACCAGAATCAAGGAAGAGGAAAAGCGAAGAAGAATTGGAAGGACCACAATGCAAATGGATAAAAAGTTTATCTTTCGACGGCTCGCACGAATTGCATAATACTACTATGCCTTCGTGGGAGAGACACTCATCTAGTGATATAATTGAAAAAGGCAAGTCCTTGAATGAAGGAAAGTGCGAGCTTAGTGACACTCATAGAAAGGTATCTTTTTCTAAGCACTTTAAAGCATGTTCAAACAATTGTTTTTTATTATATAATATAATGTAAATACGTGTGTTTAGAAATTACTATGGGCGGTAGCGGAGGCTTTACGAGATAAGGGAATAGGTATGACTCATCCACAATTTAAACAGTATGCTACAAACTTAGCGCGAACCATTAAGAAACTTATGCCTGATCTCGAGAACAAGAATATTCCTCGCAAACCAGGGAGTACAAGTGATCGTATGTTAAAATTAGCAAAATATCATGTTTTGTTTGTAATTGATGCAAGAACAGCTGATTGACAATACTCATTGATCTATAAAAAAATTGACCTAACTTTGCATAAAGTATATTATTTATCACAGAAATATCAATGATCAAACATTGATGTTTGTATGTCGAGGTAGCATATGTATGAACAATGGATTTTATTTATCTGAATATAGTGAGATATTATATTGAAATGTATTATAACAAATCGCATGAAATATTAATGCGTGAACGTGTGACTGTTAGAACTATTTGTGGAATATTAAGATATTTTTTACTCCATAAACACAAACTGAGAGGTTGGTTTTAATATGCCTATTTTTTTTATTAGCGATAAAATAGTATGTATATATATATATATTTCACAACTTATAAATAATTAATAAAAGGTGCTTCTCTGAAACAAAACATAATTTGCAATTAGTAATTTTAGAAACAACGCATGTGTACATATATATCAATCATATCTAGCATATGGTTGTATCTAAAACGTTTAAGGGGGCGAGTAAAAAAATAAAGACTAATTGCATTGCATTCGCGATGCTTGTCAATTTCCAGTTTTTTATTCCGCGTTTTGGTGACCCACCCTTGCAATCACTTCATCCAGTATTTGCGTCAATTCCTTGTTTTCTTTAGTTTTCTGTTCAACCAATTCGGCCAATGAATTGCTCTTTAGCTCCGCTTTCCGTACCAACGCATGAAGTTTTACTGTTTCATCTTCATGCTGTTTTCGTATAGCATCCAGTTGGAAATTAGCTCTAAAATATTTTAAAAATATATAACTTGTTCCTTTCGTATTGAAATATTTCAACTTTTCTAAGTACTTACTTTTCAAGCTCGGTCTTAGCATGATTCTTCAATTGATCGTATCGTGTTTCCAAACCTTTTATTGTTTCCATGTTTTCTTGAATACCCTCCTTCAATACCGCCTCATTACTTTTATACACGGATACGAATCCTTTGAGCTTCTCGTACTTTTGATGAACATCATTGAAAGCAGCTTCTGTGTTGCTTAAATGAACATTTGTAGCTTGTAATTCCTCTTGGAGTTTTGCTTTCTCTTGTTCGAAATTCGTACGATCTCTTTCTCTCTCTGTAAGCAGTCGACTAATCGATTTTTCATACTCTTCGACTACGACCCTGAAATTAATATTTCGCGATTATTTACATATCAATACAATATTATATAGGTATTTACATTAACAACGGAGTATTATAGGACAGGGTACATAATGTGTTACAAGCTGTTTTCTACAAGCCATTGCAAATATCAACTTGAAATTTTCAGGCTTTAAATGATGCAGAGGGAATAACATTTCAGGGTATAAGATATTGTGGGGGAGAGTGGAAAATACCTTATACAAGAGGAGTTCCATAAACGTGTAGAAAGATATCAAAGGAAATGTATTTTGCTTTGAAAATTATTTTTCAAATATGTCACCTGATTTAGCACCAGTTGACCTTTTTTATGGGGCTATGTAAAGGAGAAAATGATTGCAGCAGTGGCAACTATGAAAGAGGATATGAAAAAAGGAATTAACACTATAAATTCGTAACTTCAGAAATGTCAAATATTTAACAAAGCTATTATCACAAGAATAAACGTGTGTTTGGGAGTGAATGTACAACTGCTTGAACATCTAGTAAAATAATTTTCAAAGCAGAATACATTCCATGTATAAAGTATTTTCTGCTACAATTTCTTAACTATGCGAAATAAAAAAGAGCTTTAGATAAAAGTTATTAGGTTTGATAACATCTGTCCAAATATCAAAAAATTAATATGCCACTCCATTTAAAAAATATGGGGGTAGTAATCTTTTCACCCTTGAGAAACTCTCCTCCTTAATTTCTTACACGCAAAAATATCAACCCTTCTGCATCATTTAACACCTGAAAATCTCAAGTTGACATCTGCAATGACTTTGGAGAAAACAGCTTGTAACACTTTATCTGCCCTATCCTGTGGAGATAACTTGGAATAACTTACGTCATTTGAGATTTACTCTTTATCTCCTGTGCCATTTGTGCTTGTAATTTGTTAATTTTTTCTTGAAAAGCATTCTTTTGCTTCTCTAATTCAGCTTCGTACTCTTTTTTTCGTTTCTCTAGTTCTTCTTCTAGCTGTAATACAGTTGTCCTTACTAATTCTAATTCCTTACTCATATTAATATCGGTAATAAGTGGAGTATCTGATTTTGATTCTTCTACAGGCTGTTCCTATATAACATAGGTATAAATATATATATTCACCTAATAACAATATTAGTAAAGACACGAATTATGATAAATTACAACGTACTTTGCTTGCCATTTTCTCTTGAAGTTCATCTGTTTTCTGCGTTATATTTGTACAAATAGGACTATAAAAAAGTAGCCTATCTATAGCTGCTATGGCAGGATTACGTTTAGGAGTATCAATATTCACTGGTATGCTTTCACTTTTGTCGTTTTGTTCCTCGTTTATGGATTGTACATTTCCTTGAGGTAACATACTAGTATTTGCTACCAATGGATCAAATTTTACATACAAGGACTCGCTTCTCAAACGATTGACAGTTTTCGAATTGCCGTGATTTATCAAAAAATCGAAGCTCGTAGGATCCTGGAAGACTGTGATATAAAATGACTATTAATAACTGTTCATTGACATAAAAAAAAATTTCCTATGAGAAACACTCACTTTCGGATGTCGCGCTAATGAAACAATGGGTTTCTTCTGAGAATTCCAATGAAGATTTACAAATATCATTGGCAATCTGTTCAGCAGCAGATTGCAGTTCTTCGAAATTCGGCTGTTCGATGTTCAACGCAGTTAACGTGGTGCTCTGTCGTTGCGGTTTGAACTCCGTATACAGTTCCTCTTCCGGTACAGTCTCCGAAATCAAAGAAATATCCTCTAATATAATAGTGGTATCTAATTTCTTGTCAGAACACTGTTCCTCTATATTCTCGTTTTCATTTTCTTTTATCGAATTTATTAGATTTGTCTTTAGCAAATCATCTGTCCTCAGCAAATCATCTGCGTTCTGCAAATCGTCTACTTTCTTGTCAAAAGATTTATCTGATTGACTGGTTTCTACCTCTTCTTTTCTAGGAGTAATAGCATCTGTGTTCAAAGTATCTTCTTTTAACGAAGGAAGTTCAAGGTTATTAACAACACTTTCTGTTATTACTGTGTTCTTAATCTCTTGACAAATATTCGTAGCAGAATTTACTTGAATCTCAGACGTTTTTAATCTCACGAAAGAAGTATCATCTAGACAAGTCTGTTGTTTGTCATTTATAACATTTACATAATCCTTTACATCATTGTTAGAAAAGTTCAATGAATTTGTCAAACTATTATTTGTATCTCGATTTTTATCTTGAATAGGACTTTTCACTGCGATTTGCGGAGATGAAATTACTGCTATGTTAGAATTATTCACAGGAGACAAAGTCCTTGCCAGTTGATTTTCTACATTGTTCTCATCTTCTCGAGCATCGCTTTCGCCCAACTTCGCCGAATCTGTACTGTTCAATAAAGAAGAAAGCGTTGGTACACTAGGCAACGATGTCTCTTCTGCATATTCCGTGAACACAGACGTCGAATTACATACGGAATTTACAGTATATGGTATAAAATTGAGAGACAAAGAATCAACTTCGCCCGAGCTATTCTCTGTCAAACTAGATTCCTTTTCCCTAGGAACATCTGCGACTTCTTTATTAGGTGACAAACACACAGTCAAATTTAAGTTAGGCTCCTCTGTGCAACGTGGTAGTGAAATCTCATCAACGCCATTTACGGAGCTATTACTCGTCTGATGATCATCGCTACTGTCATTACCCTTGTTAGCAGAAGAGGATCTGCTTGTTATTCCCTCTAATCGTATAAAACTATTCCTCCTGTTTGATTCTATAATCGCTACGGGCAGAGGTTCCTTGATGCAAATGGTGTCTACGATAGGTATTTCTTTAATTTCCTCTGTAGAATTAGTCAGCGTTGAATTGTCATCGACAACTTGCACTATTTTCTGAGATTCAGTCAACGAAAACTCAGGGAGATCTTTGGTAATATCGACTGGTAGCTCGTCAGTGGCAGATGCGAATGTTTGATCCTGACTGAAGTCTTGAGAGTTTTGAAGAGTACTGTATGAATGATCGTCGTCCTCGCTATTTAAGTTTATCTGTGCACAACCGGCGATCAGCTCTCCTAAACCAGATATATTCGAGTCCACGTATGAATCGTCCAAAACCTGGTTGGGGCTCTGAGGCGTGGAATCTGCACAGATTCCACTACTGCTCTTTGTGCTTAAAGTACTGCTGAGACTTTGGAAACTGCTTGCCGAAGACAGACTCTCCGGAGCCGAGTAGGTGATCGATCCAACGTCGGCGAACTCACGAGCGAATCGAACCTTCACCTCATGCTCTGCACTTTTCGATGTAGAGTTGTCGCCGCCACTCTATGAAACAGAAAGAAGATATTATTAAGCAACAGAACAGAAATGTTACATCAATTAGAATTTATTTCTTTTTTTATTTTTCCAATTGCCATTTGTTTTACCAAAAATGCAAGTACAATTTCGAATGAAAGACGAATCAATAATCGAGCACAGGTTCTAAAGACAACCTCTTGTGTTATTAAGAATCAGTGAAAGCTGTTGAGAGATTCAAGGACACCGATGAATTTCGATAACGACGCTGGGATTTTCCGAGCCGACCCTGAATACATTCAATTCCAGGCTTACATTCGCGTTAATTAATGAGAAATTTTCCGCTACAGCGTACGCTCGAACGAGTCTAAAAAACCTATATCTGCCTCTAGCCAATTCACAGGCGCGAGAAGATCGCGTTTAATTTGGCTTTCGACTGGTTAGACGCAAAATACCGGCGGCGTGGGCGATGGCGACGGCGATGGCGATGATGGCAGCAACGTCCTTGCCGGGATCGCGGCAGCTCGATGAAGCAGTTTATTGATATATTCCATTTTCTCGCGTAGAACAAATGTAGAATAAAGATGCGTGTTCAACGAGCAATCGTAGTCCACTGGCAAAATTCGCATCAGCTGATCTCTCGAGGCAAGGCTCGCGGATTTCTTTCAGAAATTGCGCAACTTCTTCGTCGCTGAGACTAATTATAAAATATACCAGCACGAAGAGAGGGAGATGGAGATTTTGTTTTGACCGATCTCGCGCCAGTCTTGTCCGCGAATCCATGCCAAGAACAGTTATGAGTGGACGGTGCTCGCGGCGAAAAAATACCTCGGTCCGTATCGCCTCGATCCTGTGATCGCGACCCGCGGTGAAAGATGCTGGCTGTCGAGACGTGGATACAACTGTGATCATATAAATTTAAGTCTAAATTTGAATCCAAGAGCGAGGATCTTCTGCGTGAAGTTTCTTACGATTCCATCATCTAAGAAGATGCATCGTTGGATTAAAAATTTCGGTGTTCCTCGCGAAGGAATTAAAACGAGTTATCCGAAGATAACCGAATTGCCTAATGTCTGTCTGATGTCTAATTGCCTCTAATCTATCGATTGTCTAACAGCGTATGTATCTATTTCTTACGCCTCGTTCAAATTATTCAAATCACTTGAATTTCATAGCCCGAACGAGCTTTTAAGTGGTCCATTGAAACGTCTTACGTGTCGTAGGAAATTTCTCAAAAAAATTGAAAATCCAACAAAGCGAGCGGTTTCGTTATTCGAGAGTTCGTGCAACTTGAACGCAATATTATTAGCGGATTTTTTTTTTCTTTTTGTTAGAAAGCGGTGTTTTTGAGAAGATTACCTTGAAGATGAAATTCCCCATGACTTCCCGAAGGGCCTCCACTTTCGGCTGTCACTGCTGGCCGATATGAGGCCATATTTACACGCGGGTTCACAGAACCCCACGTAGCGAACTTTCTTTCTTTCTCCCCGCCTATATATCCTCACCCCTGACACGTTTATTTCCGACGACACGGCGCATCTTTCGTTTATCATTTACCCTATTCGCGGTCTTGTGTATTTTTTCTTCGATTTCTCGTTTATAAGCGTCTTCCTTTCGTTCCACCCCTCTTGCCCCGAGAGAGGAAAGAAAGCTCACAGTGGAAAGGCTTATTTTCACCTTTTTATAGCCTCGAGCTAGTTTGATCGAAGATTGTAAAATCATTCGATTAAAAAGTTCGTATACGTGTTGTAATGTATTCGCCTCGAATACATTAGACGTGCGATATTCACCGACTTGGAAGAATTCGCTAATTTAACGATATCTTACAGAGATATGGCCAACACTCGTCTCAATTATTAATGTGAAACCTCTCTCGATTCACTCTCTCGAGTTTACCCACTTTTTGCTCTAATAAAGTCGCCCAGGTTTTATCTGGAAGTTTTCACCGTAAGCTCTAATCCGAACAACGAGAGAAAATCGAACGAAGACGAATGATAAATTCGTCCTACTCGATTAAATTCACAAATCCAATTAATAAGACTCATCCGATTTCTGTGTTTAATTAAGACATCAGTCTGTTGCGTCTTGCTTCTGATTTGATTAAGTACGTGAAAACATATCGCGTTAGAACGACGGACAAACATTTTACGGAGAACAGATGCATTTAGAAAGTAGAATATGTAAATCGCGCACTAATATAACACGTTAACCATTATGGATTAGGTGTAGCTACTCTATAGCTCGTGTTATGCGCTTCTTCTTTCAGAGAATACGTCATTAATTCCATGAATATTGATGGTGCTTTTTTAGTGCGTCTTGGTTTCTGTGGAAATTACATAATTGTTTACATTGCATATGGATTACATTTCTTAATGCATCGTTATCTAATTAATAATAAATTAAAATAAATAATAATAAGGTAAATGGTAACAAGATAATATAATATGTGTAGTAACGTTAATTAGTATAAATATGGATGTAGCGATAGACCACGTAATTAATTCTAGATAACTGAAATATAGTAATAAACGACTAAAGGGCGCAAAAAAAACCAATTGAAGGAACGAATAATCATCGCCACGTCAATTAAGGAGAAACGTTCATAGTTTGATTTAGAAAAAAAGAAAAAAGTATGAAAATAATCTTGCTCGAAACTGAAAGATGATAAATCATAACATGATAATCTGATAACCTTGAATAACAACGTATAATGTTTGACGAAGACTGATATACGCAACGTGGTGATTATCGTTTAACGACTGATTACATCTTTGAATGTCAATCAAAATTCTTTGAAAATAAATTGACAAGATCAACGACTTGACACGGAAAAATAAAATGCCACGCTAACAATTGAATTTGGGTCAGTTCACACTTCACACGCGAAACCTCTGTAAACCTTCGGAAGTATGTACGTATTTAATTTATCTTTAATCTTGAGAGGTTTGTAACATTCGTAGATATTTACTACATTGTTAAACAGCACAAATATGCTTCTGTTTATACGTACATCAGTTTACACAATTATTAATACTAAAACTAAAGAGTAATAAGAATAAGCAATTTGTAATTTTTTAGTAATTTGAATAATTTCTTGCAAATTGCTTGTTTATAATGTAAACTTGTTTTCTACCTTGCAATTAGGTTTATATTTTTTCACGTATTTTCCATCTTCATTTCGTTGGTAAAAACTGTGTACGTTGCCATTATGTTATTGTTCAGTGTTATACAGGGTGGTTGGTAACTGGTGGTACAAGCGGAAAAAAGAAGTCGAAAATATAGAATAAATTTTACTTTAAAAAAATTTTAATTTTTTATACTTTAAATTTACATTACTAAATTTAATATAAATTTTATATATTATATATATTTTATAATATAATATAAATTTTTTTAATTTTAATATAAATTTAGTAATATAAATTTAAAGTATAAAAAGTATAAGGTATTAAATTTTTATTAAATATTAAATACTTTAAATGTATATTAAATTTAAATTTATAATACTATAAATTTTTTTTTAGAAAAAATTTTTCGTTTGAGGCTTTGTTTTCGAGAAAATCGACTTTGAATTTTCGCTCGGTACGCGTGCACTTTATCACGTCTCGTTATAACGGATCTCACTGTAGATCGTTGTCTCGATGGAAAAATTAAAAAAAAAAATTTTTTATTCTATATTTTCGACTTCTTTTTTCGCGTAGAATCACCCCCTTTCCGCTTGTACCATCAGTTACCAACCACCCTGTATATAGTTGCTAAGTGTTATAAATTTTTGTTATCCAATTATGCCAATAGCGGCACACGATGATTTCTACATAGGATAGCTGATGAACAATGTGCTAAAATCTGCTGTCTGTTCGGAACATGCCTTTCGTGTTCTTGCCAATGCGCCACAAGGAAGTTCGATTACGGATTCGCGGGAAATCGATTTAAAACGTATAGAAACATTCAAAGACGATGGTCGCGTGATATTTGCAGAAATACTGAAACGTAGAAACGTCATTCTGATAAGCGTAGAAGCATTCTGAGACGTACTTTTTTAACGATGTAAACGATGTTATTTATACACGGTGATCCAACAATAACCACGCTTATTATTACAGACATGAAAAAAGGTCGATATTCGTCTTTTTTTTTTTCCTTCTTGCTTTAATAAAAGAGATGAGAGCAGGTGACAAACAATTTCGTTTCTTGTGAATCATTCTATACGTGAAACAACGTAATTTACAATCTTCACACTCGGATGCATCAAGATTGCCGGCAGCAATTACACGATTTCCTAACCGTATGAAATGATGAGGACATTTTCATGAACCGTGGCAAACTGTCAATTATTATTATACTGTAGGCGCTTTTACTCGTTAAACCTACGGTATAAAGTGAACGTGTTTGCTCGAGCTCACCGTACACGAAGCGTTCAAGCGAGTGAACCGATGCAATCACAATATGACAGGCAATTCCATTCGAAACTCGAGAGGCTCGTGCTCTCCTTATTCGGCGTATTCTTGACATCATCGAGACAACACATAGATACTATGACTATGACTCATTCCCATCTGGACGCGATGACAGAAAAAACCAGAGACATTTCTCTCCTGAGGGGTGTGTCTCTCTTTCTCTCTCTCATCCCTCTATCGTCGCTCCATTCTTTCGAGTACCGTCTTCGACATCGATTTCGATTTACAAGAAAACAGAACACAGTCTTTTGCTCAATAAACTCTGTCCAATAACATTCGATGGAAAACGGCGTGAAAAGTAAGAAACGTGAAACTAGGTCTAAGACAACGTATTGCCTTCTTGCGGTCTGCTCGTCTCCATCGGAAGGATTCGCCGGAAGACACTCACCGGACCTGACGATCAACGGAGGATACTTCTGGTCGAAATTCTAATATTAGCGCAGCGCATTCTCCAGTCGATACTCTAGACTCTAGACATCCACCACTACCACTGATCTCCTCGCGATGGCACGCGACACCATATCTGTAAGCGTGTGTACGTGTGAACGCACTACCACGAGCACGCGACGACAGAACACGATGATGCAAAATATAAGCGGCTCACCTTTCGAAAGATACGCGATTCTGACAATCTGTTGGAAACGTTTACGGCTAGAGCACGTTCGATATGGAATGAATCGTTTCTAGGTCGTAAAGGATGATCAACGACGTGAGAGTCATCGCCACCGTCTTGCCACGATGATACGCGTAACTAACACTTGCTACTTGTAGGCCGCTGTCGTAACGTCGAACCGCGCACACGCCGCACGGGCATTATGCTACAAAGATCACCAACTATGGAAGTGGTGGGACACGATTCCATGGCACCGAATGGTGCGACGGCGTGGCGCTATCTGGAGTAACGTATGAATACTTGTTAATCGAATTGTTCAATTGCTGAGTAGGTAAAAAGTGAGTAAGTTATCGATAGATTGAATTAATATACGATTTCGCGTAGTGACGCACCTTTTCAATTACTTTGAACATTATGCTCAAGATTTTTTTCAACTCATTCAAAATGTATTAAGACTCGAGGTTTACAAATGGTCGAGACTTTCAATAATTTCAAGTCTCGAATCATGTTCGAAATGATTCAAATTTTCAAAGAATTTAACAAATTTCGAGTCACTCCAAAATGAAGAATCAAATCGTTATCGGATACGCGACTGTCAAACGAAACGGAGAAAGAAAAATGATACAGAGATTGAATAATATAAAATATCTTTGTTTTTGTGGCATATTACTAAAAGCTGGAAGTACTTCCTTGGAGTTGCAATTTCTATTTGAATGTGTGTACCTTATGATGTATGAATGATAACTATATTTGTAATCTTAACTGTATTTTAATCGGCACTTTCTCCTGAACAGATATAACTTCGTATTAAGTCTGATTTGAATGCGAACGAGATCTTTGTGTATACTGAATAAAATTGGAAAATAAGGAAATATCGAAAGCTACATATTGACAAAATTGAAACATGGGGAGACCACATAAATAAAATCCTAATATAAAATACAATAAGTGTATCGAAATCCACGTTTCCTTAGGTAAAAATATAACCCAGAAGTACAATGCTTTTTTATAATAATCTAAAGAACCGGTTTCATCTTTGTAGTACTGATCGTGTGAATAAACCAGTTTCTGTTTCATGTACAAGAAAGAACATACTATAAGAATGTCAAGGTGCGTCTCAACTGGTATTCGTAAACAATTCGCAAATAGTATACGAAATGTTCTGTTGTCTAGAAGTTGTCTATCTCGTACTATACTGCTCCTGATCTATTCGCATAAGTACACATTTCCCATGATTCATAATGTATAAACATAAGCTAATAATCTTCACATATTTACAATTTTCTATAAATTTTAGTTAATCTTATTGTTTAAAATTTTTTATCTTTAATGACTAGCGATTGCACAACCTAAGAATTGGTATAAATTAATTGTAATAAAGTATTTAAATAATTGTTCGGGAACTATTCGTGAATTTATTGCGAAAAGTGTTCACTAACGGTTTATGAACATTTTGCGAACATTGTTTGCTAACATTCACATATAGTTTATCAATGAATAAGCGTCTCTAGATTAGTAACGTAACATACAAAAATATTAACTGTACTTTCCTTAATTAATCATTCAGCGCGCATGACAGATATTATGATATCTTTAAGCCAAGTAATGTACAGTTATATATAAGCCAGATATGTTCAAAATATTTTATATATGTATATACAAAATAATTGTACAAATTATGTGCGAGTATCTTTTTTACGCGCCGAAGAAAGATATTCCTACGCGGGAAGCAAAACTTATTTTCGTTTCAAGGTGCTCCTGGAGATTCAGGGTTTATTTATAGGGGACCTCTGGCACAACTGTTTGCAATAAAAACAGAGAGGAAAGATGACCGGGTTAAAAAAGGACATGATAAAACGATAAGAACGCGGGATATGCCAACTTAAAGTTCATTGTCATGCGCGTTGCAGGCGCGTTATCATTCACAAAAAGAGTATATAAATACCTTGCGACGAGAAGGTTGCACAGGCGGCGAATTATGAAGAGATGCAGTAATTTCTCGAAGCACAACTCGAGTTCCTTCGCGAACAGAACCACTCATATTCCTTGGACTTGACATCCTGATTTTCACAATTTTGATAACAAATTCGATGATAATTTCATTAAATGCATTCGTCGTTGCACCTTTGACGACTGCAAACACGACACGAAATTAAATTCAATTGTAAAACGTTTTGTACACAAATAAAAGGACACTAATAATTGAATGTTTTTTCCCACTGCATGTTACTCGACGTTATCAGTAAAAGACGCGGCTTCTTTCAAGCATATATTCGTTTTAAATGTAAAGTTTATAGCACCCGAGTTTAGTATAATATTAAAATAAATAAACGACTTTGTTTCGTAGAAATTCCTCGTACACGTTCCTCGATATCGCCTTCGATACAACGTTTAGCACGCAACCGCTTTCTTAACGGCCGTCTAGCATTTGACAACTTGAATATGAACGTAACAACCAATCACGATGTATTATTGCGTTTCTAGAAAGAACACTGTGGCGCTACGTTACTATTTTTTACTGTCGATAATATCGATTCCGACATTCATCCTCGTAACTTGAATTCTTTATGAAATTATGTATGTATATCGTAATGAATTATTTTTTATTCTGATTGGATTATTTTATCTTCTTTGGAGAAAAGATTGGTAAAAGATTAATGATCAGATTTACAAATATTTATTGTCAAATTTTTCATACAAATGTATATAAACAGCCGCGTTTTATTACAAGGCAGTGTAAATTCATCACGAAATTTTTTAAATCTTATTTTAATAATTAATAGTCTTATATCGTCATCCGTGCATTCATGCTTATGCGCTCTCTCTCTCTCTCTCTCTCTCTCTCTCTCTCCTTTTTTTTTTTATTATTAGTACTTCACAGTGTACATATACATAAAAATACATTCACCCGGCTTGATAACGCATTGTTATAATACGTTGCGTTAAAATAAAGCGTGATATATAAAAGAATACTATTCACAATATTTACCTCAGTACTAATAAAAACAGTTGTTTTTAAGGACACTTTTCGCAGGCACTAATATTGTTCAGAGATTTATGAAAATATTTGTTATTTTTAATTCTGCCTGTATTAATGTAATGTATTATCAAGATTCACTGCATGGATATAATCACAGAAGATAGCCATAGGCTTATGTGTAAGTTTACATTCCTCTACGTAAGGCACTTCTTTTAAACGTTTACAATAAAACAAATATATAATATTAAATAAATTCAGTATTACTATGGACACTACTACACAAAATGGTTAACACCTTGTACTGTAAGACTTACTATTACATGATAAATATCATTGTTCCAGGACAACGTACTTCAATGGGGAACACCGTATTATTTACGATAATAGTACAGTATATCTTGTAATTATCGTGCACTTGTGCAATCCCGTATTTACTAGCACATTGTGCAACTTTACAAAAGGCAAAACTGTTCAAAGCAGTTAATATTTTCTGACATACATTAAAATCATTCACCAGCAGTTAGTAAACGAAATGCTGAATCAAAGACTATCAAGTATTTATAAATATTTAATTACGTATACGGATGTAACTGCGGTGGAGGACGCGACGGTGTGGTAGAATTTTTTTGACTACTAGATGGTGGAGTTAAAAGACCACTTTCATTTGGACTCTGTCTACCAGGTTCAGCATTAGAGTCAGATTCATTTGTATCAGTAGAAGGTATTTCATGTACTAATCGTTGCTGCGCCCTTTCTAGCATGTTTAAATCTACAACATGAGTCTGTATACGATGTGATTCATCCATTACAATATTAGGCACTGCTGCCTTAAGTCCAGATCCAGAATGAGACTCCACAGGTGTTATTGTAGACCTTAAAAGGCACTGAGAATGTTCTTCAGCAGCTGTCATTGCAAAGGGCGTAAGCCATTTGACACAGGGTGCAAGCTGCTCCCATGGAATGCGTGATACTCTTAAAGCACATTCCCTTCCTTGCGTATGATAGATAGCTGCTGCAGCTATGTGACTATAAGGGAACTTCAAACTTCCTTCATCCAATGTAGCTAAATCTAATAGTTGAGCCGCCTGAGAATATTGTAGACCTCCATATTGTGGGTAAATAAATGCATTTGGCCTTGACCAGTCGCCTGATTCAATTTGCATATAGATATTAAGCCAGCCAGGAGCAGTGACTGGGGATAAGTTCCACCCAAGGCCTTTTAAAATCACTAATTCTTTTCCTAAAATTTCTTCCTCTGTGCAAGCTCCATCAGTAACATATGCAAACTCTGCTATTTTGGGTGGATATATTTCTTCAACCTATAAAAAGATTATCGATTATTCATTTAAAACTAATAAATCGATAAGTAAAAAAAAAAAGAAAAACAAATACATATACAAACCTTGGCAGCTATGAAAAGGCATGTAATGCCTATTAATTGCAATTGATTTTTGGGTACATTTTGATGAATGGACAAATATCTGTCTATATAATCCATTGCAAGATAATAAGTCTCTCTATGTAGTTTGTATACTTCACAAACTTCAATCAACCAATCTAACAAAATTGCCCGCATTCTTGGTTGTAATGTTGGATGCCTTTGGAACATTTGTGGATTTCTTTGAGTAATAGTCTTTTGATCTCCCAAACACATAAGAGACCAAACTTGAGAACCATCAGCCCATGGAAATGATGGTAATGGGCTAGGTCTATTTGATGTATTATTAGAAGATGATGGTGTTAAAAAGCATGTTGCAGTTCTTAATTCAGACCATGTGGCTGGCTCTTGTTGCTCTTTCAATGGAGATACTTGATGTGGTGTACATGAATTTTCTAAAGAATGTACTGTATGACATGATTCTGTATATGACACATGTGACAAAGCTGGTATTTTACTAGGCGGATATACATTTTCTGAATCTTCAGAAATTTCTGTTGCCCGTCTTTTACGTTTTAAAGTTTGTGTTACTACTTTTCCTCCTTGTAAATAAGTCTGTGATTTTTTCCCATGTAAACTGAATAAGGGAAGAGAATGATTTGTTATTGACATTATTGCAGCAATATCAAATTATATTAAACAAGCTTAATGTCTTTGTAAAGTAGATAAAAATATTTTTAAAAGCTAACAAAGAATTACGTCCTAATTAACGTCTAACATTTTTTTCAAGTTAAATATATTCCATAGAAATATTACAATTTAATAAGGTCATTTACAAAGTATTCATGAATCTATAGAATAAAAATCCAAGCATATATTATTCATATAATATTGTTACAGCTTTAAAAAAGCAGATACTGATTAAAGAAGGTTATACATGCATATTTCTTAAATTTTTTTAAATCAGAAAGCACAGGAAATTGTATAGATCAATCTAATTTATATCAAACAAATTTTAAATGCTTCTGACTAAATACAGAAAGAATTGTATGAAATTTTGAGACCAAATGGAAACTCGTTCGCTCACCTCGTCTGTGGCATTTTGCTTCGGAATTGTCGACGTGTTCAAAAAATATTTCGAACGGGAACAGGCCTTTTTAATATGGATATAAATTAGCCGGTATTTTAATTTAACGTCCGCTCAATTATTACAGTATACGCTCCGTAATTTAGCCAGGAAAATGCCGAAAAGTAAAAGAGCGCGCAAAGCTTACACGCACCCGATCGCCATAATGCACGTATACTTGGCTGCGTTTGATTCAATATTTTGTGTCATAACTTTTCATTTATAAAATGTTTCTTAGCACGAAAATTTCTTAAAGTCTTTTCTGATACAGTTTCAAGCTTCGAGATATCACAGAATAGTAATTCTTCAAAAAAATACGGGACGTGGAACTCGAAGCGCGGGAGACCAGCGCGCGAAACGATGACCAACCCCTGCTTGCAATATGCCACTGTCACGCCCTCTATATATATAACATAACCTCAAAGGGGGAAAAAAATCACAAATTTTCAGTAAACACTTTCTTTGAAGTCCTATCGTTTAATTTCAGTTCATAAACACTATTAATTTCATGTACATGCATTGAATTTAAGGACTATACGAACGCAGTGCAACGTTGGCGTCCTCTGACAGACGCCCTGTTCATGTCACGCTTTTACAAGGTAAAATGTTGTAAAAGTTTGTAAAAAAACACTGTTCGTTAACCAGGACAACTATATTTTACTCAAACAACGCGATACAGTCGTTCGAAAACATTAAATATTGTATACAAGCGATGCATAAATCCAAGGAGTCACAGCACCCACACGTTCTGCGCATCTGTTTCCCGCTCGATTTTACCACAACTTTTTCGAAGAATATGAGAAAATATTATCACACTTAAACACACTGTATACGCTTAAACTAAACAGGTACATAATCGTGCGGAAACGAGTATATACATATAAAATAACACTTTTGATTCACAAACTGAAGTTTACGTGTTGCTTTCGCGGGAACGCCAAACCTGTGGTCACCGGTCGTGTATTTGAGGCGCTGCTGTGCAATGGTATACATGATTCCTATTGGTCGCAACGAAGAGCACAGCTGGCGCTCAGCTGATCTGCTGTACACATACAAATGTGACTAATGCACGCATATACTTACGCCTTGACCACGCGGGAAATGTACGCGCGTAAATTGCTTTCCCTCTAAGGAGAAGTCATGAATCATAGAAATAAGAATAAAAGATATTTTGCCACGTATCACTTTTCCGTAGATATTATAAATCAATAATTTCGATATATATCTTTACATATTCTACTTAATTGAATTTAAAATGTTTAATTTACATTTTGATGCGAAACAAATTTTTTATTATAATAACATCTATGAATTGACGTACACTGTTAATATCAATGTGTGTATCTAATTGTCTATTTGAATGTAGCAATATGATCGCAGACGATATAGCACAGAAGATAGAGCATAGATCTAACATTTTATAAAATTTTGTACAACTGAAATACCGATCTCACAAAAAGTTAATTGTTTTGCGCCATCTACGATTTAGAATAGTTATATCTGAGATTATATTCAGCCACAAACGAAATACAAAATAGATCTATCATCCAATGGATTTTTTATCTTACATGTCTGGGACTTCAAGGCCCCTTTACCATGTTGATCATTTCCAACATTACCAATTCAACACAGAGTATGATTACAACTTTACTAGCGGTTGATAGCCTTTTTCCAGGTGTTTATCTATTCTATGTCCCTCTAAAATTGAAAATAAAATTTCTGTCCAAAAGAAAGAAAAAAATTCTAATGATATGATATTAACTGTAGAACATTGATTAAATCATTAGTCTATTTCTGTAAGTATGTAATATTCAATTTCCCGTATCTCTTCTGTATTTATGATCATACTTAATTTTAATTCTAGCCATTATTAGTCCCGTTATCTTGTTTCTGTTGAATTGAAAATGATCCAGAAATAATAAGTGCGATAGAATGATAAATATGATTATTATTTTTTGTCTGGTTCTTTTTTATCAACTGAGTATTATAATTTCTAGTAACAACAGCAACTAACGTATGGCGCTCTATTTGCATGTGTAATCCTATGAATCAGTGAGTTGTCTACTCTAAACATTTTCATTGTCGTACTTATATTTTTATATATTTTTCATTAATTTTATGATATATGAAGGAATAATTAAAACATATTTTATACTACAATTAAACATAACAAATCTATATTTTTGATTTTTTAATCATTCAATAATAAGTATTTTTAAATATTTCAATTTATTACAATTCTAAATAGCTATAACTTTGTAGTGTTCTCGAAATAAGATAGAATTAATATCAAATTTATCTATATTTAAAATAATATCTTATTATTGGCCATATGTTTTCTCTCTCTCTCTTTTTTCGGCTATCTCTCTCTTTTCTATTGATATATTAATATATAACATTAAAATTATACATTTAGGCATGGGTTCCATGTTCATAGAATCCGACACTGCGCTTGGTAGAGAATGTTGATAATCAGTTGGCAATCCTCCGTGATAGTGTCATCGTACCATGGGGTACTTGACCGAGGTAGACAGCCCTGGTTTTCTGGAAATCGTCAGTGGTCCGGTGCCATTAAACACGTTATATGTGTATTGCAATTTGATCCCGTAGCGCTGGGTCAGAAAGTAAGTTATACGAATTCCTGGGCATTCGGGTCTCTGCAGGTGGGTCACCAGGGTTTCTTTTTACATTCGGTCTCTTCGGTGTCGTAGCAATTCCTTCTCCGTTTCGTCGTTTGCATAACATCTAAGACCTGTCATACTGAACGTTTCAGAAAGATAATCTTTGCTAATCTTGTTTCGCTAACTTTAGTTACGTATGTAACTAAAATTTCCCTACTTCATCTGTTCGTTTCTTTCGTTTTATGATCGACTAGTCTTCAAACTCAATATCGAGACAAAAATTTCATTTATATTTCGCCAACAACTCCTTTTTTAATCTGAAGTTTTTTTTATTATGTAGTTTATTCAATCAAAAAATTATAATAATTACTTTTATAGGACGTAAATGTACGTGAGCTTTTAAAAGGTGATGCAGGGCATAATGCCAGTTAAAACAAAATCTCGTGTTCCTGAAAATATGGGTATCACAGGTGGTTTGGTAGATGCCAGAGATAAGCAAGTGTTAAAGGAAGCAGTAGAAGCAGTTGTTAACAGCTTTGCTAAGCATACTCAAGGCTATGGAAGAGGTATTACTATTTCTTTTTTTATTCAATATTAAATTTGTTATATATTATTTCATTTTTTCTTATAGTAAATGTAGTAGAAGCTTTGCAAGAGTTTTGGCAAATGAAACAAAGTAGAGGAACAGAGCTAAGAAACGGAGCATTAGTTATTTATGAATCTGTACCTGGTACCAGTCCACCTTATGTATGTTATGTTACTCTCCCTGGCGGATCTTGCTTTGGTAGTTTTCAAAATTGCCCCACTAAAGCTGAAGCTCGTAGATCAGCAGCAAAAATTGCTTTAATGAATTCTGTTTTCAATGAACATCCAGCACGTAAGATAACAGATGATTTCATAGAGAAAGCTGTTGCAGAAGCAAGAGCTAGCTTTGCTAAGCCCTCTACAACTTCCAACAGTGTTGGCAATCAAACACAGGTATGTTCTTAATTTTGTTCTTTGAGTATATCTATTATTTATGGGAATTATATTAAATGAATTGTTTAATTTTTAGGGAAATGGAGATGAGAAAGAAGATCCAAATACAGGTATAGGTGCATTTCGTTTTATGTTGGAATGCAACCGTGGGAGAACAATGTTAGAATTTCAAGAATTAATGACGGTCTTCCAATTACTTCATTGGAATGGGTCTTTGAAAGCAATGAGAGAAAGGCAATGTAGCAGACAAGAAGTAGTTGCTCATTACAGTCACCGAGCTTTAGATGATGATATGCGTAGTCAAATGGCGCTAGATTGGGTAGCAAGAGAACATGAAAGCGGTGGCGGCGTTGTTGCTATGGAGTTGGCATTGGCTGAAAGAGAACTTGAAGCAGCACGTTTAGCTGGAAGAGAACTTAGATTTCCTAAAGAAAAAAAGGATATATTAATGCTTGCACATGCTCAAGTATGCCCTCAGTGATTTTTACAAAGTGATCGTGCAATTTACATGCAAAAAGAGATACGACACTGGTTTTGCAAAAGCTGGTATTAGGGGAATATTTTTAATGACATACAATGTCACTATATTGTGAAGTGCTTTATTGTTGTCTAGCATTGAGACACATAATCAATTCCGTCCTTTTTATGAAGTATTTTTGGTGATAATAGAATATTAATGGAATTATAAACTTAATGTATTTTTAAGAATACCTTAAACGCGTGACTACTATTTTAAACTGCGATAAAAAAACACGCGCAGGACAAACCATTCAAATCAAAATTAATTATTAATTGTATATAGATATATTTCGATACAAAAACTTGTCTTCCGTTACAACCTTATGTCTCTTTCGCCTCATAATCATAGTATTACATATGTTCGACATATAGCGAGAATGCTTGGTGATGTATTGCTTGCCTGAGGAATATAAAAGAAATATGAATGGTTTTTTATCAAAACATCAATTCATATGTTTATCATTTATGAAATCATCATTCTATGTTATACATTTACATGATATTTACAAAACGGGCAGATTTGCTGTACTTAAGTAGTTATATACATGATATAAATTGTTTTAAAAATATTTTATTACTATTTTTAGATATCGATAAATACATGTTTTAATAAAATCTCATAATTTTAAGCACATGTGTTGTTTAACCCTAATATCAAGGTTGATTAGTAACTTCAGTGACAGCTTCTTTCAAGGATAATTTTGTGCTTTCGGCTTCTGCTTCTTCTTCTTGCATTGGATGAGATAATACCTTGTCTATAATTCCAAATTCCTTTGCCTCAGTAGGACTCATGAAATTATCTCTTTCCATACAACGTTCTGTAAAATTATAATGTACTAAAAACATTTAATTAACATGATTTTACAAATTCACATACCTATTTTTTCCAGGTCTAAGCCTGTATGCTTGACATATAAATGATTGATTTGCTTTTTAAGCTTCAATATTTCTAGGGCTTGTATTTGTATATCAGTAGCTTGGCCAGACACACCTCCTGATGGCTGATGTGTCATAATTCTTGCATTAGGCAATGAATGACGCATACCCTTTGTTCCTGCAGCTAATAATAAACTTGCCATTGAACATGCTTGTCCTACACACCATGTTGCAACAGGAGGTAAAACATATTGCATAGTATCATAAATACCAAGCCCAGCTGTTACACTTCCACCAGGTGAATTAATATACATATGAATTGGATTTTTACTATTTTCTGATTGAAGAAATAAGAGTTGAGCTATCACTACAGAGGACACATTATCTGTAATCTATAAAATGATATAATTTCTTTTATTTTTTACTTAAAAAAATTAATGAGAAATCATAAATTCTAGAAGAGTTTAAATGTAAATGGATTAGAAGGAACAAGGTACACACCGGGCCCATTAAACAAATAATCCTTTCTTTTAAGAGACGTGAGTAAATATCATATGCACGTTCTCCTCTTCCACTCTGTTCTACGACTACAGGTATAAAATTTAGGTACCTACTGCATACTTTCTGACCAGACCCCTGCAAATTTAGAAATATTCAGCCTTAATTATGAAAATGTAATAGTACTACTAGACCAAATTTTTGAAAATTTAAAAACAAAAAATTAAATATTGTCATACTAAAATACTTACAAAAATTTGTAGTAAATTATTTACTTTTTTTAACAACATTTTGATAATTTCACGTTTATTATTTTCATTAAATTCGGATATATATTACTGCAAACAATATTTTACATAACAAACTAATAAGCAGTCTGAGAGATCTTTGTTAAGAAACTAAAGAATAAAACATAACCTAAATAAAAAATTTGTTATTACGATTGATTAAACGACATGAAAAAAGTCTCTTCATTAATACAGTTGCATCATTTGTATCACGGTTAAAATAAGATAATCCAAATACTTCATTTTTCATACTATTGGTTTTGGCTGTTGTAGGTTATATTTTATTTCTTTTAATTTAACTTTCTTTATATAAGGAAATATTTAATATATTTCATTTTTTATATTCAAGTCTCTATTCGAACAAACCAGTTAATCCAGTTACAAAGAATTTTTTTATAAAATGGCTGTCGAAACTAACTTGTCCTAAGTGCAACGTAAACAGGGCATTTCTTTATACAGTGTGTTTTATTCATTTGCATTATGACAAGTATCGTAGAATTGATTAACTGATTGCGCATAAAATATTACGTTTATAATATACGATTAAAATAACTTTATATATATATATTATATAATTAATTAAAAACATGTGAACGGTCTTTAATGTTTTTGTTATACGCACGGTCGTATATAATTGTGGTTATGTAACGTTAAGTTTGTTGTGTGCATTAATGTAGCCAGTTTAACTAAGGAGAGTACAGCAGAAAAGCGAAGTTTAACATTTAAATAATTTATGAATTATTGCAAATTTCTATTTGTAATATTGTCATCATATGACAGTTTCATTGAAACCCATTGGTTAGTAAAATCGATTTTACTTTATTTCAGTTAAGGTTAACTCTATGTTTGAACGTAGAAATCTTATCTTTTTAAATTATGAAATTTATATATACATGCAAAAATATTTTTACAGAGCAACAATGAATATATATTCATTATTCAGGACTACCTGTCAAACAATAAAATTTATGGCTCCAAAACTATCATCAATGGAACCATTCACAAAAATTATACATCGTAATATGCATTATATATGTGATAAACAATATTCAAATAATTTGTCAAATATGTATATGAACAAAATTAGTTCAATATTACTGCAACCATCACTACCAATGTATAATATCATATGTGGTTTGAAAATGAAGACTGTATTAAAACGAAGATGTAGACATTGCCTATTAATGTGGAGAAATGATAGGGCATACATAAAATGTAAGGTAAAACCAAAGCATAATCAAGTGGAAAGGAAGAAAAAGGAATATAAAACATGGATATTGACACATGCTTCACAAAGTAAAGTAAGGGAATGGTAGAGTATTATATACAAAAGGTAACATTTGAATTGTACTTTAAAATAAAATCATTTTAAGATAAAAATTCATATCTATTTAATTTATATTTCTCATGACAATAAATTTCTCATCGTTATGTGTTTTATATATGACACTGTACATTAATAATATGCAAGTATAATTTTATTTAATTGCCTATATAGTATTTATATTATATTATTTTGAAAATTGTACTTAGCATCTGTACACACTAGATGCTGAAAAAAATAATATTGTTACTTTTTATTCGTTTTTGTATTATATTATGTTCATTGGTAAAAACTATATCTTACTATAAGGGGGACAGGTAAAAGTACAGATATTACGTAATGTTGTATATGGATGATATTTATTATAATAGCTTGCAAAACCTCTAGGCATTGTGGGCACAAAGGGAAGAATAGTGGAATAACAAACCTGTTAACACATTACTTTACTATTGGAAAATATTTTATAATTATAAGTATATATTTTTAAAAAAACATACCGTATTAGAATTAGTAGGAAAGGTTGGTAAAATTAGTTGACAACCTGTTAATGGTTTACTTGAAGGTGAAGGTGCAGTTTGCATTTTATTATAGTATTATTATAGTATTTATTAGAGTATAATATTAATAATATTATTATGGTATTAATAATATATATAAGTATTAATTTTATTAAATACCCTGTTTATAACAGGTTATTTTAATATTAGAATTTTTTTGATTAATTTTACGTATGATTTTAACAAGTATCCCAAAGTATACACAAAATCAGAAAATTGATCGTCGTGTTTTACCATTGTCATTTGTTTTGAGTTTCATTTTTTATTTAAAATCTGAACTATACAGTCTGTGCTGAATATCATTGTATGATAGATTGTACATAAACAGATTACAATAAAAAAAAAGTAGACACAAATTTTCGTTTTCGACAATATTTTATTATAATATGTATTTTATTTTGTATAATTACATTCATTTTAATTGAAATTAAAAATAAAAAGTTGTCAAAGAAGATATTTTGGTAAGGGAAAAGTAAAGATTATCATGTTTGAATTATTAACATTGATTTCATCCCATTTATCTAGTATTTTACTGTTCGCGATTTCTCTCCATTTGTCTGTATGTACAGAAGAGATTCCACCTGACCAAGCCTGGAAATGTTTTAACATTTTATACAATTTTATCTTTTCATAATTAAAAAAAGGTGTAGAAAGAATATATCATTAGATAAGATTCTGATAGAAACCTTTTCACAATGTAGTGCCCATGCGTAAATCATTTTGTTTTCCATTTTTTTGCATACTTTCTGTAATTTTTTCAAAATCTTTATTGCGTTACTTTTCTGCGATTTTATCATCCAATAATAAGCTTTCAGCAACATATATCTATAGTAATACCAAATATTTCACTTCAATATTATAATTCAGTCATTTAGAATTGAAGCTGTTAATAAATATTAAAGTATACCTGGGAATTACGATTTCAACAATTTTGCTCATTTTCTTTGTATCTTTAAATATGCTTTTAATCTCCATCATAGTAATAGCTGCATCAGCATTTCGACTATTTAGTTTATGCACTATGCAGATGATGCTTTAATAAATTCCCAAGAATTTTGCAATAAATGCTTTTAAACTTTGAAGTAAAAAGATATATACCATAAAGAATTAGTAGGCCTTCGAGCTTTTTTAAAGCAGTAATTGTTGCTGCAACTATATGTTCATCCATTATGTTAATGCTCTCCACGTTTCTACCGCTCCATACTTTCGCAGCTTCCCATTCTTCAGTTCTAATACACCTTAGAGACAAATGTTACCAATTTTTGTTTTGATGTTAATGATATATTTTTCAGTTTTTTATAAAAATTAAGACGAAAATTTATGAGTAGATACCATAGCCACATTGATGTGAAATATCGTCTTTCTGCTTCTGGATCATGTAAACTGATCATTTGTTCGCCTTCCTGAAGAAAGTACTGTTCACAAGCTTGGAAAGGGAGAATCGTTAATCCAGTATCTAAATGGACGTCAGCGCAAAGTGCATAATACCAAGTACGTCCAGATTTGTCAAAATTATGATGAGATATAAACTCTATAATTATATAGAATATTTACGAAATTTTTCAAAGGTATCAACAATTATAATTAGGTAGTTTATTACCTAATTCCCTTAATTGAGTAACTACTTCCGGATGTCGGCAAGAGATCATCAGCAAATGAATTAATCGTGGTAGTACCACCAGCTTCAAGAATGTGGATCCGATCGCACTGGCCATCCTACTACAAATGAAACCGATTTGAATAGCTTTTGAGATCTGTCCCCTTATCCAGCGAGAAAAGAATATTCCTGTGTAAAGTTGGACGATCACATTCAGTTCTTGAGCTTCAAGTGTTTCTCTGCTTTCGTTGCAAATATTGATAGCTCTTTGTTCCAAATATGGAACTATATATCTGTAGAATAGTATAAAAGTTTCGTCATAATATCGAATGTTCGATCATAATCTGAAAATTCTCACCTGTCTTGATACATATGTGCTGTGATTAGCATGTTGGTGAACGATGTACAGAGAATGTATAAATCTTTGTTAGATTCCAAAGCTGCGTTCAAACCCCACATTGCTGCTAAGCGAGCGTGTTTCTTCATCCCTTTAAACTATATAAAACAGTATAAATGTGTTTTACGTTCACATAATTTCTATTCAGTCAATTACCCTGAAGAGTTCGAACATTTGCGCCAAGCATTCTGATAATTGTTTAGTATAATCCACATTGTCTCCTTCGAGACTGTTTAGCAGCTCTGTCTTCTTGGGACATATCAATTTTATTTTTAAGTTCATCAATTGCGTGAGCGAGCTCAGATCGATCATCATTTCTAGCTTTGGAAATCTGTATCCTAAATTTTTCAATGCCATTTTGAGAGATCCTTCGGCCTCGAAAATGGAACCGCTTTCAAGAAAACATTGTCCTTGAAGAGTCTGTATCTTCGCAGTGAGATAGGGTAAAAGAACTATTTCGTCTTCGTTCGATTCGAATAGCTTCAAGTATTAGATGTGTTGGATTACATAAATATTAAACTTTTAGAGCAGAAATTTGTATACCTTCACTAGGACAGTTTCGCTTTCTGATAGAAGCTTTCGAGCTTGAGGTATATTACAATTCATCAAGCAAATTTCTGCAAATTCTAGAAGAGCAGTGAGCGTCTTTTCAATATTCCCTGAAATGTTATGTTTTAATCACGTTATGTTTAATCGTAATTACTAATTGGACGAGTTATGATTAAGAACAATACTTACCAATGCCACGACAATGGTCGAGTATTTGAGTATAGACTGTCATCAGTATCAATTCACACAGGCAGTTAGAAAAATCTACATCTGAAAACGTTACCGTCGGTTTCCTTTCCACACGTCGAAATAGGTTCAGGCAAGAAAGTAATTCCTTTTTCTCTATTACTTAATGTTATTATCAGTGTTACTCGAGAAGAAATTATCGAAAGTTGATAGGGTTTTTCAAAGCTTTTCAATTTACTTTTTTTGTCTTCCTTGTTAACAGCCTCATCGTTATAATCCAGTTCAAACATTTCATCGATGTCTGTCATTTTTTTCTTTCTATCTTCTTTGTTTGATGTTTTCCCCAATAATTTTGCGAATTGACCCTCTCCGCAAGAAACACAACGTCTTGTATAGTGTTGCAAATATTTCAATGCCTGGTTGTGCAATTCTATCTTCTGATTTTCCGTAAGCAATCTTCATGAATATTTTATTAATATTATGTGATTGTTTTTTTAATATTAATAATTATCTTGTAATTAATTAAATTAGTACTGATAAGTGGTGTTACGAAACATTGACATCTTAAATCTCATCAAGCCGCAGGAAGCATATCTTGGCAAATCTACCAGTTCATCTAAGAAAATACATCTCTGCAGTAGTCAAGTCAAGTCATCAAGTCAATTTACATATATGTGTAACTTTATACATTTCCCTTAACTGCTTTCGTTCTTGATTGCAATTAATACCTGGAATAGTGAGACCAATGCACTTGCAGAATACGTCCATCTCTGAATTAGGATTTCGCATATTTTTTATAAATACTATAGGGCCCGCATTTTTGGAGAAGTCCCCAATTGCACAGCCGAAGACTCGTATTTCAAAGAGTTTCGTAACAGCTAATAAGTCGTACAGTTCTAGATGGTCAGGTAAACATTATCATATCGTAAATAATAAACGTGTTTTACCAAGTCCGATTTCTCTTTTAGCAGTGATGGACATTAAACTTTCTAGCATATGTCTATTCACCGTTTCCCCGATCACTGAAGCACATTTCAAGAGAAGTTGATCAAGAGGTGTCAACGAATCGAAAAGCTTCAATATCATAGCTAACGTAACAAGATATTTCATGTTATTTATCAATATGATATTATTCTGGTGGATTAGTATTTCTTTTTACCATCCATCGTAATTTCAGGATCCACGTCTTCATACATGAAGTTCTCAGCAATGTTACAAATCGCGATTATGGTTTCCTCATTGTCGATACTCAAATGTGGTTTCTTTAGAGTCATCATGTCTTCCTCCAACAACGATATCATGCTGTCCTGAAGCAAAGTATTGTTATCATCTCATGTAAAAGATTGGTAAGAACGTACTTTGAAGCTCGCTCTGTACATCTGCCATTTGTCTTTTCGATAATCAGGACTAGATCCGTCTCTTTCCATTACGGTTGAAATAAATCTGATTTTAAATTCCGCGGGATTAGTACTTATTCATAACATTTGTATAAGTATATGTTTTCGAGTAAACCTTTCCAACATAGATACAGGAGGTAACACATAGCCCTTTATATTTGCTTCCCTTTTCGTTATATTTACTATCTCTAAACCACCGACTTGGAGAAGACTCACTAAATAACTCTCGATCCAGCCAGGATTCCCGAAGCTTCTTTCTTGTATCAGTCTTTAGAAAAATTGAGACAAGATCAGTGACAGAATTTTGTCAAATCTGCAAGTTTATTCAATTTACTTTTCCAATTCTGCAGGTAAACCATTTACATTAAGTATCTGACACGCTAAGCCAGCATGGTACCACTTGTCTATCCCAATCAATTCAATTACCTTTTAACGAACAATTCAAGTCTTCATTGTTATTCGATTCATATTCGAAAGAAGCAAATAAATAAGTACCTTCGCTCTGTGCAAAAAATTTAAATATAACGGAAAGTCTGTGTTCAATTTCCGACCAATAGTCAGTGCAAAGAATATTTTGTCTCTTTTTGTAAGGACATCGAAGATTTCCAAAGACTCCCGATCGACATATTCCGCATCATCGATGATCACCACCCACAATTCTTCGAAGCAGCCTTTCATTAATTTCAATAGGAACTTTCTTAAAAGCTTTTGTTTGTCCATATCAGTGAGAGCGTTATAACGATGAGTGATAGAGAAATGCACATTGAAGGGTTGATTAAAAACACACAGGTAGTACGTGTGCTTCATTTTGCCCAGTCGTAAAAGCAGTTTGTCTTCGCGCTCTTTTCGCGTAGAAGTGCGGGTGAAACCAAGAGGCATTGAAAATAATAAATGTACCAAGTTGTACGGGGCCTACTCTAAGAGATAAATCACATTTCTTTGCCGTTTACATTTAAATTTCACTCTGTTTCATATTAAAAATATCTTATCGATGAAATGTTAATACTGATGATTATTGATTAAATTCTAAAATTTTATAGCAATTGAAAAGGTCAACCTTGTTATCCCCTGCTTGTAAGGAAATGTAATTATAGCGCGTTTCCACTGGAATGTTTTGCGTAAATTCATCTAATAACCTTGTCTTTCCTATTCGTGGGTCGCCTCTTTGTGGATACGATGGTTGAAAAATGTATATTATTCGATAGAATGTTTTAACTATAATGGCGAAATAATAAGGATAAGTACTTTATGATAAGTGTATTATATTTTGGTCGTGCGCCACGGTTTTTTTTAGTCCTCTTGGAATATTCTAAGAGTCTCATTAGCATCCTTCTAAAAATTTTAAGTTCCTCGGTTCGGCCAAGTAAAGGATACTTACTGAAAGCTATGTCTGATACAATGTACCTAATGAATTAGACATGAATTCAATAATCTTGTTCCCAGAATGTTAATATAAAATAAATGTTAATACCAGGAATAGAATTACTTTGGTTGTTCCTGAAATTCATATATCGGTCCGATATTGGTGATTCCTTTTAAGTATCTTGGTTCTTGTAAAATGAAGTGCCTCGCCTCTAAGTGAGAATTGAGGAAACTTTCTCGATCGCAAACCACCTAGCAATTCTTTGTTTTTCCTTTTCCTTCGGTGAATTAATATTTGGTTATACACTAACTCTCACCTTGTCTCTATACGCCACCATAAGCCTCGCAGCCTTGTTCACTGATATTCCAATCACGGTGTATTCTCTCCGTAAAATGTGCCCTACGACTCCACAGTATGTCACTCCCGTTGTCACGCCTACCGTTACAGATTTTACATTTTCTATCGCTATGAGATTCGATCGTAACTTCGACGCGCATCTTAAACCGATTTGCGATTCTAGTTCATGTTTGTCGCCTCGTAAACCGAACACACAAAGGAACATTAAGTCCTTGTCGAAGAGGGACGTCTTGTTCACGCATCCGTGCATCCCATCGACGATCCTTCAGTCGAAAAGTCGTAGGAAGATTGATCGATAAAATAGATCACAGCCCGACGAGAAGGAAATAGGCTTACTTGCACACTAGTTTATAAGCAAAGTTCACTAAGGCAATTAATTGTTTTTTGCCTACGTTGGAAGTGATTACATTGATAAAGAGAATCACCACCTGTCTCATTTCGGTCAGATATTCCAATGGTTCGTCCATTTCGGTAGACCGAATGACTGGTCTCAGCATGTAGCTTCGTAAAGCTTCTTTCAAACAAGCTTGTGCTGCCTTTATAACTTTAGGCCGTACTAAAAACATTATATTTTTAAGCACCGAATTTTTTTTAGAAATATGACAGTCTGTTCTGCTTACAGCTGTAATCGACTTGCTTAAATTTTCCACTCTCGTAAGTCGTACCAGTTATATTCATCATCACCATCTTAGACTCAGGATCCATTCTGGGAATTATCGTCGAATCATAAAAATCCGGCTCATATTCGTTGTCTTCGTCTATGTGAAGCATGAAAGATATATTTTTTTGATTTCATAAAACTTTCACTTGGACGACAAAGATATATTTGAATTTTAACACTACCATCTGTACTGATGATTGATTCGTCAACTTTAGCTTGATACCACATGCTCGTGCAAGATATAATAAGTGTGTGTATACCATCTGGAAGCGTTTCATGGACATATTCGTTTGGATTAGCCCACTGCCAGCTACTAGGAGCCACTAGGATATCGCCTCCTCTAATAAAATTAATATAAAAATTATAAATCACTAACGTAAGTTTTCTCTGATTACCGGCAAAGGCCTTCGGCGAATTTCACATCCCACACTGGTGTACCGGTGATAATATAGTGTGACATGGATTCGGGATCTCCGATAGATGTGAAGTATGTCTTTCCAGAAGCAATAGCTAATTTTACTATAAAAAATATTAGAAACCTGTTGTAAATTGCGAATGCTCGAATGTTCAATAATAATAATAATCAGAGGTATCTTCTTCTCGTTGAACAAACCCTTAAGAGTCACTCCAACTTCAGTATCATAGGACCCAAAATGTTTCTGAATGATGCAAGCAGTTTGCATCGCTGCTATGGCCAAGTCTCGCATCATCATTCCTTCATGGAGCTTCCACATCACGATAAACGCATCTCCAGAAAATTTCAATACGTCACCATTGTGGGAAAGTATTTCTTGTACCATAGCACCGATGTAACTGTTCAAGGTTTCTGTCAGTTTCGAAGGTCCGCCTTTTCCGGTTTTAGTGTATTTCTCAGCGAGGTCTGTAAAACCTTTATCAGGAATATCTTTACGTTATTAACTGCTTGATTATTAATCCAAATTTTATATTCACACGTTTCTGCAAATTTTTTTTTATTTAGAATGGAATCGTCTTCGTGTTATACCTGATATGTCACCAAGCATTAAAGTAGTGTAATACATTCTGGTATTATAATCGTCATAGTGATCCAGAATTTCATCCGGACACATCGAAGCGAATATTTTCGTGTGATGCTCGAGTCTTAATTGCTCTGATTTTAACTCACTCTGCTCGGAATGGTCCACGAATTTCCTTTTTAGCGTGAACACTTGGATATATGTTAATTACTTTTTAGACTTTATTAAAATAATTATTTAATAATATTAAATTCTAATTACATTAACTTACCATCTATGTTTAGTTTTTTACGAATTTCTCTTCGCGCAATTCTAGCAGGATTGTACACAATTTGGTTATTCATATTTTATCCCTAACAAAATGTATTCTGATTTAATTTATTATTTATAGGTTTGATTTATTAGAAGAAATAACGTTACCCTAAGCGATCTTCTTTTATTGGGCAACTTCAGTACAGTCACAGATTTATATTATATTCTCCATCACTACTTTGATTCTTTAAATTTATGTCCTCATTTATCAAAGTGGCTGCTATATCGTAATAGACTCGCCTATTACAAGGTTTAAGAGATATAATGCTACTTTGTTTTCTTTCATAAGTGTATTTATTCAATTCAATGCCAGGTCTATAATCAAAGTCTCGGAGTAGGGGGTCAGCGTTTAACAATGAATACACTTCCCGTGACAATAGACAATATGTGTTTATTTAATAGTCTCGCTATATAGATACTTAATATGACTTGTCGTTCTAACAGATCGCTGCCTACAACGTGACGGCCGAATTTTATTGTGCCTGGCCCTACTAGTTCCTTATTGTGCTTGAATCTATGATGGGTCGACGTCATTTTTGGTTTACTTAATTACATCTTTCTCTCTTTCTTTCTCTCTCTCTCTCTATTTTTCTTTCTTTCCCTTTCTCTCTTTCTTTTTCTCTCCCTTTCTCTCTCTCTCTCTCTCTCTCTCTCTCTCTCTCTCTTTCGTTCATTCCTCACACCGTCGGCTGCCAACTGACAAATTGGATTATACTCGCTATTTCTTTAAGACGTCGCGACACACGAAATCGAGTTTCACGAATGTAGGAATTCCTTTTTGCGTGATCTCTAAGAAATTAATTACTTCTTCCCTATTGATCTGTTTCTTTTTCTCCGTGTTTCTTTTTTTTTTTCATGCTGTTTTCACGTAACACATATTAATGTCTGTAACATGATCGATGAACACATTAGTCTTACGTTGTGTGTATGACGTAGTTATCTCTTTGAAAATGTAGATTTATCATTTTTACAAGTGATACGTACACGTAAAACGAAATAGCAATATCATTACATGTATATAGTTTTGTAAACGATTACCATTAATCAGCAACTACACTGCTTACTCGTGAAAGATAAAGAAAGGAAATTATATGTACAGATTTCTTCGCAATCGATATGTCGACTTCGATGCCGTTCATCTATTGAGATACCAAAAGGACAATGTTACAAAATTTCACCAACTGCAAATCTGTGTTGTGTGTGTAGTTACCGGTTAATCGGTATTTTCCCTAAATAATACAGGAATTATTGGGAAATGAACGCTGCAACAACCGCAAAAAGTTTTCTTAGTCGATTTTTCCCACGATGTATTATGTTTGCGTTTCGTTTTTATACGTGACACTGCTTGAAACGTTAGTCAAGGGACCTCGATCTAATCGAGTGTCGCGATATTATCTCATCTTGAATGCGTTACATCGATTAAACGCGCATGCGATTAATTGTACATCGACGGCGGATACATTAAAAAAAATGTCTCTTTTTTTTGTTCTTTACGTTTCCCTAGTACAGCGACGAATCCATGTAAATTCATGCGCTGTTTGCCCGTTACTTCATTCTTTTCTAATATTCTTTTCTTTCTTTTTTTTTTTTTTTTTATTGGAAAAATCCTCTTCGTCTGCGATGGAGACTCGGGAGATTCAACGAAAACAACGTATACGTGCCCACCCGCGGTAACATATATGTTTGTATATATTAATAGTCATATTTATATATGGTGCTTCGATCTTTGATATAATGTATACGCCGGTTCGCATAGGCAAGTATACGCGAGTCCTTTGAAACCAGCTTACGAAAAGCTATACCGAAAAATGTCTTCAGTTTTTTATATCCTTCGGGAAAACCTTCGAATTCTCGTCCTTAATAGATATACTAATTGTAAATTGTTTGAACTTTGGTTAGATGGTTCGTGTAAAAGCGTTTTGAGGCATGAACGTGTAGAATTTCCTTGCCTATGCTTTATCATTTTTTGGTCGCTTTACGTTATTCAGTGCCTTTATAGCGTTTTAGAATGTGCAAAAAACGACGTCTCGCACGCAGAACGAAGGCTAACGGGCCATGACACCTTTTTGAAGCGGTGTAACGGAGAAATTCAGACAGACGGGAACGCGCGCAAGAGATTTTTCATTCCACATTTTACACTGTTTTTTTTTTCTTTTTTCTTGCTTTTTACGACAAACGTGACTCGTTATATAATGGCACACAGCATGGCAGTTGCAACAATGTACTTCAATAAACGGTTTACTTTTTTTCTTCTTTTTTTTTTAAATAACTTATATTAGCTTACTCGATAAACTTATTCTAGCCTCGTCGTTTTTCTCTTATCCCAGGGCGATCCGTGTCGATCGAGGACTCCTATCACGTGCTCGAGAGAAACAAACGCAGAAAGAAATGGCACTACGAAAGGATCCCTCGATCCCTGTCGATCATCGGTTCGCTCGGTTAATTAAGCGTCGTATAGACTAGGCTTAACACGACTCGTCTCGTTCTCACCGGTGTTTCTCGCTCGTTTCACTCGTCTCTCACGTGTTTATTTCACACTCACGCATTATTATCGTTCTCTTAGGTATGTACACACGGTCGAAAATCGTATTGCGTGTTTTAATTAATGATCGAACTCGAACGTTAATCGGCGTTCGATACTCGATTCCCTTCACCGTTTCGCTGCATCGCCGTAGTTTTCTTTTTACTTCATTTTCGTTTCCCCTTTCCCTCTCATTTTACTTCTCGCATCCTCTCTGTCGCTGATATCAGCTGTTTTTCGCTTAACGATTAAACACGTAGAAATTGGAGAATAAAAAAAGGGGGCGGGAGGAGCGACGCCGTCGCAGCGTTGTTTCCCGTGAGATTCGCGGCCTGCATTTATTTTTCTGATAATTATTTTGCCAATTGCGCAACCCACTGGCAAGGAAATCGATCGAAATTTTTTTATCGGTGAAATTTTTAATAGATATATGGCCGCGATTCCAACGCGAGTCGATTACGCCGCAACGACTTTCCTTACGCAATATTCACATAAAAACGTTTTTTCATCGTAGATATTAAACAGTCGAGTCGAAAAATAATATCGAGACGGCCTCGTTCACGTGCTCACACGATACTCGCTCTCCTCGCGTTGCATTTTCGCTCGTGTTCCACGGAACAGTCTCAGCTTAGGATCACTCGAGTGCGGCACGAACGATTCAAGCTGCAGGGCTGGTAGGTAGCCCTGCTCGCTCAGATTCTTGTCCTATAGCAATTCCTCGCTGGGCAATCTGTCGATCCGTTACTTGGTTTCAAGAAACCCTTAAGTTTCTATTTCCTACTTTTAGAAACATAGATTTTAATGTAGTTAATTATGAGTTCTAAAGATTCGTATCGCCTAACGAGCTATCAAGTTGTATGATTTCGAAGTTTGGCCATCTTTCATTCAAGTAGAGTATACGTTTCTAAGAATAATCTAAAAGGAATTATTAAATTTGTCCTAGCGTTTCCAAATAAAGGGTTAGTTTCATCTTGTTACTGATTCCTCTTTCAAGTTCGAAGATGGGAGAAAGTAACGAAACTCGCTCTTCCTAGTATTCGTATTTGAAGCCGCATTTCGTTATACGTCGTTTTTAAAGAGATTTTAATAGCGTTAATCGTATTATTAGCGAGAATCCCGACGCACTGGTCGAGAAATTCTGCTCGTCACATTCGTCAGTCGTTCTTTTTATATCTTTCGTTAAATACTCAATGTATCTCGGAGGACAGACTATTTTTAAATAGAACGTTGTAATATCGAAGCTTTTCGCCGCATTCGCCTGTTCATTTATTCGTTAAACAGTCTTAAAATTCAAGATAATTAATCAATTATTAAAGCGGGATTACATCCTACGGTTACAAACTTTTTTAAAATCTCTAATAAAGACGATACGATGATAAATGTCAAAGTGATTGTTTTATTACTGATTGAAGTGATTAGTTTAATATTTCGGACAATAAAGAGTGCCAGTAAGAAGATCTTTAAGATTTGAAAACTTGCTCTCAGGCCATCTCAATTCTCGAGCGATCGAAAGAAAGACTTCTTTTATTTGTTTGCTCACCAATACACACACATACAGACACGCATACACACACACATGCATACAAAACGCAGTCACTCCACGTTAACAATTGTGTCAATTAACGATAATATTAATTTTTTTTCTGCTTAGCTATATATATATATATATATTATTATTATTATTATATATATATATAATATGTATAATGTAACACGATGATATAGGCTTGATATGACGGTGGCACACGTTTACTAACCTTTATTCCTTTTCTTCTCTCTTTTCCTGTCCTTCTCTCGACTCGATAATTCGGAGAACATAGATCAGAACCGAAGAACGAAAACCCTCTGAAATAATCTCGAGCTATCGTTATGTAAGAGCTTCGAATAAGAATATTTCGCGCTTAGAAAATTAGGATTCACAGAAACGAAGTAGATCAGGTAAGAAGTAAGTGTCTTTGATTATCATTATTGGTTGGCTTGGTCAGTTTCGTCGTCGTTCGATTGTCTGGATTAAATTTCCCTTAGAATGTCTCAACAAATTTTACCAGAGAGTCTTCGCCCTCGCTTATTTTTTAAAGAAATTTTAACGTTTACCTTTCATCATGTTCGTTGAATTGTTCCATTTCGATCGAATATAATTTAAAGAATTAAAAAACTACGATTCTGCCAGCGTCTAATGAGTAAGAGCGCCGACGATTTTAACGGACGCATAGGAAACGAATTAAGAGACTGCGTGCTCCATACGCTAGTCTTACGCTATTTAATAACGCTCGAGCCGAGAGGGAAAGTAGGATATTCCTCCGACTGGATGCAAGTCGGTGACCAAAATTCCAACGCCGTTTTTCCGATTGCACAGGGCAGAGAAGCCGTTCGATGAGGTATTGCTGCGCGTTTAATTCTCGCTTATAATGTCGTTCTCGACGATTGTCTGCCCTGTTTACGATCCGATGCCCATCGATTCCAACGTGATCTAGCTTCTAGGTCAGTAGAATTCGCGCGAGTGTTAAGTCTTTCGAAAGGATGGTTCGTTTTGTTTGAAAGGTTCGCGTCAGAGATCGAACGGGAAAAAGGTGTGTCGTGTATTAGCAACGAGAAAGAGCGTTTTATCGACGAATCAAAGAGAGCATCTTTTTAAAGTATTAACGATAAAATTTTACACTTTCAACATGTCACTTAACTCTTCGTACGGCAGACACGACGATATATGTATACTTCATTTATATATAATATGTATACGCGGCGAGCGGACACTGGACGAAAAATGCGCCGTTCGTATTTTTAATCATTCATGAAATTTCCTTTCCCCTCGAAGCTCGAAACGACGAACTTCATCCATGTGATAGCTCGCAGATTTTTCGTTCAATTCGCAACACGATGGCCTGGGATGTTCGACTCGAAGAAAGAATCGCACGTTCGCAGCGAAACGTTTCACTTATCGTCCGTCTCTATCGGCTTGGTTAACGCATTAACGCTTTTTCTAGCGAAGATTTTACACGGTTTCGTTGGACGTGCTCTTGCTTCCTTTGCTGGTCGCGTGTCCCTTCGTTCCCGCGCGAAATCGCGGCCCGGTATACAATAATCATGCATCTGGCGTTAGCATTCGTAGGTTAGACTGTGTTAAATGCTCGACAAATTCGTTTAACGAGATATAACTATGTGTACACATAATACAGGTAACTCTAGACTAGCTGTATGCTTGGGAATGGGTACAGAACCAGCGGGGACCACAAGTGGGCGCGCTATTTTTTTTTTTTTTTTGTCATCATGAGCAGGGCTATCGGAGAAACATCGACACACGACTATGTACAAACGACTCGTTTCTAGTTTCTCTGTCCTTTTTAGTGCCTCGGGTTTTATACTCCTTTCTTAGCTCTCCTGTTCAGTGCTGTACCAAATAAGTCGCTGAAAATTCTTACTCGCTGCATGCCGAGAAAAAATACTCTCTCGAGAACGGATCCTGCGAAATTGTGACGATCGCGACGATTATCATAACGCGTTACGAACACACGGACGACGTACGCTCGCGTCCAACAACTTCGGTCCATCGTTTTCTCGTCGAACGTAGTTTATGATAATCATCGGAGATCATCGAGTTGACTACCTGAATTCACGAAGGGCTTAGTGCCTCGACTTCGTTTCGGAAACAGTGACTTTAACCGGTGTCTCTTCGACACGCGTCCCTTCTTCAAAAAAAGGGCACGCCTCTGATCTCCTTCCTTCGTCTAGACAATCGTTGTAGCCCTACATGTGTCCTGGATGCGTTTTTCGACGACGCACGAAGAAAACGCTCGATGATTTCGTACCAATTGTATATTTGCTTTGGTTTCGTGGATGCGATCGAGCATTATTTTTGGAACTAGTAGTACAGAATAATAAATGGTAATAGTGGTTCGTTTTAACAATTTTTCGATAGAAGATAGAGTCTGAAGTAAAATCGACGCGTTTCATTCGATCAACACACCGTTAGGCTTTCTATTTGAAGCTCGATTAGATATCGGTGCAACTTGCTTTCATATAGACTATTTTCAGAGAAAAACTTATTTTTAAAGGAGCGATAGTCATTTTTATTCGATGCTCCTTTTAACTGGTTTGAGAAGAAAAGAAAAGAAAATTAAATAATTAAGCCATAACGTTAGCTTAAACTGATGAACTTTGAAGAGTTGCAACAATATCTAAAAGACGTAGAAGACGAAACAGTGTAAAGAAGAATAAGTATAAACTGGAGGGATCCAGATTTTTGTAAAACAAATCGTAAACATACTTCACACGAAATTGCTATAAATGCTCTAAATCTCATCTATAGATATACGTATCTACTCGTGACTATTTACACGTGTAAAGATCTCATAACAATATTCAATAAATATCGTTCTATCGGTCGACGAACGAAGGCTTTCCAACAATTTCCATAAATATTTGCACGACTGTCAACATAAAATAGACGAATAAATGGGGCTGAGAAACTATATGGAAGTCGTTCATGCGTTAACAGTTCTCTAAACGCATTACCATAATCGTAGCTCGGTTAACATACCAATGACGCATTTATAATAGTATTCTACAACTGTATACATACGTTCGTAGAGTAATTCACGATTAATATGTACATTACACCCTCTGTAACGATGCCATAAATTATCTATCACACGATACACACGTAGTCCAGTCGATGAAAGTTTTGATTCTACGAACCTAGAAGAAAATCTCTCGTTTAACTCGTGCTCGATTTTTCACGATCAATATTTTCTACAGGTTGTCTACAGCGTTGAAGATTCGGAACGATAGATCTACGAATCCTCCGATGGGAGAGAAAAGTGCGTTTTTTTCGTGCGTCCGAATTTTCTTTTACTTCGTTCTTCCTTTGTTTCTTTTTTCGTTTTTTAATCTTTGCATCGCAAGATCATCGAGCATGCACGAAACGTTCGTTTATTGTCATCTTGAAAGCTAATCAGCGCCACGACTCGAATTTCCCTTTCAGTCGCCCTCGTGTATTCCATTAAACCTCGAAACAATATCGGCCCATTCGCATACGTCATTGCTTCAATGGAAGTTCGCAGGTTATCGCTCGTACTGCGTATTTTATTTTCGTTCTTAACTATATCTTCGATCTAACTATATCTTCTGTTCCGTTCTTTTTTATTTTCTTTTGTTTTTTACTCGTTCGTTACTATCTTTTTATTTTCGGTTTCCTTCAACTAGAGTTCTAGCGCTCGTTATACAACGACGATCTTTGGACACCGTGACGTAAAATCCAAAAAAATAGAAAGGAGTGAAACTGTTCGTATGCTCGTTTTCTCTTTCGATCGATTGCTCTTTTCTGCGGCAGTGGGAAAATATTAATGACAGAAGGGGGTACGATGCTCGCAGAATTGATCGACAAGTAACTTCCTATAGCATTAAATTCGTTCCTCCTAATTATTAACGGACAAGTATACGTCAAGTTTTTTAAATTAATATCGAAAGGGTGATTCTATTTTCCTTTACTGTCTGTCTTTTCTCTTTGATATTCAAATTATAGTCACCTGTCCAAAGGATGAAATACGTTCTGCTACCCTTACGTCGTGTTCACCTTCTCTAATATCATTTTATTTCTATATAGAGCAAAAATGATAAAAATCTAAGTCCGAACGAAACTCGACGTCGTAATTATAAAAAAATTAATGTCAACCAATCAACAAACGTATATTATTCGTATCAGAAACAGAGCATCCACGGATGATTCTGGGACATGCAATCAACTCATCTACTGGAAAACTACCTAAATACTATCGTAACAAGTGTAGCCGATCTTCCATTGACGCCCTGTTTCGTTTTATCGTTTAATGAGCAAACTCCTCTGAAAAAATCCGTTGAGCTTCGTAAAACATAACTTCTGCACTTTGACGCATCGCTCGCTACATCGAAACGATACAAATTACGAACACGCGCGTTCTTTTTAGTGACGCTTCCGATCGATCGAACATGTTATTTCGTCGATCGATCTTGCCTTATGTTCTGGAAAATCCAGGCAAAAGTGTAGCCACGTATAATTTAATTCGATAAAACTGATCGTGAGCTACCAGTGCCCCATTGAACGATCCTCCTTGGCCGATTCCTTGTAATTGTAGCAAGGGCAACGTGGACGATGGTACTGTGGATGAAAGTGATGGATGACGATAATGATGATTATGATGATCGTGATGATAATAAATGATGAATGATGAACGACACGGGGATGCTGTCTGTTGTATTGTCGCTGTCGATGTCGATGAGGTATCTTGGTTGCCTGTTTGCCGATTTTTTGCTTTTTCTCTAAGGCTCTAGAAATGCTCTAGATGGCTTCTACGGTTGCGTGTGTGTGTGCACGTGACAACATCGAAGAAACGAAGAAGATCGATAGCGTTTCCGCTTTCTACATTCGTTACGATTGTACGTGGCCTGGTCTACTTATCTGCTATCCTGTTGGTGGCTCTTGCCCGCCAGCTCTCGTTTGCTTCTCGATTCCAATTCCTTCGATGTCTTCTTTCTGCGGGGAAATAACGCGACAACTTCGTGGAGAATCCTTCTACAGTGTTCTTGGGTTAACGTTTCGGTAATTCTAACTACGGTAATTTAGGCACTCTTGTTTTCACTTCTATCGGCTACTATGACGATGAACTTGTGCTATCGTGTTTATCAAACTATGTGAAGTAACTAATAATAAAAAGAAACTCACGAATCAGCACAACTGTCGCCGTTCGTCGTAGCCGGTCTTGGGGAATTTGAATCACTGCGACGACCGTTCGATGTTTCTTCTTCGTCGTCGTCGGATGTTTCCAAAATCTTCGTGAGTAGTTGTAGCGTTCCCTCTGAACAAAATGGGCTAGATTCCACCGATAATTCGATGCTTTCTTCATCCTACAATACAAATTTTCATCCCTCGTTGAAAATACACCTTTTTTTATTCCAATCAGTCATCAAGAACTAGAAAGTACCTCTTTCTTCAACTTCTCCAATAATCTCTTCTTATCTGCTTTCAGTTGATCCGCTTGCTCGGATTGAGCAACAGTTTTTAGCCCTGAAAGTTCTAGCAGAGCCAAGTGTGCGTCTTTCTCGGAGACTGCTGCTTTCAGAGCTTCTCGTCTGTCGACAAAATAATTGTATAAAGACCGTTAATAAGAACACGTCGCTTTTCGAAATTGCTTACTTCATTTGACGAAGGTCTTCGAGTTGCATGGTTCTCTCTTCGGTAAAACTTCTAAGTTTCTTCTCGTATTTGTGCAGTTTCGAAAGAAGGGGTTGACAAGTAATGCACTTTAACGCTGAAGCGGATTGCATCGAGGCAATTCTTTGTTCCAGCTTAGCTATCTGGAAGAGAAAAACAACAAATTACGATCATGATTTATTTTTACAAAGCGCTTCACTCAAATGCCTTAGTCTTCTTTACCCTTTGAAGAGCTTCCTTCTTCATTTTCTCCTCGTTTTGTAATTTTCTTTCGCTGTCGCTTGTAATGACAACGCTTTCGCGAAGAGCTTCGCTGAGCTCCTCGATCCTGTTCCTTTTCTCCGTCAATTCTTTCGAAAATTGTCGTTCCTTGTCTTCCTTCTCCTTGATCACATTTACCAGTTCCTCAATTTGCTCCAAATCGATCCTTTCGCTGAAGGCTCTTTCGAGAGAGTCTACTTCATCCTCCAATTGTTGAATCCTCTCATCCCTCACTCTGATTTCTTCCTTTAGAACCCCGATATCGTCGTATTCACTTAGTTCTTTTTTCAGAGTAGCTACCTGTTTTTCGAGTTTCGTTATTTCTTCTTTATTTTCGACGATCTGCTGTTCGCATTCCTGAACCTTGTTATCCTTCTCAAATATGGCAAGCTCCATCTTCCTCATCTTTTGTTCCGTTTCAAGCACCTCTGCGCATTGGATCGCTTGAGCGCAAGGAGGATCGTCTGGTTTCATAGTCGCCCCTTCCTCTTCATGGTCCTTTTGTGTTTCTTTTCCTGCAAATTGGAACTCGGTTAATAATTGACTGTGATTATTAAACCAGGATTGAGGACGTTCAGAAAAGACAAAGAACGAAGGATCAGGATTAATATTAGGATTTTGAAACAATCTTACCTCGATGGTTTTCTTCGACTTTCAACAGTTCCTTTTCCAAATATCCAACTCGACTTTGCAACTGATCGATTCTGCACTCACGATCTTGTAACTTTCTTTTCAACACATCCACGTTGTGCTTCCTCACGTACTCTTCTAACTGCGTGACCATCTCTTCCAATTCGATAACTCTTTCCTGATTGATTCTAGATTCTCTATTCTCGCCGTTCTTTTGAATCCACCTCTCCAATTCCTGAATTCGTCTATTCCCAGCGGTCACTTGACAACGAAGATCATGCAGCTCTTTTACATCGGGATTCTGCTTCAGAAAGTCCTCGAACTCAGCCACAGTGTCCTCCAGTTCCTCTATTCTTCTCGATTTCCTCTCGATTACAACCTCTAGATCTCGTACGCTTTCGGTGTCTGCGTGTTCCCTGAGGAAATTCTCCAGGGACTCCATTTCTTGCTCCAACTCAACGATTCGTCGGTTCTTCGTTTCAATTTCTAATTTCCAGGTCTCGTCGTTATCTTGTACTTTAGGTTCGTTGTCTTTGCATTTTTTTGATTCCACCCTTGAACACTTGAGGGTTTTTATTTCGTCTTCCAGCTGCGATATGCGTTCGTTCTTCACCTCCATCTCCTTCCTCCAGGTCTCCTTCTCTTCCGTTAGTTCATCCGTCAATTTCAAGTTTTGGGTGCATTCGTTGTCACTGTTCTTCACGCTTTTACAGACTGCCAGTTGATCCTTCAGTTCGGCAATTTTTTGGTTCTTCAGTTCCAACTCCTTCTTCCAGCTCTCGTTATCCTCCAAACTAAAGTTCTTAGCGTCCTTCATCTTCTTCGAACAAGCAAATTGCTCCTTTAGCAATTTCTCCAGGGAGGATGCCTTCAGTTCTAGTTCCGATATTCGCCGGTCTTTCGTTTCCAGCTCCATTTTCTTAGATTCCTCGCGTTCCCTGGCGTTTTGGAGAGCGGTTCCAGAGGTTTCTGGCTGTTGTGTGCGTGCATCGGTGCGCGTGGACGTTGCGACAGGCGTTGTGGTGCGTGTGCGAAGGCAACGGGTGTGAACGTAAAGAAAAATTGAACGAAAAGGGTAGGTGAACGGTCGTAGGGGAGTTGGGGAAAAACACGGTGATTTTTGACCCGTGTTTATCGAAATGTTTCGTACTGCACGACGTAAGGGTGCGTCTCCGAATGGCTGCGAACGTGCCATTTGACTTCCTCTCTCTCTCTCTCTCTCTCTTTCGTTCTCTCTAGTGATCTCTCTCGTTCTTTTTCTCCTCTCTCGGTTTTTTCTTATTTTTTTCCTTTTTTTCTATCTCGTCGCTTTCGTCGAAGCCATCGTCTCTCATGGCATGACGATGTGGAAAGTCAGCCTCTGAAAGATCTCTCCTCTGTTTCTTTTAATTTCTCTGCTCGCCGTTCTCTGCCTCGGCCTTACACCATTCACATGCTTTCTTTTTATGTATATATTTATATTTATATATCTACATACGTATATCTCTGTCGTGTACGTGTATATACACATGTACAGTACATGCGTTTGTCCATTCTCCAGCGTGATATGTATATACATATATTCATGTTACATATATATGTACATACACGATCGCATCGTTAATAATTAATTAACATTAATCGCTCGCTCTCTCATCACCTTTACATTAATATTTATATTTATATATATATATATATCTATATTTATTGTTATTATCGTCAATATCTTCCCGCTATCAATTATTAAATATGTTAACAATGGTCGCAGCGTTACGTAAAATAATTATATATCTTGACAAGTGTGTTTGTCAATGGCGAATCAGTACGATCTCCTTTCGTTCGATTAGTTTCGTATAATAAGTTCGTGTACTTGTAAAGTTCGCTTAATATGCAAATTGTACTAAAAAGAACGGAGAAGGCGTCCCCAACGAAAATCGACCTTAGAACAAGCTTTTTAGGAATCCGGTGGGACCCGCCTGTATTTTTTATATATTTTTGTCAGTTTTATTTTGTCCCGTGATTTCCGTGTTCGGTTTCGAGAGATTTTTTTTTTTTGTTTTTTTTTTCAATTCGTCATTCGGAAACGCAAGTTCGTTTCGCACGAAAACAGATCGAAATGTATGGACACGGGCCACAATATGTAAACAATAATGGACGATCAAATACAGAGAAAAAACAACCAGGACGATCAAGCAAGCAAACACACAGATCGTAACGTGTACGTGCCGTGTCCAGGGTCAGCGTGAAAATTTAAAAAGGACAACTGATTAGTCACAATCCCATCGATATTAATTTTTAAATGCGATTGGAACAGCGCAAAGAAACTGCGTTAGTAGAAAATCTATAGAGATCATTCTTTGCGCGGTTAAAAGTAATTTCTAATAATTCAAAACTAATTAAGTAAGATTAATATCGTTCTATAGTTAAAATATACGATTTTTTTTTTAATATAAGAAATGGAGTAAGATAAATTTGCTTACTGACCTCTTGTTGCTGTGCAGTTGCGGCTTGTTTCAACTTGGCTTGTGCGGCTTTGAGTGCACTGCGAACAAAATTGTATCGTTAGTGACATACTGTACGAGCATTTGAATTTTTATGCCTGATACTGACTCTTGAAGTTCTCTGATTTGTCTCTCCTTGGCATTCTGCTCTTCCTGAGTCATCTGCATCAGGTGCAGTAACCTTTCCGTCTCGGCTGAGCTTCTGGTCGACTCTTCTTTCGCCTTTTCCAGCTCCTTCTCGGAATTTTCGAGAGCCTTCTGCATTTCCGCCAACCTCTTGTCCGGCGACCCACCGCTCTATACAAAGAAGAAAGTGAACTTGAAAAAATTAGCAAGCGATATCGATCTTCTTTTTTGGAATCTATTTATCGCGCGAGAACAAGACCGGATGTAATTTCAATAAACAACTGATCTATCAAGTTACTCTTTGTAACTGCTGCTCCAACTGATCCATCTTCGCTTTCCGTTTCTTTAGGTCTTGGTCGAGACCTTGGAGCGTCCTCTCCTTCTCCTCTATCGTTCTAGCTTTCTGATCTACGGACTTCGCTCGTTCTTCCATCTGCTTTCTCTGTTCTTCCACTTGGCGTCTCTGCTCCTCCAATTGTCTTCTCTCTTGAGTAGTATCGATACCAGCCTTCGCGGCGCCAGCTTGGAGTTTCTTGTTCGCCTCGTGCAAGTCCACCTGCGTCGAAACAAACGTTGTAAACTTTCGTTCTTCCCCGTTTACGAGACGCTACAGCTAGGCAAATGAAAGCCGTTTCGCTCATAGCCGCGACCATTACGTCTAAACGTGCACTCTGATTTTTTTCTATACTTTTCAGAGGCGTTTTTCTTTTGGTATCTTTGGTTGGTGTAAATTGATTTAATTTCGAATACGGTCATCATGGTCACGGCTTTCGTAAATGAGTGATGCATGGAAACGCAATTAAAAAACAAGTCAGACGCGCAGATGAGAAGAAATTCGCAATTCCTCGTATATCTAGTGACGTTCATAGCGAAGTATAATATGTACAGAATACTTATAAAAAACATATGCGTCGAGATAAAAAATGTCTCGAGGTGAACGTACGTACAAAACGTGCGGAACGCATTCTGTGTGCATTGCTCGTGATTCATTCTCCAGCCTGTACAAAATAATCGTGAATCGCAGACACAAGGCTTGATTCTCGTGGTCATTCGTCGCATCTTACAAAAACGAAGTAACCATTTTCTATCTCTGGCATCTCGAATACAGTGGCATGCTCCCAAAACGAAACAAAAATTAAGGAAACGAAAAAGTGATACTCGTAATAAGGTTGCTCATCGTTGCGATGTCGAACGCGCAACAAAATTACAGCAGTAACAGTAACCAGCCAAATGAATCGGCGAATGAGAGGATCGTTGTGATATTAACTGCAAGTTTCTGATCATTTAGAAAGAAGGAACAATTCCTTTTTTTCGTATCGCTTCGATCGTCTCGTCGCTGATGCTGGTGATAACAATAACAAACATAACGATAAAAATCGGCATAACGGAAAAGAAAGAGCAATGGACGCGTATGGCTGTGCTTGAGAGTAATCGCAAATGGTTTTGGGGGAAACGATTTCGTGGAGAAACGAGGGGTTCATAGAGGTAGGTTAAAAAAATTCGAGGAGAATGATAATGATGAAGGCGATGTTGCGCTTCGCTGTGAAGTGTGACGGACGCCCCGAGATATACATGTACGCAACATAAGATGAGAAAGATTGTGCGGGTGCATCGTGGTTTGGTTTTTTTCCGATTTCGTTTGTATACGTATATATATATCTTATTTATATGTATATATATATATACACGATATCGTTCGATCGTTATCGTTCTGTTACATATGCATAATATTTGATATATGATTTGACTTTTTTTTTGTTTGTTATTTGCGGCGTGTATATGAGCTGTGGGCGAGTTTCTGCTTCGTCGACGACGAAGGCAGAGGCTGCGGTTGAAATGAGAAGACATAGAGAGACGAGGAGGCGCGATGACGTGTCGGCAGCCGGTCGACAACGATCAGCCAACGGTATACATAGGCAGAGACATAGTGCAGGCATTATATGGTGCGGATGTAGGCTGTAGTAGTGTAGGTTAGCGCGCGAGCGAGTGCAGGTCGTGCTGCTGCTAACCTGATATTTGTGCAGTTCCTGGCACAGCTTTTCGAGCTGTTCCTGGAACCGCTCGCGCTCGACGCCTGCCTGCTTAACGTTCTCTTGCGCGCGCTCGAGCTCCTTTTTCAACCTGGCGACCTCCTGGCCGTTTTGTTGCGGATGCTGTTGCTGCTGCTGTAGCTGTTGTTGTTGCTGCTGCATCGTCACCTGCATCTGCTGGATCTGCTGTTGTTGAGCGTGTAGCTGCCTCTCGGTGTTCTGGATACGTTTTTGTAGCTCAGCAGCCTGCCTCTCGGCCGCGTCCGCCCGTTGTTTCTCCGTCTCGCATAGCTTCCTCCATTGTTCGAGCTGTGCCTCGTTCACGCCACCGGCAGCCGCGCTCGTATCCCTCGAGACGATCTGCTTCTGAAGTTCTTGCACGCGTTTCTCGGCCTGATCGGCCCTCTGTCGTTCCTTCGTCTGGGCCTGAGTCAGGTTTTGCACCTGCTGGCTCAGCCGATGAACCTCTCGCATCTGCGCCTCGAGGGCCTCCTTCGCGGCTCTATCCGGCGTCTGCGCGTGTACCCTCTGTTGTTGCATCTGCTGCAACCGGCGAACCTCCTCGCGTTGACGCTCGAGCTCCGCTTCGTTCGTGTTCAGTTCCTGCTGGAAGTTGACCAGCATCTCCTGCGATTTCTCTAGCTGTATCACCAATTGATCGCGTTCCACTTGCAGCTGTTTCGCCTCCGCCTCGAGCTTTTCCTTCACCTTCTCGATCTTCTCCGAGTGTTTCTCTCGATTCTCGAGGATCGCGGCCATCTTGTCGCGTTCCCGTTGAGCGAGCTGCAGCTCGTGCTGTAAATGAGCTATCTCCTCGCTGCCAGCGATCTGTTGTTGCTGTTGTTGTTGTTGCTGCTGCTGTTGCACCCGTCTCAGTTCCTGCCTGAGTGCCTCCCGTTCGTCCCTGAGCAGCTGCATCTCCGCGGCTAGCCGTTCGAGCTCCTTCTTGTTCGCCTCTGCGGCCTCCTGATACTTGGCCGTCTGCATGTGCGTCTTCTCGAGTTCCTTGGCCAGCCTGCCCGCTTCGAGCTCCACCTGATCGCGCGCGACGATCGCCTTGTCGAGGCTGGCGCGCAGCCGTTCGACCTCGATGCTCGCGCTCTCCGATCTGGTCTTACCCTCGGTTTGCATCAGTCTCTCGAGCCGTACAATCTCGACGCGGAGCTTCTCGTTGTCCGCCTCCAGGGCGTCCGCTCTCGCCTTCACCTTGTCGTGACGATCGCGTATCTTCTCGGTTTCGATTCTAGCGCGTTCGATCTCGCCGCGATTCCGCTCCTGCGCCGCAGTCGCCTTGTTGGTCTCCTCGCGCGCCCGCTCGAGCTGAAGCTGCGTCTCGTGCAGCTTCGCCTCGAGCTCGGCGTTGCCCGACTGCGTCCTCTTCAGCTCCGACTCACGGCCCTCCAGGCGTTCGCGCAGCTTGTCCACCTCCTGTTGTAGCCTACTACCCTCGCTTTGCCACTTCTCTTGCTCGTACTGGTATTTACCTCGCACCCCTTCCGCACGTTCCAGATCGGCGCGCAGCCTCGAGGCGTCCTGCTCGGCCTTCCTCGCGCGTTCAAGTTCCGCCAACGCCTTCTCCAGCCGATCGCGGAGCCGCTCCACCTCCAGCTTCGCCCACTCGTGTTCCTCCTTCTGCCGTTCTTGGCTTTCTTGATACTTGCCGAACCTGGTCGCGTACCTCTCGCACTCTTCGCGCGCGCTCTCAGCCTCCACTCGCAGCCGCTCCGTCTCCGCTTGCGCCTTCCTCACTTCGGCTTGCTGCCTGTCGTGTTTCTCGTACATCTTTTCTATCTCCAGTTGCATTCGTGCTAACTCCTCCTGCGTCTTATCTGTCGCCGCCTGAGCCTTGGTCAACTGGGAGTGAGCGCGCTCCAATTCGAAACTGATCCTCTCGTTGTCAGCTACAAGTTTCTCTCTTTCGTTCTGTAACCTGCGTAGCTCGATCTGCGATTTCTCGTAACGTTCCCGTACCATTTCCAGATCCACCGCTAACCTATCTAGATCTTCCTTCGATTTCTCTTCGTGTTCCTTCGTGCGACCTAATTGGAGAGCCGCTCGATCGTACATCTCTTGCACGCGGGCCAATTCCTCTTGGGCTTTCCTTGCCTCGTCGCGACTCTTCGATGCCAACATCTGTTGCTTTTCCGCCTCGAGCTCTAGCCTGTCTTTGTCAGCTTCCATCACTTCGATGCGATTTTGCAGCCGATACACCTCGCTCTGGGCTCTGTCGAAATCATAACAAGATTTTTCGTGATCGATCGTCGCTCTTATCGAACGGAAAATCACGATCGCTCACCTGTCGTACTTCTCCAGCATCTTCTCGAACTCCTTGTTCGCGTTCTCCCGTTCCTCGTGAGCCTTGTTCATCGAGTATTGCGCTTTCTCCAGTTTCTCCTTCAGGATTTCGATTTCAGTCATAGCGTCGTCTCGTTCAAGCTACGTTACAATGACCAATTTTATACAATTTTATAACGAGATACAACTTTGTAATTAAATACAATTTTAAGCAATTTTGTTGCTCTCTCTCTCTCTCTCTCTTTCTCTTCCGACATTAACTGTCCTTGATGACCTACAAGAAAAATCAGGCTACTTACGGTTAACTTCTGGTGAGAATTGTGAGCCTTCTCCCATCTCTCTTTAACTAATTCGAGTTCCGATAGTACGTTCTCCTTGTCCCGTTGCATTTTCGCTATTTGATTCTGTAGGAACTCTATCCTCTCGTGCAGTTTCTCTGTTTCTTCCTGAAAGTTGTCCCTCTCCTTCTGTAGTCGTTGCATTATCATCTGGATGTAAAAGGATACTTTTACTAATGCTACCCGTCTTCGTGGTGGATACTTTAGTCAAATATGATCCGTGACCATGTTTCTGTTATCACCTTCTCTTACCTGAGCTTTCTCGTACTTATCCTGCAACCGGTCAACTTCCAATTGAATCGTTTCCCGTTCTTTCTGCATCCTTGTCGATTGGCCGAGCGCTTTGTCCAGTTGACTTTGCAAGTTTTCGAAATCGTAGTTCTGCTTTTCCTTTTCCATTTGCATCTATATGGAATCGAATCGTTCCACCGTAACTTTTCTAGTCTCTATCTTAAGTCTGTGTTTACGTTTTACGAGCTACTCAGGAGCCAAATTAATTAACTCCAATTGATTTTCCTTTTTTAATATTTCAAAGTGGTTTACCCTCTCAATTTCGATAAAGTTGCCTAGTTTAGCTTCTATGTGATTTACATAAAATATTCAACTTTTTAAATATTAACTTAGTAATTTCCAGAAAAGTTGTTTTGCGTAACAGAGGTAAATTTACACGTGAAAACTGTAGGTAAATTCTCTTTCACTTACCCTGCGAATTTCCGTTTGCGTTTTATCCAATTTCTCTTGAAGCTTGTCCACTTCACTTTGCGTTTTGTCCAGTAGATTTTGCAATTTATCCTGTTGAAGTTGTGCCTTGCCCAGAGTAGCCTGTGTCCGTTCCAGTTCCTCTTGTGTTTTTTCAAGTTCCGCGATTGCCTTGTCCCGTTCCGAGTGCAGACGAGCCACCGAAGCCTGTGCTCGATCGTATTCATCTCGAAGACTCTCTTGTTCACCCTGAGCATTTTCCAATCTGGCCTTCAGTCTGTACACCTCACCTTGACTCTTTTCCACCTTTAAAAACCATAAAAATGTTTTAGCACTTTTTACATTTCATTCCATTCGGTTCGTCGAAGTATTTAAGACACGTTTAATCGTTTGTGTTGAATTTTCACCGGATAAACTCATCGGATATTCAAGCGATCGCCAGCTCAAGAATCTCATAATTCTACTTGCTTCGAGGTTTACGTCTACGAAATTAATCTCTAGAATTTCCCATCTTGTAATAGTTGCGTCGTTGGAGAAAATACATGCACGTCGTTATTAATATAGATTTAACGCGTTGCCTGTTCATCACGTTGCGTTAATTAAAATCAATTTCTCCTCTGCTTGCTGTAACCTACGTTCGTATCATTCGTGTTTATTAATGTTTCCACGTGAAGCGATGATTTATTATTATACAGGGATTAAATAAATACATCGACTCGAGTAATCAGTCCGAGGGAAAAAGCTCGACGACCTAAAGAAAAGCTCTAAAGAGAAATCTTTTCTGGAAGAGTCAATCATTCGAAATGGATCGAAACGAGGGGTAACGAGCAACCCCTACGGAAATTCTAGTCAGGTGTCTTCGATTGCACTCGAGTGTGAAGTTGCGTGCAATTTTCCGGCCACTTAGCCGGCAGTTTCATTACCGGTTCGTTTCGCGCCATCGACGAACATCGGGAACACCGGCGATGCCTGGGAAGAACGAAGGCGTGATTGGAAATTAGATTCGACTACCACAGCGTGTATGGATCGGGACCAGACTGTGGTGGCCTCGTGAATCGATCGCGATTAAAGGCGATTGTTCTTGCTTCTTGGAAGCGGAACAGGGCTGCCAAGTAGACTCGATCGTTCATTAATAGAGGCAAAACGACCAGCTACAGATTATGGGGATGGGAATCGTAGCCGGGGATACTTCGGTGGTTAATTGGTCGCAAGGCAGGTCCCTTGACGCGCGATCTTTTTATCGACTCGACTAGTTCATCGATTACTTGATTCAACGAAAAGTACCGTCAGCGGTGGAAGTGATTTCTGCGCGAGATTTGCGGATTCGTTTCGCTTCGAATCGATCATGTGGTTAGAAGGTTTGTTAAAGCATTCGTGACCGGTGACCGAGACGTTGAGTCATGCTATTGAGTCACGATACGTTTCCCCAATCGCCGGGGACTCAGCGGTTCGCTGATCTGCAGAAATTTACATTTCAATCAATTTTCGAACTGTTGCCAAGAAAGTCAATTCTGTTCAAGAAATGAATTCTAGGATGAGACAACAAAAGAGCGAAACGATTATTGGTTTCAAAATCAAGCGAATAAAATGTTTAAAAGAGTTCATTTATAAATAGAGAATAGAATATATTATTCTATATATCATTTTATAACTGTCAACTATTGGGGACAAGAACGTCTCGAATGTGTGGAAACAGAGATGGTCAGCATTGGCTAATATATCTGAGACGCTCTGGCGAGATTGTAAAAGTATTTTGGTAGCTGTAAAACCGTCTAAGTGGAGTAGAAGCGATATTTTACCTTTTCTTGCAGAGCAGCAGCTTCAGCCCTAGCTCTTTCGTTGTCAGCCTGCGTGACCCTGAGCTCAGCCTGAGCCCTCCTGAGTTCCGCGGCTGTCTTCTCGGCTCTTTCGGAGATCCTGTCCATTTCCTGAGAGGAATTCAGCGTGCTTCTGCCGTAAGTGCTCTGAGACCTTTCGAGATCGTGCCTGAGTCTTTCGTTTTCCAGTTCGAGCCTGGTCAGTCTCTGTTTGGCAGCCTCCCAGTCGGCTCCGCTACGACCAACCTCGGACGCAGCCTTGTCCAGTTCGGCTTTGCTCTTGCCGAGCTCCGACTGTGAACTTTCCAGCTTCGCTTCCAGTCGGTCTTTTTCTGCTTGTGCTCTTTCCAAACGGGCGCCCAATTTCTCAACCTGCCGTGAACAGAAACGGTCAGAAACTAACACTTGGACGATCTTTGGCCAAGGAACAACGCGAGAAAAGCGCACGAAGTGTTTTTTTGTTTTTGTTAGCAGGGGCAATGGTGGGAAGTTAAAGTTTCACAGAAGCTCGAGCTGCATTATTGATCGTATCGACTGAAACGATGCTAAACAAGGTGTACTTCGAACGCACTTAGAATTGGATACGTTCCTTATAAATTTGTAATCAATATACGATTTAGTTTAGTCCGGGCAAATTGATAGGGAAGAGGAATCGATTGGGAGACAAAAAGGTGTATTGTGTTACCACGAGGACTTACTTCGGACTCGAGAGCGTGTATTTTCATTTTGTACTCGGCGATTTCCCTCTCGTGTAATTCCCTTTCTTCCTGTTTCTCCTGTTCCGCCCGGTCCCTCTGTTCCCGTAATTGTGCCATTTGCTTCTCCTTATCTCCTATCGCCTCCTCGAGGCTACTGAGGGCACCTTCGCTGCTGCAGTGGTGCGCCTGCATTGCCGTTAAACGCGCCCTGGCCATGTCGACCTGGTTGTCCTTTTCCTTCAGCAGATCCTCTAGATTCTCGATCTGTAGTAACAACAACTTGGCCGTTAGAGGTTCTACTTTTCTTTCATTCCTTTCAGACGGGTCGATCGAAATCGCGCAAAGTCTTAGACAGCGAGAAAATAAGTTGCGATGGAACAAGATGTTTTAAGAACCATACAGTTTTATTGGATCAAAGATGATCAGAGAGAATGTTAATTCGTGTGCAATTAATTTCAGTCAACGTGATTAGTGGTGTATTCTCTTAACCGTGTTAGGGATCCGCAGTTTACCATGCACAAACCATTAATATAATCGTAAATTCTTACTTACCTGCCATCTCGTATCATCGATCTTCACAGCCATTGTTCACGGCTCGACAAGACATTTACTCAATCAGACACTCGCGATACACAGCAACAAATAATCAACGGTCTCTATCGCGGTAGAAAAAAAAAACGGAATCGTGAAAACAAGCGTTCCGCGATGCGGAAACGAAAAAATGACAAAAAAAAAAAAATGGTAAAAATAACAAAATGGAAAGTAATTGTCAAGCGATGTTGTCTCTAGTCGACACATTGGTAATCAACGACAGCCTGATCGATCGTAGCTTTAACAGAAATAACGTACCTCTTTCAACTCTTCTCTTTATACATATTGGCTATCGTCGATCACCAACGACACGAACAAAACATAAATACATACAGGGGTGCGATTCGTGATGAAAGTGTTGGATAAAAGAAATAAAACAAGGCGATGCAACGTAACTTGTAAGTAGCTTTATTCGAACGGAACAAGGTACAAAATGAAAAATAAACGGGTGAAAAAGGAGCTTGTGCGAACTTAAAGATAACGGGGATGTCGAGGTTTTACGTACTACAGCCTTTACACAGCACGACTAAAGAAAATATTATTACAAAAAGTGTGTCGCGCGGGTGCGCGCACGCCTCACACTCATTCCAATCGACAGCAAGATTCACACTCATGCGCACTCCGCGGTCGCATCCTACGAATATTATACGCTAAGCGCGCGCTTCCTCTTTGTCATCTGGCTGGCTGATTAATTACCAGGCCAAAACTCCTTTTTAGTTCCGGTGGAATTAATCATTACCCGCCGAGGAATGAAAAGATCGGCCAGTGATCCGCGTTTCTCTCAAGACAACAAATCGATTTATAACGATACGATTGCATTACGTCTGATACCGTTAAATATCTATCAATTTTTGATTATACGAATTACACGATCTGCGACATTTCTAAAATTATGTTTCTGTAATTATGTTCCCTATGATCGTTTCGAGTTCAGTGGAATAGGGCGACGAATATCCTTGAATGAGATAAATTATACAAGTCTGTGCAAAACGAGAGTAATTGCGAGGATCGGTAATGGAGAAGATGAATACGCGTCGACGCGCGTTTTACTCGTAATTGAAACGGATCCGTGTAATCAATTAAGCTTTAATTTACACCGGGCGATCATTATCACCGTGTGTTTAGCCATTCTGTTCGGACAGAATGGACCGCCTCCCCTTTGAAACTATAATTCACGTCGCTTTGGAGACCATTCCTACTCGTTCTGCACAGACTTTTAATCTTAAAAAGGAAACGAACGAACGAAGCTCGTAAGCTTAAAAATTCGACGCGTTAAACCTTTGTAGTTGCTCAAAGATCTCTCCTTATCAACTTACAAAGGCAACGCCAAGGCGGAGACATATATAGAATGAAAAAAGAAAGAAGAGAAAGAAATAGTTTCAGGGTTACTCACCTTACGCTGAAGCACGTTAATCTTCCTGTCTTTGATGTCCATGTGATCCTTGAGCTCAGTCAGCTCGGTGTTCATACGATTGCGTTCCTGTTGCGCCTGCATCGCGGCCTGCGTCTTTTTCTCGATCATCCGGTTCTTCTCCTCGAGCCGCTGCCGCATTTCCTCCACCTGCACGCACGTAACCACGCACACGAGGTCATCGTACGAACGTGTGCAGGGGTGGGAACCACTTGGAACAGGAACGATTCAATCCGCATTGCACGGGCAACGTTCTGCACGCGACGTGAAAACGCTACCAATAGTCCAGCGGGCCGATTGGAGAGGGAACAGGAGGAGGGAAGCTTTGCACGACCCAGTTTCCTGCAGCCCTGTCCTTCCTTTCCCCTATAACGACCTCCCCGTAACGTCGATTTCCCCAGTTCCGACCTCCCCGTACATCGGGACCCCTTCAACGATCCCACCCTATATATGTCACTGCTGCATTTACTAGTCCATTTACTATTGCGTTTATTGTCACGTTTTCTAACGCGTTTACCAGTGTTTCGTAGGTATTCCGTATGTACCAACTTCCACGGGCGACGATTTTACAGAAGTCAAGGGGGAACCTGTTTAGAAGTTATATGGGTTTTATGCGCTTTAACTTTAAAACTCGTGATTTACGAAGCTGTAGAAAGTTTAAACTCGCCACATTATTTTTCATTACGTGATAAACTTCTCGTAACTGTCCAATAAATTACATCGCATAGAGCAAGATCATCGTGCGAAATTGTCGATAGGAAAACTCTTCCTAAGAACTGATCGTTCGCTAGTCGCCTATGAAGGTTCGATAAAACTTCGTTCTCGAATGGAATCTTCGTAGAGAATTTATTGGGTCGTGCTAAGTTGGCTGGTAACTGCAGGATATCGCGATTGTTTGAATCGTTAACTCCATATAACTGGAATAGTTTGTTTGTGCGAGACAAAGATCGTCATCCGTTAGAATTTGTCGCTTTAGTCTGGAAGTGAGGATGCTAAACAGGAAGTTAGGACTGTCGTAAAGTAAGACACACCCGTCTTTATAAGTCTTAGTATACGTTCGTTCAGACCATTGGGATAGAATTTATGCGTTCTATTACGATAAAGTCGAAAAATTTGATAAGAGTCGTTTTTCTTACGAACCTTATAATTATCGCGTTTTTTTAGTTTGCACGTGTCCTAATACTTATGAAGGAGGGTGTACGTGGAGTTAAAAAGAGTAAATGGCGTTGAAAATGGGCACTTACGTCAGCCTGCAGCATGTTGTAGTGCTCTTCCTTGGCGCAGAGCGACTCTTTGAGCACGGTGATGTGCCGTTGGTAATCCTGATGCTGCTCTTCGAGGGTTTTCATCTTGGCGGACATTGCGAGTAGTTCCTGATCCCTACGCTGCACTTCGGTCCGGAGCTCGTCCAGCTGCGAAAAAGAGTCGTCGTCCACGAGAGGATCAGTCCGTGCGACCCGGTTACGTCTCGAAACGACGACGAAACAACGAGCGACGGAGGCGTCTGGTCTGTCGTCTCTCCGTCGTGGCCGAGTACGACGACGATCAGCGGCCAACTTCCCTTCGATCGCTCGGTCGAAACGTAAATCGGCCGTGAAACGGGTCAGCCGTTTCGCCTTCCGTTCCGATCCGCCAACTTTTCGACTTGCTCAAATCGTTCTGACCAAACGGAGCCAGCCAGATCGTCACTGGCGGTCGTTGGTCTGGCTGGCTCGAAGTTTTATTCGAAAAATCGGCGCACACGGATTCCATCGAGTTTTCGTTCTATCCAATTGTTCATATCGCCTTGAATTTCATTCGAGACGATCAGTGTGCGAGAGACGGATAAAATATCAAATAGAAATTAGAGAATCTGTTCGAGGAGATGAGAAGTTCGCTGCTTCGTTCTCGGTTCATGAGCAAACAATTAGAGTAATGAGTGAACCTTTCGAGACATTCGTAAGACTGCGAATAGCTTGGTTCTGAAACAAAGCTCGGAACATCGTTTTCACCGGACAAGGTCTTCCCTTGTGTAGCGACTAAAAAGCTTCGAGACGTCTCTCGTTTTTAATTCACTCGGAGCCTGAATCGTTGGGTTCTTATTCTTGTCGTGTCAGCGATACGTCGTCGTACTCGGACAGGAATTCTTCATACTTAGCATGCAGCGATATCGAAACCAACGATACAAAGTTACAAACAAAGTGTATCCTGCGTGTACGAGAGATATACTTATTACGTGTTCGAACGAATGTCTTAGGGGGAACGTGATAGAATTCATGGGAATAATCGAGGCTGGAATAGTTGGGAGAAGAACTGGAACGTATTATGTATTGTGTCTCTCTCTTTATTATTCGTGTACGTACCTACTACGCTCGTCTGATCTACTCTGGTGTCGGCAGGCCGCGTGAGGATCCCTCGGCGAGATCTCCTCGTTACGAGATCCCGTCGCGGGATCGCAAGCAGAATCAACACAACTAAATGTTTTCTAACTAATCAACTAGCAGAGTACGCAGCGTGGAGGAGATATCGCGGTCCTCTCTGGCAGTATGGTCCTGTGATCGAAGTATATAAGACACTTAGGAAACTGAGAATAAGCAATTTCAAGAAAAAGACATAGAAGATCGATGCGTCCTCCGCATCTACGTATATAATTTCCACGAACACGTCCCTGCTGATCTATCAACTTATAGGTCATCTTACATCTCTAATCCCACGGGACGAATCCATTCGTTTGCCATATCCGTGACTTTTATGTGGGATTACTTCGATCAGAGGGTATCTCTCTAACCAGATGACGTGTACGCACGTATCTCAGCCCAAAGATAAAGCACCAGGGATCGAGGAATCGATGAAATCTATCGGTACGTTGACTGATAGCGATTCTATCGATGGATCGCGATCGAACCTCGATCCCCCCTCTCTCCAGCGTTCTATATATCGTGCTAAGATGGTGAAAAACAACAGGTCTACGTAGAGGCGAGCGATCGTGGCGATCGCTTTCGATCCGCGAAGCGGCGTCACGCATCGTCTCGGGTTCCTCGGTGTTTCTCAACGACGGCCACGAGCCGCAGAGGCAGACGTAAGGTTCTCTACGTTCACTATGTTCTACGATCGTCGTTTACGGCTGCACACATACGCACGTACGCGGGAAACTCGCGGGAAATTTTTCCTGCCTCGTCTCGTCGTCAACGAGGGAACGACGACGCGCATCGTTTCCGCGCGCGTTACGTGAACCATTGCGAACAGTCAGATCAACGACTCACACCAGAGAAAGGGACAGAAAGAGAGAAAGAAAGAGACAGTTCTCGGGGTGGCTGGCCAGTTTTCGAAAGAGGCTCGACCTTGTATAACTGTTCTATTATCGACGATGGGACGAGAAATATTCTGTTCCAATAGTTTACTCTCGAACGAAAGCTCGGATGAAAGAAAGTTGCAAGACCCGCGAAGGAAGAGGAGAAGTCGTAAAGCGAGAGAGAAAAATTTCCTTGGAGAATTCGATGTCAATTAAGAAACTAATTTCCAAGTTAGAGTAAGAGGATCGCTTGAAAACGTAGTTATACTTATTATCCATGATCGCGGTTTCAAATTTCACGGAAATTTGACGAGCACTTTTGCCGGTTATAAAAGTTTCGAGTTCCCTGGAAACTTACTGGCCACCCCAAACAGTAAGAGAACAGAAAGAGAGAGAGAGAGAGAGAGAGAGAGAGAGAAAGAGAGAGAGAGAGAGTGTATGTGTGTGAGAGAAAGTGTTACTACGGAACATCGAAACACTCCGTTACATAATACGGTAATCACGTAGATGGAAACGAAGGATAGGTGGTGGCTTGGAAGTGCTTCTTTGTCGGGTGAAGAATATCCTTACCTCCTCAGAAAGCTAGAATATCGGGGCACCACATTTAATAATGCTTCGCTCACCACGTAGGCCGCCCAACTCCGCCTTCCTCTTCTACTCATCGTTCTCAACCCTTTCGCTACGTAATCGATTACGTAAGAAAACCAAGAAATCTCTTCTTCACCTTTAATTACAATGTTCATCTGGTTTACGGGAAATGTGAAAAGATTCTCAGTTATGTTCGATCGTATCGGAAGGGTTGCTGAAATATCACTGTCGTACGTTCCATTCAATTTTTGATCGTTTAATCAACGGACAAGAAAGTTTCCGCTCATCACGATCGAACGTGATCAGCTTTCGGTATCCGTTGATTTACTAGACCATTCTTATTCCGAGCACGTAGAAATTTATACGCCGTCCATCGTTAAACGCCGCAACGTTATTAACGATCGCGGCACGATTTATCGATGATCGTTACTTCGCCGGAAAAAGGAGTCGAACGAGTTCAGCGGAATTGAGGACCACCATCCATTGCTGACTTATGGCTAACTTAGTTCTAGCTTATCTGCTAATGTTATACCCTTATGATTATGCGGATGGTGAAAAGTGACGTTCGGTTTATCTGCGAATTTACGCTAAATAGTTGCAATTATTAATTATTAAAATCGTCTCGATCATTCTCGAAATCCTTTCGATACTTGACAAATACTCGGTCCATTTCTCTTCATCATAGGCTAGCTGGAAGTAGAACCAATATCGAATCTTGGGATAATTCAGCTTGTGAAATTTCTAAAGCGATCGAATCTTTAATTAATAAATAATCAAATTAATAAAATAATCGAAAAAGATGAAGAGCAGGATTGAAATAAATCGAGTATCTAATCGCAGGTAAACCGAATTGATCCTTCGTGCTTATCTCCGCGTGTTATGAAGCTCGCGAACCAAGAAGGCTCGCGTTTAGGACGATCGTGATCTATGGTCGATGGTACGGTTACCTGATCGTAAATCGATCAACGAGACGACTGGCTAGATGATGAGAGATGCATCGAAGAGTAACGATACGTTGTCTGCGTGCATGCAGCATGCATCAAGGTACAAAGGACCGCTTCGAGTACTCGCATGCGCTTTCTAATAAACTGTCAGGATTCGTTGGCGAAAGAATCGTGACGCGAGAGCTAGAAAGATTGAAGCGGTGATCGGACACGAACAAACACGAACAAATTCGACCAAACGATCTACACGATCCGTACGCTGCGTACGCGATTTTATTCGAAATAGATTCGATTCCGTAAGATTGGATCGTCGATGATGAAACGAACGGTCCAATCGCTGGTGAATCTTTTCCAGCGATTTACGATCTACACAGGGGTTCTCTGTTATCGTTCAGTATGATTTCTGACATATCATTATTACTTGATCTTCTCACAAATTTCGATTGGTTTGTATATGATGATAAAGGTTGGAATACCGGGTACGCAGGATTTTCTATTGATAATATAGATAATACAAGAATATAGTGATCTTGAAAGATAATATTGGTTTTCACTTAAATATAGCGATATCAAGGAATCCCTGCGCAGATTAAAGTGCCTGAATAATTTGAATGATTGCTACCTCGCTTAAGCTGATACTAGCCGTGAAATTTTCTACTTAACTATGAATTACGATAGTGCAAGCTTTACTTTGCCTTCCAAAGATTGCTTGATCGTAAGAAAATGTTGAAAATTTTGAATCCTATAAGAAATAAAGTTGTTGATTCTGGGAGTAAGGATCTCTGTTCAAGCAACATTAAAAAAGCTTGCACCATTACAAGAGACGTACCTAAACGCGGTAGTGCTAAGAGTGGCAAGCAGTTGTCTACTTTGCCCTACACTCCCACGCATGCATCATGCCCGAACGATAGCTGTATTCGAATTCTACGCGACGAGAGAATGGCGAACGACGATGAACGTGTGATGAGAAATGCGATGATCGTGTCTGACGAGTCTTCTCTGTCACATGATTCCCACGATAAAGTGAACTGCCCGGTGACAATTTCCAAAATCGATTGATCTGCCAATGAAATGATTCACCCTGATTGACCATGAACCCATACGGATGTTGACTACCGAACCGTTGAATTCGAACGAAATGTACTAGTGAAACGAATCGGCGATCGAGATGAAATGAACATGACACACGAATGTGCGAGTCTACTGGTGAGAAGTCGATGAATCGATGAGTAAAGATTGATGAAGGCGTGAGAATGACGAGATGATCGTTACCAACCGATCCTTTCCGTGGTCTTAATGTCTGTTCAGTGTGGTGACTGCGAGAAAACAAGTGAAACGAGTCAATGGCAAGGGTCAGCGGTGGCAGGCGAACAAATCGGTGATAATTCTACTGGTGGGACTACTGTCAAACAAGGGGATAAAAAGTGCAACAATCGTCAACAGGGCAGGTATCCAAGGTGTTTAGATGATTCCAAGGTCGCTTGCGGAGTGCAGATAGACTGAACCTGCAAATTCTTCGGTGACAGTTAAACGGTGATCCTTTGGGATGGGGTGAACACGATTCTACCATGAGTGAATCGATCGTTTTCGTGTGGGATGAGTGCGTGAAGGACTTGACGGTTGATGTCGAGCTCTCGTGGTTGGATTTCTGAACTACGGTGATAAAATAATTTTCCATGAAACGTGACGAGAGAGGTCGTATGAGAACGGCTGATATCTCTCGTGAATAAACATAATAGAATCGGACAGGGACAGGATTGAAGTTGTTGATCAGAGAACGATTGAACAGAATCATTCTTTCTTTCTCTCTGTTGTATTATTATTATTCTCTTTTATAATCCATGTAATCGGCATCAATTCGACGCTCGATCGTCACTGACCTGCACCCTTGACCTACTCTGTCTAAATCGCGGAGGAGACTGCGAATTACAGATTGCCTCGAAGGTGCAAGGATACTGGCTTTCCTTTTGTTTTATATCCTTTTATCTGGAACACGACATAGGAATTAAAGGGACGGAGAAAGGGAGGGATTCTTGAAAAGAATCAGGGGCAGAAACAAGACTAATGGCGTATAGTCTTAGGGTTCAAAGAACGGTACACGTTCGAACTTATTTAAGGTTTGTTCGATCTTTTTCTTTTTTTCTGTGACGTATTTGTTCGCTTTTTCTCCTGTGCAGTTTTTTGGCGATCCTTGCGTAGCACCGTTAGCCTCGAGGCTCTCAACGTCTCAAAGAGGATTGCTTCGCACAGGTACGAATATATAAAGAGAAGCGACAAGATGTCATAGAACGTGGAAACGAAATCATTTGCTTTCATCCGTTTTCGTATTTACTTTTTTTTCTATCGTTCTCTTTTTATGTCTATCTCGGCTAGCAGAGTTCCACAGACTGAACACGCGTGAACACGCTCTGGTTCTAGGCTCGATGTGGACCTTGCGAACGTAGAGTCGTCCGGCTTGGATACGTGAGATCGTGAAAACGTCGTCGAGGTGGAAGGATGTCCGGAGATCGGGGATGTCCTTGCGAGCAAACGTACGTCGATTTCCGGTTGTCACGGTTCCATCTTCGAGGGAAGGAAACATCAGGGGGGAAAAGGAAATTATCCCTGCGGGGCTAACCCGATTTTGAGGTCGTAGTAGAGCTAGCCCGACCACTGCGATTCTGAGGAGTTCAAAACGCCTGGTGCAGCCTATTCGATGCTCTAATTGCTGTGTAATCGAGCGTAGGATCGTTCATTGGGAACAGTGCTGTTCTCGTTTAAATCCGCACAGACGAGTTTCTTAATTTCTTAATAAGCGGCGAACCCTCAAACAGGGATACACTTACACCTAGATTAGAGTAGAAAAATAAAAGATTGTCGGAACTTGCGAACGCGCTGGAGAAATCGTGTTTCAGAGCGAGCGAATGCTGTGCAATCGATCAGGAAGAGAAGACGACGTGCACGAACGAGATCAGCTTCGAGAATCCACGTCTCCTCTGGCTTCTTTTGCTGGTTAATTTAGATTTTCGCGTGATCTATCGTGACTTAGTCACGATTTGGCTATACGCGTGACTTCTAAACGCGAAATTACACCAACAGCTCGGGGATCATAGTAGTCATGGGGGGCGGTCTTAAAACGCTCTCAGCTACGAAAATATATCGTTGGAAGCTTCTTCTCGTGTTACTCTTCCTCGTCTACGCACGCATTTTACACGCACGTTTTCAGCTTCTGCTTAAGCGCATGTGTGTCGTCATCGCACACACGTGGCTACACGTGCCACAAATCTACTTTATATTTCAGTGTCTCCTAGTGGAATCTGTTCGCGGAAACCGTACGTTCCTCCAATTAGTTTGGCGAAAAAGATTTCCATAATATTGGATTCTCAGGTGGACGATTCTTTTACAAAATTGACTAGTAGTTCGAAGAGATCGAAGAATGTATCTATTATCTTACGATTCTATGCTATCGGGAAATCGAGATTACATGTACTTTCAAACATTTCTTTCAAATGGAGAAAATTTGTTTCCAAATATATATGTATATGTATAATATATTTTTGACGACTTTAACGGTGTACTACAGGAACAGTTAGGTGCACTTTTGTACTCTGACTACGTTTAAGAATTTTTTAGGCGTTTCAATTTGCGTACCTAAAAATATGTGTTCTCCGAAAAATAGCCTTTTAACGATTCACCTTGTACGATTAACATATCGAGGATCGTCCATCCGACGAACCCTGTAAAATCTTTCTCTCAGAATAACTAATACGTGTACGGTGTACCACGAACGTAACACAGAAAATACATCCTCTTATGAATGTACAGAGACTCTAAACGTAATCGAAACAACACGTGTATCTTCTACGAAGACACTTTTCTAATTAATCAGGGACTGTACAACGTCAACGGTCTATAGATATTCTAGAATTCAACGACATATATTCATCCTCTAAGGCCTAGACATTAGGTACGCACAGTTGCTCTCGGGCTCTACACGTAGAAGCTACCGAATTGTGACTTTCTCATTGACTTTCTCTCACAGAATTGCCCGAGACCCATCTCGAAGTTCCCCTTGTCTCGCGCTTCCTCGACTTTCCTTGTTCCGCTTTTCCTTCGTACGATTCGCGGAAACAGGACTGCGTAAGACGATCCCAAGTCTAAGGGGAACGATCGCAGAGAGAAACGATGGAAGATCGATATATCGAGGATCGATGTTGATTGCAGAGACACGAGAGGAACGAGGTATGTATCGGGTTTTCCGTCGGTTCTTCTCGTAAATCTACGACTTCTTAAACAGGTACAATCGAGTCAAAAAATAGAAACTCTGCTGTTCTCGATAAGAAAGGGATCTCGGGAGGTAAAGAAAACAGGTACGCTAATGTGCCACGAGTGCACACGTACGATATATACGAGTCGATGAGAAGTAAAATGCTCCTTTTTCTATTCATTGTATCATTTTTGACAAAAAATGACCGACGAAAAGTATGGTCGCTGGGTGAGAGGATGCTCAGGAACGTCCTCCTCCCTTCGTGGGGAAACAAGTTCTACTCGTTGAAAAAACATTCCGCCTGTCGAAAAAAAGCATGGCCGCGAATAAAAGTAGAAAAAGTAAGCGTATTGTGTCTTAGACCAAACGTGGGGAATGCTCCCGCTCGAGATTTTAACGCGTTCTCGAGCCTTCCCTCGGGAATGTGTGCGGTTTCTATAAAACCTTTGTCAAAGTAAGTATCGCTCGACGAAACGGTGTATGTACACATCTCAGCGACTGTAGTCAGCGTGTCATCTTAACTCTCACGGACTCATATACACGTGGCACGCGTACGACGCGGCGTTCGAGAAGACAAGACGAAAGGAATCGAAAGATCCGCGGGACGTTACGACCTGACCGATTCGACTGACGATCATCACGTCACGCAGTTTCCTGGCTATGCGCGCTTTTCTTCGCCTTCCTTTCCTCTCTACGGACAGCTAGATACGGACACGTACACATGATTACATGCGCCTTCGCTTCACCGATCATACTTCCTCTTTCTCGCTACCATTCACTCGTTCTCTTTCTCTCTTTCCCTCTCACACAACACTCGCGCAAGCATCGATGACGATTTTTTCGACGTCTCGATTCCGAGTTTAATAACACAGCCGAATCTAAATTTCTCTTGGTTAATGTCGACTTCTTCGCATGATCGTTACGCACCTCCATCCTTGATTCGAGGAGAGTGGAGAAACAGACGCTCGATCTCCGTTTTCTCTCGGTGATTTTTTTGATTCACAACGAGACGCAAAGTAGTAGCAGTAGTAGTAGTAGTAGCAGTAACAGTAGTAGTAGCAGTAGTAGTAGTAATAGTAGTAGTAGTAGTAGTGGTAGTAGTAGTAGTAGTAGTAGTAGTGGTAGTAGTAGTAGTAGTAGTAGCAGTAGTAGTAATAGTAGTAATAGTAGTAATAGTAGTAGTAGTAGTAGTAGTAGTAATGGTAGTAGTAATGGTAGTATATTGTGTAGTATCGTGAGCCTTTTCTCTCAATATACCTGTCGTAGATCGGATAGATCGGGTACTCACGCAGAGGAACCTGCGGCGTGCAAGGTCCGGCGTGACTCAACAGAGAGCAGAGAATCCAGAGTTCGATAGATCCCTAGACGGCGTCGTTCTTTTCGATCCGCACGTTGTTGATGAAGAAACTTACTTGCCGTTTGAAGTTCATGTCGTGCTTGTTGAAGGTGTGCGCGTGTAGAGCCAGTGCGCCCTGCGCCGCAGGCTCAATATGTTTCAAGTGTTGCTGCATTTGCTGCTGATGCTGCAACTGCAGCTGCTGTTGATGCTGCTGGTGTTGATGGAGATGATGCTGATAATGATGAGGATGATGATGAAGCTGATGGAGATGATGATCGGCGTAACGATCGGTATAGGGATTGACCACGCCGGTGGCAGCGCCCGACGAGATGCCGCCAAGGCACGAGGAACCGCCCCCACCGCCTCCGCCGCTCGTGGTCCCACCTGTCGAACCGGCAAGCAATGAACTGGTTAATGCCGAGGACGACGAGTGACCATACGGTACCAGCGAGGTCATCACGGACGGTCCCCTGGCCAAGGCCAACGTGCCGGGCTGCTGCGGACCACCCATGGCCGTTACCAATCCCTGCCGCACATGCGACTCGATACCTCCCGCGGTAACCTTATTTTGTTGTTGCTGTTGCGTCTGTTCCGTTATCGTTTGTTGCTGTACACTACAGCCCCCGCTACTACTAGGCACGGCGGTCGCTTTCAGCAACTGCTCCCTTAGTCTACCGCCGCATTCCTTAATACGCTGTAACTCGGCCTCGAGTAACGCCACCTCCTTCTCCAGGGTTTGTATGCGCGCGTCTTTTGTCTCCAAGATGGCCGTCAGGGTGGTGCTACCGGGCACGCCGCCTGGAACCGCCACGCTACCTCCGAGGACAGTACCGCCTGCACCTGATACGCTACCTAGCCCGACACCAGCACTTCCGCCCGCCACGGCTGCTCCGGATGACGCGGTCGACGCGTACGCCAGCTCCAGCTGCGTCTGCAGACTCTTCAGGCTCTCGTTCGTGGCTTTGAGCTCCTTTACAACACAAGTAATAGAGACACGGTTACACTCGTCGATGTTCCCTCATCTCGTGTCTCTCTAGCGAGCGTGCGAGGGACTTTTTTTGTATTTTTTTTTTTTTTTTACTGCTACAGTTTTATTTTCTTGGTGTGATGTATGCGGTGGTTCGGTAGAAGAGATGTACTACGGTGGTTGAGTGCGGCTTCGCTAACACACGAAATCTGTCCCGTGAATCGTCGCCTTAGATCAATTAATTTTCGAGGGTGCAACTGCAACCACTGCGTGCGAGTTGTACGAATATTCCATCGAGGTCAATGTACTTGGAAGTATCTCTAATTTTTCATTGTAAACTATCGAATTTTCCTGTTATTTCCTTTCGGCGATTAATACCAACCATCATTCGCTCTATAAAGTATCGAAATTATGGAAATTGACATAGCCTAATTCCGACTAAGTACAGTCAGAATCTCTGACGACTTGATACTTTATTTTTACTTCTACGCTTAAAAAAAAAGTATAATCTTCATTTTGAATAGTAAATTTCGTTTCTTAGTAGACCAGTAATTCCAATTTCTTATATTATTGTCGCATGCAGTGGAGAAACCTGATATCGAATTCGTTCAAGGTCCTTTCATTTCCACACGGGACAGTCTCGAGGAAGCGGAAGTGGCACCGGCAGCGTCCCGGTTGACGAAAGAAAAGCGACGTTCCGCCGAGCTTCCTTCTTCTTTCGACACATCCAGCCGATCGTATCGCGCTCCTCCGAATGACCATGGGTCCTCTTATCGTTTCCCAACGTATAGTATTTTCTCTGATTCATCGACGTACAGTTGCTGTATTTATCCGGCGGGGCTACAAGGAGCACCACCGATCACCAATGACATCCATGATCGTCCACAAGGACCACAACGTTTTTTATTAATCGATCTCTCAAATATTTTCATTTTCATCTGATTTTCATCTGATCCACGATCGCAAGGTCACTTTATCAACCGAAGGCTTCTATCGTCTTTTCCAATTCTTTTTTTTTTTTGTTACTTTTTTCGATTGTCTTTTCTCATCTCCGAGCCTTCGATCTTTCGATTGGATGCGAATTTTTGAATTCTCTTGTTCTTTCCACGATAGAAAGATCCTCTTGCAAACGCCGGGCGCCGCCGCAGTTCTTTCGCCCACCGCGACGTACGGCCGACATCGTTGTCCATATTTCTGCGCGCGGCGTTTCGACGACTCTCTTTCCCTTTCGTTCTTTGCCTCCTATCCTCTCAGTTATTGTTCGCCGATCGTTTAATCCCGAGGCGTCCTAATCGCGTACATTAAACTAACCAATGCAGCGATCGCGGCGCGAGCTTTATCGATCAGAGGATACTTTCGAAACGCGGCCACGTCGCATGGACAAGATGAGTACGAGCAATGCGTATCCACGACTCGTATTGATGGATGCTAACGGCACGTTCAGGTGCTATCAGACAACGGTGAATTCGATCTCTGCGCAAGAGCACTGTGAAGCTAAGTAGTGCCGAAAGAAAAGTGCTGGAAGGTTTCGCGTCTTTTTGGATCGATGATGGTGTGAGCGTGTTGGAGATGATCGCGATTCGTGGATACGCATTTTGGCGAGTATGTGGCCTGTATGTACGATGAATCCGTCGAGTGATTGCAAACAGATTCGTATTTACCTCGTTCAACGATCAGTGAGATTTATTTTTAAAGAGCGTACTCGTTCTTCTATCAATCGCGTAATTCTTTCGCGTATTATTTTTATTAAATAATTAATTAAATTAATCAAATCGATGATTAATTGTCGTACGTCGATGTTAAACGTTCGAATAATCTCGTGGAAACGTAGCTATTATAAAATAATGGTAGAGTAAGAAATTCGGCTTGCAACCACTCACAATGGACAAAACACAAGAGATATAAACGGTAGAGGATAAGACAGTAGATTACGCGAGGAGAATGAAGTCGTATTATCGCATGTCGCATCAGGTCGGTGCCAAACAGTCGCAAAGTCCTCCCTTGGGCCTGGGATCGGCTCGCCTTGACGCGACTTGACGACTTTCGGACCGTCCCGCTGCTCGTGCATCGATTACGACGAATGGCCATGATAGCGGTTAGTCGTGATGAGCAAGAACGTGTCTGAGATGTACAAGAACGAGAAGAGAGTATATAATATATAACTGGGTGGTAAAAACATACAGTGAGTCACAGCGGAGATGACCAGATCAAGAAATCAAGAGGAAAAATATATAATAGTGGTATATGTATCTTGTGGATGTAGAGAGAAAGAAAAACGTGGTGCGTTTTTTATTCCTTTTAGAGAGAAAGTACGTGAATGTCGTGTAAGGAGGAAAAACATTCCGTAATCGTATTAAAATGTAATATATATATATATAGTGTAGCCATTCATTCGCGTGTGTATAATGTAAGTGTACATACACGAGATGAGTTACTCGATGGTAGAACGTGAAATATTTTGTAAAATATTGCCCCTCTGACAATATCGTGTCATGCTGTCGAAACCAAACTCGTTATCGCGAAAAATGTACAATGCGATTTTATGGTGCTTGAAAACTTTCCCTATGTTGGAACGATGTTATAGCGAAATTAAAAAATTCAAATTTCAAATATCGAAGAATTTGACAGATATTTCGTTGGATATTTCGTTAGCCACGAAGCAAATAAATCACAAAACTTTCTAGGTTCTACCGATGATCATTTTAACCGGTGCACACGTGACGTGAGAATGAACAGTAGCACATATCAAAGAAAATGATCGTATGAAAATGTTTCTCTTACGGGACGAATCAAAAGTCTCGCACGGCTCGATGCTATCCCTTGTCTTCCAGAGCTTCAGATCGTCAAAATCGAGTCGAGTGCCGTTTGGAATAAACGTTCGCTCCGTTCGAGGCTATCAATGCGACGATTCACCTCTCTCTCGTATGCATAACTTTATTCAATTTTTCAGTCTCTAGACTTTAATCGAAAGACGAGAAAAATATTGCAGCCATGGCTCTTGCACGGAGCATTTTTATTCTCTTTTCTATCCCATTTTCTAATTTTCGTTTTTTTTTTTTTTTAAATATCCCTATATATAACATACTCCTTGAAAATTACAGACTTTTTAATTGCAGATATCTAACAACTGGCATGCTCTTTGCAAAACCACTCACATTCTCATTAATGACTTACGTGATTCTGTTTGTGCCTTACACCGAGAATCTCTTTGTCTTGTCCGAATAGTGCACACGTTGAAAGCAGTGAATGTGCATTAATTTCCAGGTGCATCGTCAACCGTATTCGATCCAACTTAAGCAGTTTCAAGTATGGTGTTTGTTGATGGTGTCAAATATGGATTCGTTTGGTCTCGTTGCACGGTGTTGCGATATTGTGATTGACACAGAGCCGACTATGTACACGGTCTTCCATACTGCATATTTTCCTGATATTCTTTCCACGAATACTTTTTTTTTCTTTTTTTTTTTTGTAATTGATATCAATCGAACCATGTCACAGATAGAATCGAGATGTCCATCGGCGATTTTAATACAATATCTTCTATCTCACTGGAAACTCGCGACCATACGAAAATAGCGATTTAATTAAAAATGTTTCCAACTGTGAAACTACTGGTGAAAAATATCGCAGACTTAGCGGTTTAATCATAAATTTCATCTGTCGCGAAAAATCTATAAAATAATTTGGGACAAAACTGAAAAAGATTGGTCACGTATGAAACAAATATTTTCCGATCATCGATCGATTTTTATTCCGAACCGTTTCACGATATGAAAACCGCACGAGGCAAGTATCGAACAGGAAAATAAGCAAACGAGACTAGCAGGGATTGGCGTGACTTTTGACTCGAATTTCGCGGATTGTGTGGCATACGTACCATGGCTTTTCCGAAGGCACGATCTCCAGCAGGTGTATACACACAAAAGTTGAGACGCGCATGTAATATATACGTGTACGTCGCTTTTTTTTTTGTCGAAGGCGTGACGTGGAAGTTACAGATTTCACGCAAAGAAACTCGTCGAGAGTTTTCATTCGATTCCCTAGAGTTTAGTTCGAGAAATGTAAAACAATATTTTATACCTTTCTGATAAAAGCGTGACAATTTCGTTCGACTTTTCTTTTAAAATTAATCTACAGGAACTATCCTATCCAGCCGTCATTTTGAAATATAGCGAAACGATTTAATTTAATCAATTTTTCCATTCAATACTACTTCGTACACCGTGAAAATAAAAAGTTACCATCCCTTTCTAATTACAACTTCCCGTTCCACGTTGATTCCCAGTTATTTTCGCATTGTGCTTCGTCGAACGCGATCTATTTCCAGGCACCCGACTTATCCTCGTTCTCGACCAGTTCCAATTGCGCGAAATTCCTGTTCACTGGGCCGACGTAAAGAAACACAGTTAGCAAGTTAGCAAAGAAACATCAACGGTCCGCTCTCGTTTCGTGAAAAACGAATCGATCCGATTTACGTGCTACTCAATGGGGGTTGATCGAGAGGGTTCATCGGGTGGGTAGTGATTTCAGAGTGTACGCTTCGTTCCCTGTCGGTTCGAGATAAATTCTTATCGAGACTTAATCGTGTCATCAGTGTACCTGTTCGGTCTTCTCTGGCAGGGCCTGGATCTGGGAAAGAGGTCACGTGCATGTCTTTGGCCACTAATTTCAGAGGAGACTTTAATGACCGGTTGATGGTAATGATCGAAGGTGTTGATGTTGTTGTCGATGATGAAGATAATGATGATGATTCAGTATTTTTCTCACGGCGGTAGTTATGACAGTTGATTGGTCGATAATGTGGTAGTTGTTGTAATAGTAGTTGTTATTGTTAGAACGGGGTAAGTGACGAAGGGGCGGATGCGGGCGTGAATTTCCCCCCGTTAGGGGTTGCTAAACGTTTTATCACCTACACATCCAAAGCAGCTCATTCCACGCATTTCAATCGCAGCACATTTTGTTCTTTCATTTATATGTATATATATATACACACACACATATACATATAAACATATTTTTAAATTTTTGCATGATTTATCATTGCATTCGTTCAGTTCTTTGTTTCTTTTTCTTCCTATTTCTCTGTACTTTCCCCGATCAGCCGTCTATATTTTTTTTGCCAAAGTCCTTGTCGTCGACGTCTCGTACAGTCGTCGTTTGATCCGCAGGGTGCAAAGAGAAAGGCAGAACAAGAGAAAAAGGCAGACAGAGAATAAAGAAACAGAGTACCAGAGGGCAGGGAGTAAGAGAACGACGATGGAGAAGGGAGAGAGTCTATACTCTTGAATATCTCGTTTCTGGGAGACTGATTCCTGTCGCATGCTTTGTCAAGGATGTTAGCCACGGCTTGACATACTTCATTGGCTTTCTGACACGTTTCGCTTCCTCGATAAATAGCTTAACGCTATGCCCTCGACTTCTTGCGTTTCGTCTTTGATTAAGCTTGAGAGGTTCCGTGAAAGGAACTAACTAAATCGAAAACCAACAAAACCCTATCGACCGTAAATGAGAAAGAAGCATGCGCTACTAAAAAAAAAATACGTTTGTCTCTAACACGATTTTAATCCTGGAAACAATTATCATCGTAGCTTCGTCGTTTGCCAGTGTGCAAAGTAAATAATGTTCCAATTAAGTGCGCAGCGTTCTCTTCGTTTGAACGAAAATAAACCATCCGGACGAATCGATCGATTTCTTCGCCCAACAAAATCCACGAGCGAAAGAAAGCTGAAAATAAAATCCTCTCTTCCATAAAACCAAAATCTGCCAGAATCTATTCGATTCTCGTTCGCAATCTTAGCAATAACCGTTGCTATAACAAAATTGCGCCACGTGCAGCATCACCATGATGCAACGTCACATATTGAGTCCAATGTGCATCCGAAGATGCATAAGCATCCTTTCCTCCATTCGTTTCTTCTGGGATGAAGTATGTCAGTCATGAACGGGATCGATGGGATCTTAGATCGTGGGTGAACAAATCGGACTCGTAAGAAGGTGCTACTAAATCGTACGGCACAAGAAAAATGTCGGTGACGAGATAGGTCTTGGTGCTGGTGCATTGTTCGTTTCGACATCTCACTCTCGGTGCCCGACCTAGATGATCGAACACGATGATGGAAGGCTGCACCACGGAGGGTGCATCCTTCCGGTGCAAGAAAAAAGAGAGAAAGAAAGAATAAGAGAAAGATGTGATGATAACACGTCTGGTTAAAATGTATTTCTTTTGATTTTTCGATGCTCTGTCCGACCGGTATCATAAATGATTCTTTGAGAATGCTTAAATGAGTCCTCTGTTTATTTTCGCGTGAATTCCCCTCTCGCTAAATATCTGTAAATTACCACTCAAGCCACGTAGACTTCACCTAAATCCTAGATCTAAAACGCAGGCACATACACGGAGATGCAGGATTATCGGAGAATGTTCGAACGGATGCGACGTCGCCGTGAATTTCCAATTATTATTTCCTCTCGTTCTGCAAGAGAAACGTATTTTGAATATTCTCTCCGTTATGGAAATCGCGTGTTGCGTTTTCCAAGCTCCGTTTCCAGCTTCTCGTTATTGTGTGCAGGCACGCGTGCTTGAACTACTTTCTGTGCTTGAATTTGTTACGCTTAACGCGTCCTCCCGTGTTGCGAGTTAAGCATGTCTGACTCTCGAGAAACTATTCTACTGTTCTGCTAAGGATGAATACTAATGGGATATTTTACTGCATCCCTTGCTTGACCGTTATTCACCTGTTCTACTCGCTTCTGCTTCAAATATAAAACGCTTTATTAAGTTGCACTCTTTTTTTATGTTCGACAAATACCTTCAGTGGAACTCTTTTCTCTCTAACGTATTGAAAATTCCCAGGGAACCAAGTCATTCGTAATAAAAGGATTTTCTTATTACGTTCTCCTGCCGACAGCAGGAGTTATTCGGTGAAGCTTGTTCAGATCTCCGCGGCGACTTCGCATCCGAGATTAGGCTACAGACTGGCTATGTAGTGCTAACTACACGCGAACGACGTTTTGGGAACGACTAGGACGGTTCTAACAGACGAAATAACGTGAGATATGCGAAAGAACATGATGGCGGCGGTGCTCGTGGAATAGTAACGACAATAACGATACAAACATTTGCTACGGTGGTGGCGAAATAGCGACAGTATATAGAATGCTGCTAGAATAAGCGTTGCTCTGACCATTGCTAGGAAACTGTCCAAAAGCTCGCTTTCAAGACGCTGAGAATCGATGATCTGTACCTTTCTCTCTCTCCCCTTAAAAGGAAATTTGAAACAAGAAATAATGTTTCACTGTATTTTTAACGCAACGTTTTATCCCTTTCATCCCTTCGTATATTGTTAAAAACGAGGGCTTCGTTGGAAGAATGGTGCTTTCTTTTTAAATGTGAGAAATATAGAACGCGATACACAAAGTTCCTTTAGCTAGAGGGAAATATGATATAAGTAAATTTACTTTACAACTATAGCAACAAGTATATGATAAAGAGTATAGTACTCGATGTTATTTTAATATCTGGAGCATACAGGTTATTCGCTATTGTTTAATCGAAATTAATGTTTTCGCGATTTTTCTATTCGATTAATCGGAGCTTTTGGACGTTTCGTACGACAGATCGGAACAAGGACGCGTACACGGGACACGAGCGTCCGCGAGCACGTTGGTGCTGTGCAAGCGTGAAAGTGAAGGTACACGTGTGCTCTTTTTTGCGTGCTGGTGAACACGACGATACGCGTGCCTAATACATTGGGCCATGTTCGTGTGTATGTATACCTCTGGAACGTGTGCTGTTCGTGTTTGAACGTGATTGTATTCGAAACCGTAAGCGTCATGGGCCGTAAAAAATCTCGATCGATTGTCCTTCTTCTCTTTTGGTGAGGCGACGAGAAGCAGCGGGAAGCGCCGAAGTTCAAGACGATAAATAAAATTGTATAATTCCTAGGTGGAATGAAGAAACGCGAAGTATCTGACGGCGATCCGATGATACGTGTGCACTCTGATCGCAGCCCGTGTCAGCTTGCTTCAATTCGATATACCGTACCTGATACACGTTTCGTCCGGCTTTCTCTTGCGAATACATGAGGGTAAAAAGATCATTTTCGTGCGAGGTTGGTGCGTAATCGAGCCGGTGATACGCGAGGCTCGATCACTCGTCGCATTTTCGCGACCGTGTCGTTGTAACATGTTATGTAACATGTTGTAACTAACGATTACACAGATTACTTGTTCATGAAAAGGAATTCTGTCACGTCGGTCGCAAAAATGCTCGTGTCTAGACGGGACATCCGTGTGCTCAGCCTCCTACTGTATACAGCAAGGGGAAACGTTTGCTTTTGACGACAACTCGTTTTTCCCTGGGAAATCGTTCGTTTTCCCTTTCTGGCGGGGTGGCGCGTGATGGCATAACGGCGCGGCGTGAAGTATCATACGCAAATGGGTGGAACAAGGGTGGCGGCGGCGGCGAGGGGGACTGAAGCATGAAATGACACGGGGCAAGAGAACTGTGAAGCCACTGGCAGCGCAATAATAACTCTCTACTTTGCAAGCAAACTACGTCACAACAGTGGGCAGCGATTTTAAGAAAGAGAAAATCAAACAAAAAGAAAAAAAAAACAGTAGAAGAATAAGATATGTGAAAGAGAGAATATAGAACAATGTCGATCCCGTTTCGTAATATGCGTGTGCACCCGCATCTCTGCACCGCGAGATGCGTGTGTACAATGGTCTCACGATAGACGAACGATACATGATATGTACATATACGTTGGATGAGCGTGATAGTAACATATCGTCGATCAGAGTGGTAGTGATACATATATATGTAGAGAGAGAATAATAATTATATATATATATATGTATAATGAATATGCCGACATGGGTAGAAATAGCTTAAGGACCTGCTTCTGGGCCATCGACTGCATCTGCTGGAACATGATCCTTTCCTCCTCTTTTCCTGGAACAGCAGAAAGCAACGAGAAGCTCTTGGTATGTCTGCTCGGTGTCCAGATTTTCGTACGGTCTCTGTCTGCGTTTTACACGATTTAACATCAATTTTTAAAGGTCTCTTGGTACGGTTCTCTTCGTGATCTTTCATGTAGGGGAGGGGAGGAATATGATCTTTGAAAGCTTCGTTTCTCGTGAATTTTACAAGGTGAAATTGGCTTTTTTTGTTTTAACACTTCTTCGGTGATTGCAGCTTTTCGTCCTACAATACCATTCGAATAATACCCGTGTTTCGCTGTTACATGCCACGACGAAGAATCGGTGCTATCTTTTTCCATGTCTCACTAGTTGAAGTTTTCGGTCAATGATCGAATGATATCTAAGCCGTAAACATCGTCAGAATGAAACCGAACGTTCTGAAACGTTTCTCACGACACCAGTCGACGATATAACGGGCTGTTATCGTCAACCAGCCTTGTATCTCGGTCACAGCGAAACTGCGATGACGATATTTTCGTGCATCCAGCACGACGTTTCGCAAGTAAGCACGCTTACGTTCTCGTACAAAATAGTTTCACGATCCAGTTGCAAATATTTACGCTACAATTACCGCGGTTACGGCCAACTTTCGTTCGTTTCGCGATTATTAGCTGCCATGAGCGAGTGAATATTACAGGACCACATAACCGCGCGGAATTGGGCACGAAGAAAATTCGTCCGGAAATTTCGGCGGAAGTTGAACCCCTTTACCGCTTTGTCCTGTTCTACGTGCACTCTCTTTATGATTATTATACGGGGAAGTTGTTACACGGCGCGTAATTTCGCGGATTATTTTTCCCCAGGAATCGAGGAGCGCAACGAGAGCAAGCGCGCTTTAATTTCGCGCAGAACTCACCGACGCGAGGGTTGCACACGGCTCAAGGCTTCGTGAAATTTTATTAATCGTCAACTTTTTCGACAGTGTTTTCGTTGAAGTGTTAGTAACGATAAATATTGTTTTTCATCTTCTTAAGAATCTTTTCGTAATTCACTATAGAGTCACGTGATGCTGCTAATTCAAACGAAGGTCTTCGTCGCTAGAATGTTATTATATGATGCACGAGGATAAGTATCTGCAGAATGGTCACACACACATACTTTTACTAAAAGATGAAATACTTTAGTAAAGGATAGCGAATGCTCACAGAATTGAAGTGAATTGATCGAACAATTTTTACATATTTATGGTAATACTCGATGATGCTCTTTACGGTTTTACGATATCGATTCTACAAAAATTCGTTAACCTCTTGCCTTACCGTTTCTTCAGTAGCCATTTTATATATTCAGTAGCCATATTCATTGTTATAACAGAGCGTCGAATGAAGAATATTAAGATATTATATGCAGTTTAGATGTACCTAACGATCTTCTGTCTAAAAAGTTGAAATTAGAATTACAGTTTAATGTAAATCTTCTTATCAAAGTAAACTTATCTTTATTAAGCGAGGACCTAAACTCTTCGAGCCACAATTCGTGCCTTAATACTACAAGACAAGAGGTTAAAGAGTTACAAGCGTTACATTAATATTTCTTATCTCACTTCATTTCTGTCTTTGCAGAAACCGCCTGGAATGCCACTGTTGCACGAACGAGACGTTAATTAGTAAAAATGATGGCGTTTGTGTAGGAAAGTCGAATTTGAATGGAATGCCTCACCCATCCCCTTGTTTTGGAGCATCTCGAGCAGCTTCTTGATGCTTTCATCACGAGCTTGCAGGGTTTGCTTCTGTGTCTCTATTCTCAATTCCAGTTCCTGTAATCGAAAAAAGAAAACGGTGAAATCGCATTTTACGCGACCTCTGAGAACGCAAGTTCCACTAGCTTTAACTGACATTTCGCCGGGGTAATTGAAAAAATCCAAGCTCGTTCGCAAGAATTCGTTTTACAGCTTCTGCTGACCTTCCTCGTCCTGGCGCTTATGCAATAATACCGGATCCATGACAAATTTATCACAGGTAATCTTCATTCCAGAGTTTAACGAGGTCGCTAACAAGACGGCCGAGTTCCTACTTTTATTTTATGAGGAACGCACGAACACGGCGTCGCGTCGATGACTTCAATTTCTTAAATTGAAACTTGCAAACGAAAGCATGCGGATCTTTAAATAACAACGCCGTTGAGACAATAAAGTGACAGAAAGACGCAAAGACAATTGTTCTCTGTTGAGCGTCGAGGTGAAGCATAGAGAGACGAAGGGAACTGGGTGTTTTACCGTAAAATGCTCGATTTGTGTTACGTCGTTGGTAGATAGTGGCGCTTGACGCCCGTATAACGAATTTAGACCGCCCCTTTGACGGCAGAAACGTAATTAGCCTGGAATTAGACACCCGCTGGCCGTCTCTCTTCCTTTTCTTGCCGACGTCGTCGCCGGAGAACGTTGTCGGCCGAACCTTATCGTCGATATCGTTTGATGCTTCTATACGAATTTCCTGCACTCTGATTTTTCCTCCATTTTCCTAATTTATTCAGATTTCTGCGAATATGCTCTAAGCGAATTATACAGTAGAACGCCGTGGCAGCGAAACTTTCGCCAGTGTCTGATTAATTAAACTCCTACCGACTGGATTTACCTTTCCAAATATAAACTTCTATTATTTGAGGGACAAAAATGGAGAAAATTGGCAAAATTCAATTATACGAAATCCAGTTATAATTTTTTGACCAGAGAATTCGATTTACCTTTCAAGATATTTTTTCCTTTCCACAAATACCTCTCACGAGGGTAAATAACAAAACGACCTGAAAGAAACGGCTAAACAATATCTCCGACAATTTTATCGAGGTTAATAACCCAGTTCCTACGACAAACGATCAAAGTTTTAGACCGCGTGATTATTTCTTTATCCGTATTCCTCAAAAGCAGAAACCAGTTACCGCAGAAATGGTCTTTCAGCTGCGCAAGCTTTCTCGAAGCTTAGCTGAAAATAAATGCTCCCGGTTCAATGTTAAACGGTCTAAGTTCAATAAACGAAGACATTCGGTCTCTGGCTTATGCTCGAAATACACCAGAGAATCTGCGAAGGATTTTCGAACAAGCGTAGACTTTTCTTCAATTCTGTGCACATTCGAGAATACATTTAATTCGTATCAAGATCCGATTCGGATTTGTCTCAAAACGCTTAATTTTCTCTCTCCTGTTTCTTTCGACCCTAGGGGAGGATCTATCTTGTTTTCTTTTTCTCCTCAAAAAAAATATCATAATACTAAAGCTGGTATCGACATAACCCTCCTTTTTCGTCAATTTTGCCGAGAAAAAGGAAAACCGAGGAGTCGGAAAGGGGCGGGGGGGGGGGGGAGCGGAGAGGAAGACTAAGAGACAGAGGAAGACGATATCTAGCGATCGATCGTGAGGGTCGACGTGATAGCGGCTTGTCATGAGAAAAATGATACCGGAAGTCAGAGGGTAGTGTCGATGGACCTTACCACGATCGGCGTATTCGATAATAAAGACTGAGAGAACGTAGCCAGAAAGCGGCTGCATAATTTGGCAAGTGGCCAAAGGCGACCAGTTGCTTCCAGTGCGTTGTACGTTTGACCTGTCTACGCGATCGTTTGGCCGGGTATACGGCGTTAACTCGTTCGGTAGAATTTTCGGTCGGCTTCGACCGATTCACTGGCGGTTCTTCAACTTCCTTACGCTAGTGGGACTGTGTATACTTTTGGGACCGTCGCTCGAATCGATGAGCAAGCTCCGAAGCGAGCTCTAGATTTTAGTATTGCAGATGGATCTCATTGGGTGTTCTTCGCGTGAGAAGGAATGATTTGATATCCGGCTCGATACCGACAACTTCCTCTGCAATGGAACCTATTCGAACTGAATGAACGAGTTGGTTTCAATGCGACGAATTGATATTACGTATGCTGCCAGAACGAAAGCGAACGATCGTGCACGAGATAATCGTGGGGCTCGATTTACTCGCCGTTTTGACAGGATACAAGCGATTTAGATGCCGATTCGTTCGCCTAATCTGTAACGGGTGCGGTTTGACTGGCGCCCAGGCGTCACGCGAACAACCGAAATAGACAAGAGGTTTAGATGTTGTTCGAGGTAAACGACCGATTGTCCGCCACCGGTTCGCGATGCTTCCGGAAATCTTGGCAACGGCAGCTATCAGCTTCCCGCAATAACTCCGTTAATTCTGCCACCCAGTGGCGCCGAAAGCGATCCAACGGTTTCTCCGAACCGCTGTGCTGGATCAATAAACTCCGGTGGAACACGAATGTCGTATTGCGCCCCGGCGAAATTAGATTGTGTCGAGATTAACGATAATTCTATAGATTCCGGGGGAATTTACAAAAGAAATTTCACAGATCTCGAAGGAGACTAAACAAAAAGGTAATGTAAATTCGATTCGATCGGAATTTTAGATCGACATCAGGTACAATCATTAGCTTTATCGTGTAGTATCGTCCAATTCTGTTACTTCTAGAAAATTTACACCGCAATTTCATCAATTTAGAGAACGCTGGAGAGAGACAGATTGAGACAATGAATTGGAGATAGCGAATTTAAATAACGAATTCACCTTCTAGCTATCTTAACGATATGTCCCAATTGTTCCGATGGAACAAAATGGAACATAAGTAATTCAATAAAATAATATAAAACAAAAAATGTTGTGCATCTATTACTTCCTTATAAAACGAAAGATACTTTTGAGATAACCTAATATTATTCATACATCGAATTATGCTTAATCTTATCATTATGCTTATCTTTATCAGAGACGAGAAAGGGATTCTCTAAAATGTTTCAAAGCACAAGATGTAGATAATACTCGGTTTTGCAAGGTATGTACCATTCATTGAGGACCGGAAATGAGAGAACGAGGTCGTACGACGAAAAAGATGGCTGGTGGTTTTGAAATTCGCGACCCGGCCTCTACCTTTGCTCCCGTTTCGCGCCTTCTATTCCTATTATTCCTCATTATAATGATCGTCCGCCAGTGAACACCATTCTTCCGGCGAATTCCAATCCGAACGAAAGCCAACGATCCTCCATTCTTTCCTCAAAATTCATTATTTTCTGCGGACAAGACGATGGGTGAACAGGTCCCGTCCAATCTTCCGCATTATGAAGGAAGAATTCAGGGTTAGGGTTAGGGTTTCGTTTCCTATTGTGTAAACATTTAAAAATATTGGTTGTAACAATGAAATGTCTGTGTCGACGCTTCAAATTCTTTACGTATATAGTACTAAAAAAAGTATGTAGTTTGAGTGTTTCGAGGATCTTGAAATACTGCTTTCCTTAGCTGAAATGTCTTTTCTGGCATGTTTTCAAAATATTTAAAATTCTCCATGTTTTTATAGCTTTTAGGCGAAGTTATATCATACAGGCTGTAAGGAAGTAATGGCAGAATATTTTTAATCGAGCGAAGGAAAGCAAAGATAGCAGAAAAAATGCAAAAACTTAACTAAAGAACGCGGAGTAGTTTTAAAAGTTCATCGATACTCTTTGAAGTGGTAGAGCGATTCGTCGTTAGTTACTTAAATTTTCTTTTGGCGATAACGACGTTGAAAACGAATAACGGAGTAATGCTGCAATATTTTTACTTTCTGAAATGTAAAATAAAAATATTGTTGGAAAATAGTATTAGAGACTTTGCAGCTTAACGAGGAAAATGTATGAAACTATGCTTTCATTAATAAATTTACTTCAATGAGAAGCAAAATCATATTCCTTTGAGTGGATGCAGACGGACATTTTGTATGTTACGACCTAATAAAATCGACCTGATATTTCGTTTTTTTTATTATGTCACTCGTGTCGCGATAAGCGTAAGAACTGGAGCGAGAAGGATTGATAACATTCCCCTTTGGTGCGCCGGGAAATGTAAAGTTCGAGGTTGAAAAATCCTCATTCTTGTTTTGTTTTTTTTTAAAGTGGATAAACCACTTACCTTGATCGTGTCACGAAGTATGGCGATCTCTCGCGTCAGATGCTCGTTCTCGTTGTACAAAACTTCCATTTGCTGTTGCATCTCGACGCTTGGCCCTCGCATCCGCATTCTCAGCTCCTCTTCCAGTTGTCGAACCATCATACTTTGTTTCTGTAACAGAAAATAAATGAATTTCTTTAAACGAGATCGTACGCTGGGCTCGGCTAATTGCGTTAATAAAAAGTCACATTACATACAGGTACTTGTGTGTGTTACAGTGCAATTTCCAGTTGGACGAGTTGAAATTAAAACGCAGAGTTTCTTTGTTTCGCCTGTTATTTTCTTACGTTTTACACGGAATGATATAAAAGTCAATAGTTTCAAGCCACTTGGCGTTTGAACGTGTATACTTGGATAATTGCATATTCGAGCTACGCGAAACTACTTCGAGCATGAAACTGATAAGCGGATCGATAGAAGCTCGACACAAGGGAGCACTTTGTCACTCTTTCCAGGAAAGTGTTTTCAATATTCCTCTTTATATAAATACTTGAGCTCTCTGCAAATATTAAAATATAATGAAATTGAAATACAACAAAATCTGGAAACAGGCAGCAACGTATAAAAATATTTTTTATTTTCCTGGCAATTTTTAATTACCTAAAAGTCACGTTCCACTCAACGAAGCAGACACGTAAAATGCATTATTCGCGAAACATTTCGTCTAGCGAATCTCGAGTGCTGTCTGATTCTCTTTTGGAGTACTTATCATGATGCTCGATGATATCGAAGAGGGATTCGGTCTGTTTGTTCGAAAGGAAGGCGTTAGAGCTACGAGACAAGGTTATCGTCAACAGGGAGTCGGACGAAACGGGAAGAAAATCGGGACCGATTATACGTTGAAAAAGAGAAATCGGTGTCTGGAAAGAGTTTCCTCCGAGAACGTGCGAAACGCTCGACCAAAGTCAATATTTCTAGCGGAAGTTCGATCGTCGTGCACGTTCTCTTTAGACTCGCAACGCTTTTCCGGCATCTTTCCATCTCCATTTCCTGTCCCGTCTTTCTGAATCTTCGACTGAATTACTTTGACCCTTCTTCACGTTCTCCTTTATTCATCTTCTTTGAGCTGTGTATTCCTTTGCCAGTTTTTGAATTTTATTATTTTTTTTCTTATCCTTCCAGTAGAAAGAGCACTCTTCTTAAAGCTTTGTATCGCTTCTTAGAAGGTTGTTATGGACTTTCCATCTATTTGCAGACGTTGCATTAAAATTTTCCCTATTTCCTTTAATTAATATATACGCGGTCTGTACTATAAGCCAGCCGGTTGCTTCTCTTTGCCAAATTTCAGTATTTCTATTATACTCCCATTCCCTGTTCCTCTTTCACTTTACGTCTTATTTCTTGTCTTTCGAATTTCTTCGACGTCGCTTTCTGCTGCTTGAATTTACCACTCGACTCTGTTTTCGTGAATATTCTTCCAAGGCCTTCATCAAGCTCGTTAGGCATCGTTAATGACGACAACGCGACGCTAGTGCGACAAAGGAAACAAACTAACGAAAAAAAAAAAAAAAAAACGTTGCCGCAGACCGGATGATTAGAAGCAGCATGTTTCGGCGTATATTTCACACAAGAACAACGAACTGCCGTTTGGCGGAGTAAAATATTCTCGCTCTCTTCATCGAGCCCCTAACTGAGCAACTTTCGTAATTAAGTCTAGACGCATGTAATTTATGACAGCGATAATTCTTAGAACTCGGTGAAAGCTAATGAGATAATTAGCAATTTGATAAAATTTATAATTTCGCGTAGGAAGAATACAAATCAAATTATAAGGAATAATATGTTTTCGAAGGCGGACGATCAAAAGCATAAGCAAATCGCAATTTTATTTTTTAGCATTGTATATCGTTTATTTCTATGCGTTGGATGACAATGCGTTAACAAACCTCGCGCCTCGTCGTCGTTACGACAGAGACGATGCTCGACCGGAAGCGGTGCCCGCTCAATAGCGACGATCGACCTGATTTCGCGTACGAACAAGCAACGACAACGTGCCATAGAGGCTGTAGAGGTCGAGAGAGCTCCCCTCCATCCTGTGACGTCAGCTACCCCCATAACGAAATTAATCCACCAAGCCATGGCCGAATTCCCCTTTTCAATCCTAACCTACTTGCCACAAATTGTCCCAATCTCTCTATTCTACAACTGTTTGCCTTTACATCCTTATTCCACTTCTAATTTCCTTCTAATTTAAATTTCATCTTAGGCATGCTAACTGAGGTTGGTATTCTTATTAATACATTCACAGCGAGTAATTTAAAGAGAGTACCAGCCGAAGCCTGAAATTAATGTTTAACTTTGCCGCGGAATCCTTACGTTTCGTTGCAACGTTTCGTTTCAAGAACATCTTTAACATAAAATCAAAACGAGAGATCGTGCGTACCAATATTTCGTTCGAACTTGAGATGTTTCGTAGCATCATCGTTGATCAAAACTCACTCGAAGATGAATCGAAAAGAACGCAGCAAGGTTAACAACAACGTTCTCATCCCCCTTAATAATTTCAGTTCCATTCAATGAAACCATGTTTTCCCTAGACGTGTATAGGTTCGGTATTTTTATTAGAACTCGATCCTGTGAATTCCCACATCTTGCAGCTCCGTTGAGATCGGGTAGCAACGAATGAGACACATGGAAATCGAATTTCAACGGGCTGTTCCGTAATCGAAATCGAGCGTTGCGTTTCCAAGGGAATGCAAGGAGCATACAATCCGCCACAACTCTCCAGGTTGTTACGATCGCTAGGGGTGTCGGTGTGTACATGGTGTCGCGTGTTCTGGTTTCGAAACGATTAGCCCTCGATTAACCCTCGACGCGCAGGGAACCCGATCTCTCTCTTTCTCTCGGGGGTGCGATCGGTATCGTCCATCGACACAGTTTACGCTGGATATCGAACGCGCAACGACCGACGGAGGAACAAAGATGAAGCGGGGTTTTAAAGTTTAAACGAAGCCCCTCTTAAGACGAGATCCTATTAACGATCGCGTAAATCCTATCTCACGATGGCGTTTCTTCTTACGCCGCGTGTAACCCTCGTCGTGAAAACAACCGGTCGTCCACGGTCTTGGCGACTTAATGGACATCGACCACCTGGCAAAACGATCCTCTTCTTCGAATAATAGCGTCCTACAGCGTCTAAGAAGTTATGGCAGCGGCAAGAAAGATCCCTTTTGTTTTTAATTTCGCAGAAGAGTCTTGTAATATTTCTTGAATATTCTTCGGTAGGAGTGGGATATTTCTGCAATTTCATACTCATAATTACGAATATATTTGGATTTTTACTTTCTCGTTTGCTAGGAGAAGGGAATAGTAAACAATATTTGATTAAAGATCGTCAAAATCGAAACAATGTTAGGTATAACGTGCATGAAGAAAACTTCGTTCGTCGCTAAACGGTTGAGTCAATTAATCATTTCCTGCTTCAAACCTTCCATTCCAAATCGATTTCACCGATAGGCCTGTAGCTATATCGGGTTCGGTATGTAACAGACTGATATTACAGTAGTTGGTAGTTGTAATTAAAGTTTGCGAAGTTGTTCGATCGACTTTGTTCTTTGCTTCCCACGAAGAAAATATCGTTATATACGATATGATAAATGCTTTGATTGCTATCGTTTCACGAATAGCTATGATCATTTATTAAACCGATTAGATTGAACCTAAATGGGAAATTGTTTCGCTTGTTAAATATTACAACCAGTTTACTTTCTGATATTTTATGTATTCTTGCATGTTGCGTGCATTCTGTACGTTCATGTGTCTTTAAACCCATAAATATATAAACACGTGCAATCTGCTAATGAGGCTTTTATCGATTTTTCATAGAAACGATTTGTTCATAATTCAGCATCTAAATGTCGTATTAAAAAAAGGAACGGGAGAGAAGTGTTAAGAAAATCTTCAAAATGTTTATGACTTTAATTAAAACGTTCTTATCGGTGTTATTTTGATCATAAATTTTTATCCTAATAATAAAATAAACAGGCAAGAAAGAAGCTTCTGGGAGAATCTTCGATGAACACGCGATAACGAGCTTTCCCAGAAGGGAACACGAAATAGGTCGCAAAATGTGGCGCGCTTTTACCAAGAAACAAAGTTATACAGGCAACTCTTTGATTTTTCCGAGGGGGTCGTTGCACGATAGATCGATCTCTTCCGGGCTCCCGTTACCTCGTGCATGTCGCTTAAATATTTTTCATCTTTCTTTTTTAATGCCTCTGTCATCGTAAATAGCATGGGATTAGATATGCAAGCCGTATATGCGCGGACCAGCTAACGGCGTAATATGTTTAGGTTATCATAATTGTTAAATAACAAAGTTACCAAGACTAAGCCAGTAACCTGTAACCTTTTTTTCGTGTTCATGAAACACGATAAGACACGATCGATATGTCTCTCCGGGAACTTTTGCGCGAAATGCGAAGTTTTTGCGAAATAAATCAAGCTAAAGTAGAGTTTATTCGTACTTCACAGTCGCATAACAATTTTTTCTTTTCTTTTTTTTTTTAGAAACTTTGAAGAAGGTTGAAACGATCGAAAGAGGAATAAAGTATCATAGAACGATAAGTGGCATCGAATAAAAGTAGAACGGTCTCGTATCGATCGATCGTTCGATGGTAAATAAATGATAAATCAAATCGAGCCTCTGTCTAAGTTCACCTCCTATTCTTCCGCTACTATCGTAGATTATTCAAACATCCTGTCGTGATTCGCCTTTAACAAAGCGTTCAATGAAGCTCCACCTTATTTTTCGCATTGTGGGCTCGTTCTTCTCCTTTCCTTGTTTTTCCTTCGTAACAATAAAATTCCCACGATGCAACGGGTGACGCGTGTAGAAATCGATGACGTCAAACACGAAGGACAACGTAAAACTGTACGGGTCCCGACGATGTAAATTCCCCTGACCTAAATCCCACGATTTTCTCTGACCCCATTCCGAATTCGTATGTGGGTCACCGTGCTCCATTTAAACCGGCCATTATAATACTGATACCGGCATTAGCGACATCCTAGGACCGATTCGGATCTGTCACGCAAAGATAAGACGACGAACTTATCTTCTACATCGACGGTAAATTTACGAATACGATCGTCGAATTGGAATTTCGGTACACGTTGCGACGTTAATCGATTTTAAAGGGAAGGTTATCGATGCTACTGAGACGAAAGTAGACTTTGATATAACAGCGCATCAAATTTAATGACACGTAAATAAAAAGTAACATTTATCGGAAGAACGTTTTATGAGAAAGGAAAGTATGTGATTTACGGAGTAAGAAATTAAAATTGCGTGTGACTTACTGTATGATTTGGAGAGCTGGAGAGTGATGGCTTGGACGGTTGCATGGTTCTGTTACAAATGACCAATAAAGATGCTTCGAGGGAAAAGTTTTTATGGGGTCAGCGGGGAAAAATCAATGCATAGATATAGAGAGAAGGGATGAAACCCGACATAAGTTATGTATATGTTCACGTGAATAAAACCATAATTCTCGCCATTGTGCCAAGCTTACGATAAAAATAATCTCCCTGTCTCTTCAGTCTTTCCCTTCCTAGAGTCCCAGTTAAAAGGTAACATAAATCTGAAAACTCGATGCTTAAAGAAGCGTAAAGTGGTCACTGAAAGACGCGCGCGAGACATCTCGAGTAGAATTTTCGGATCTTCAGTCGTTCGTGGTTTCTGCTTGTGAAAGCTCAGCTGTATTCGATCTCTTAAGGCGTCGAGAGATTGTGATCCGGTCACAACAGCAAGATAACCACGTTACGAAAGAAACGATCAACGTTTCGTGCCAGACGAAACTGCCTTTACGCCAACCTCGCCTGGCAAACCTCGTTTCTCGCCGGAAGATCGATCTATGGTACGACGACCCCAAGAAACCAGAGAGTGGTTTCTACGTTTGCGTTGTAATATCGGGTTCTACACGGCTCGACGAGTCTATGAATCACTCCCAGTGAAAGATTAAAGAAAAATCAAGGAGAGAGAGTTTCTTTGTTCAGGTTTCGCTAATTCTACAGGGCTAACCAAGTTTTGTCAAACTAAAAAGATCCCGGTTCGTGTCAAATGTCGCTTAATTTTTACGGAACCTGGCTAGTGAGTGTCTCTTGCGTGAAAAACTAAAACAGAGCGCACATTATCATTACCTAATTAACGATACACGATACTGTTTACATTATACTAGAAAATTATCTGTCAACGTAATACGATCGATATCAAACAATATCAAACCTGTGACAGAATAATCTAGTGCTTTCTTAATTAATTAAATTAATTGAAAAAATATCCGGAAGTATAAATGACAAGGAGCTATCTCTTAGAAATAGCTGAAGTAAAAATAAACGAAGAACCTAGCAATTCGCTGTAGTATTTTAAATTTCAAAAACATGCGGTTTCAGATAAGTCTACTGAACCGAAGAGAATATCGTGGAGCGTAGCGATGGACAAGGAAAACTGATATCCATTCATAAAAGAAGAAAAAAAAATCGAATATAGATAGTAGGGAGTTTCAAGTTACAAAAGTTTGAGAAACTTCTCCTAACGGAGCTTTTAACGATCCACTGGGGCAAGCCTTGCCTTAGACGACCGCGACCCGTTCTGCCGTGAAAAAGTCTTCCATCAAAGTGTCTCTGCTTCCCTCTGTAACTCGCCAATACCCCTCGACCTCCCTCCCTTTGTCCAAGTCAACGGGGTTGTTATCGATCGACCGTGAGTGCCTTTGTCGTTCGCGTATCCTGAAATCCGTTTCGGTTTAAACGACCCTACCTGGTTTTCCAGCAAGCAAAGACGGATGGAACAACGAAACACTTCCGTGGTTCGGGTTGTTTCTCAACAGGCGTTCCTCGACCAACTTCGAGCAATTAAGACGTCTGTAAATCGTGACTTCGTCAGACATGGCGAGACATGGTGCAATGAAAGGTAGTTTGTGACTAGTTTGCCTGATCTTGTTTGGCGCGTTTTGTCCCAGGGTCCATGGAGTTTCGACGTCATTCACGTTCGGATCTACGTAGTGTTCTTTTGATGGAAAATTGGAACCCTGGAGGGAAATCAAATAGTCCAGAACTGAGACTTTCGGCCAGTTAGAAACGTTAGAGTAACGCAAGATTACAACGAAATAATCAGTTGGGACGTGTTAAGCGACGAATTAAGCCACTCGTCTCGTTTGAAACTGAAGGTAAAGAAGACAAAACGCGTGTCAAGTAGCCGGGACGTGTTCACGACGCACGGATGGCTTCGGTAATCGCGAAAGACAATTATTTCGAGCGGCTCGTTACTTGTGTCTAACGTAGCTCCCTCTCGTTTAATTCCATTTAGTTTAGTTAGATTAGATCGGCGCGCAGATTAACTCCGCCCTCGAAACGACCCACCTATTCGATGACTTAAGTACTGTTCCGTTCCTCCAACTCTAAGCAGTTAATCTTCCTTGAACTTATTTTTACACGGTTAAGATCTTGATCACGGAGCGATTCAACAAGTCTATCGTTTTTTTAAATATTTCATTGCTCGTATGTTTCTTACGTAGAAGTAGACACTGTTGGTTTTACGATGAATGATTGATCAGCGCTCCATTTCGGTTCCATCCAACGTGGACCAAACACCTGGTTGCTCGTAGGCAGGAAATTACACGATACCTCGGGGCGTCAAACTATTTCGATTCGGTAAAGGTTAACGAGGGTGTAAGGTTTGGTCGGTCTAACGAATGAATTCTCCGGCAGAGAAAACGGGACAGTGGTATGCCACGACCTCGAAAAGCGTAACTGCGTTCGATTTTTCCGCCAGCTAGAGAGAAAATTCCATACGGCGTTCAAGTGATTCAAGAAACGAATGCAACCCCTGGAAGTCGTAGTACACGTATTTGATGAGACAGACGCGATGGGGATCAGTAGGACGGAGGTAAAAACCGATGAGACGATGGCGAGGTTCGTGAAGCCAATGACAAAGGAAAAGAGGTTGTTGGCAAGAAGGGGATAGAAATAGGGTCACGTAGAAATACGGAAAGAGAACGAGAAAGACCGGAAACGTCTAGGTAAGAAAGAAAAATGAAAAGGGGGAATGCATAAGGCGAGCCAGTAAGAGAGGAGCGAAGGAGCGAGAAAGCGAGAAGAACAGAGGGTTAGAAATATAGTGACCAAAAAAGACAGGAAAAAACACAGTGTGTTGGGGGCGATGCTACGGTTCGAGGGAAAGAAGATGAACGGAGAAGAAAGGACAAAGAATGAAACAGAAAGGCTGGGAACACGGTAGACTGGTAGTGAGTTTGGAAGATGGAAAATGAGAGAGAACAAACGCGAGGAAAGCAGGAGAAGAGTCGAAAGTGAGCACCAGAGAAACGACGACGGAAAACGAGGGAATGACAACTAGAGAGAGAGAGCGGTAGAGAGAGAGAGAGAGAGAGAGAGAAAGAGAGAGTGGAAGTTGGTAGGGGTGAGTTCCTGTCGCTCGATAACGCCTCTGCTTCTGCTCCGTCATCAGCATCTCTTCCTCTCTCTCTCTTTCTCTCTCTTTCTCTTTCTCTCGTCTTCTTATTTTGCCCCAAAGTCTCGATACACGCGACTGGATAAAGTTAAAAAGTACTCGTTTCAAGTAATCACATTTTACTATATTCGTTAAATAAATTCAAATTATAATGGATTGCGGAAAAGTAATGTGATTAAACATTTCGTTTTAAGCTTAAAGTATAATTACATTTAGTACAATGCATTAAATTAATTGTGGACGATTAACGCAATTTATATGTTGTAACGCTATGTATGCCATGTTCACAATCTTCCGGATGAAATAAAAATAAAATAAAATCAATCCTTTCGCAACTGGTGCAGGAAATAAACGAGGAACAAGCACGCATCGATGGTTCGTTTTATCTTCGATCCTGCGAGTCGACCGGCGAGACTGAATCGTCGTTTCGCGGCTACACCCGAGAAATGGTAGTCATGCATCACGCGTGGCAACGGTAATTATGTTAGCCGTTGGAAAATGGTCTTGCTGGAACCGTATCTGACCGGGCGGATCGTGGCTGTACGAGCAAAAATCGGTCGACGTTCGTGCAGATCGACGATACTCGTCGATCCTTCTTATCGCGAGAAGTCCGATATCCCGTGTACGTTTCGGTATCGTGTTTTCGACCGAACGAGTGCATTCGCTGGTCGAAGAATGCTCGGTGATTTATACTGGAAACAGAACGTCGCAGAAGCGCCATAACTCTAGTTTTCGAGATTTGAACAAAAATTATCAGGAGAAGCAAAAGGAACTGATTCGATCTTGTGATCACGTGGTTCACTGGATCGATTGAAGATGTTCGACGTTAACATTTAACACGAGAGTTTCGTAATATTTTTTCACTGATCAGTTTGGTTTACAACATTTTCTCCTCTTTCGATATATGTTTTTTTGTGTCTGTATGTTCTTAATATTTGCTATCGTACACTTTGTATCACCGTGTATATCAATATAATATTGCAATATAATATTTATTTTGCAGAAGGATATTTTCTACGATTTTACCGAAAGCGAGTAAATGGATGTCTCTCCTCGTGGATCGATCGAGTGGCGTTTAAAAGTCGTCGAAATCATTCGACGCGGCTATAATAACCAAAAAAGCTTCGCGCCGAAGCAGAAATAACCTCGTTCCTCTGTCGATGGAATTGCACACGGTTCGCGTTATTGGAAAATACCTAACTCATGAATCGCGCAAAAGCTGTCGCAACCTGGCGAACGATGAAAAAGTTTCAGCTGCGTCTATCTTATCGCGCCACATGTTGGTCCTTCGTTTTGTCTACCGTTTGCCAAAAGAAAAAACGAAGAGAGGAAAGAAGAAGAAGAGAAATAATTGAGACGCCGCATATAGGATAATTTTCAGAATAAACGAGTAACAGTTTTTAAGGCTTAAAACACTCCAAGACGATATATAGAATTTTTAATGGATCGAAAAACGATGGCAACGTTTGTTATCAGACTGCTGGCGTGTTGTCAAGCATTAAGCCCGATGCATTTACATCGTTTCTAAATCGACTTTGATGTTTGAAAAAAGAAGAGAGGAAAAAAAAATACACCAGTCCTTGCGTGTATAGATCGCAACGGCGCATCGATTTTTTAAACATGTGTGCTTATGTCTGATGAACTTCGATAGCTGACATACACGGAAATAGCCGCGGGGGTCATCCCATTAAGTAATCTGACATAGATTACGGAATCGATATCGAGGATTAATTCGCCTTATCGTCGTAGCGCCGTTTTAGTCGTACCTATCCTTTCGTCGTACTGTCTGTGAAAATAGTTGGTAATCGAGAATAGATTGATGCTTCTAAATATATCCATCTGTTATGCCATCGTACGTATATATTTTCTTATATTTTCTTTTAATTTTAGATTTCGATCTTGAAACAATACTTCTCTTGCAAATTTAAACACGAACTTGACGAAGAACTAAGAAGAACATAGAAAATGTATGACACAATATATTCTGTCCCTTATTTTAAATGGTAGATATATGTTGTTACATATAATTCGAATCATATATATGCTCGTGATTCGAACAGAAACGCGAAGCATTCAGTTGGTTGTAGCGCAATAATTTTGGTGCACGCTGGAGAAACAGAAGTGAGGGGCGGAGGGGCGGAACAAACGTCTAAGTAAGCCATCGTGACGCCTGGTCGTGTACAAATAACGGAGAGTGACACGTTGGAAGTCACTTCCTCATTAAAGCCGCAGCTAGTGCGCACATGCCTTCAAAGCATGATTTATAGGGGGTTACCGAGATAACACACAACCAGCACGGAAAGATTATATACGTACGTCAGCTCGTGCAGCAATGAATTCAACATAGCTGCAAATGAAAACGACCGTTCGAAGAGTAGAACGCAGGCGCGTCCTACAATCGGTAAATTGCAATCAGTGATTTTTTTGCGTAACGAGTGAGAATTTTCAAGCGGACGATTGTCAACGTCGCCGAGGAAGATCGAAATGATGAGAACTCGTTGCAAAGATCGACACTCGCGATCAAACATGGTAAAGTTAGATTTAGCGGGGAAAGTTTCCCGAAACAACAGTGGAAATACCGAGGCCAGCCTCGCGAATATTAAAGTTTCTTTGTCCAAAGGATATTACGTTGTACCAATACTCTGTGTTGGAAACTGTTGGCGTCAGGTGGTGAAACATAGTTGGGAGAATGTCTGTAGTTTTCCATAAAAAGCTCGAGCACGTTACATCCCGATGTTTCGAACAGGTTATCGATAACGTATCGACGATGCAAATAAAAAATTGACGAGTTAGGCCACTTTTAAACTTGCGGGTGCCTCGAACTCTTGACGTATTCGGAACTTTCCTATTATAGGATAGAAATTATATTCTTGCAAGTATACCCTGTAATGGTTGGTAAATGCGATTAAACGTCGAGTAAACAACGTTATCGGTAGAAACAACTATAGATGAGAGCGCGAGGGTCTTGGGCCGGATCGATCGATTCATTTTAGAAGACCACGAGAGACACGTTTACTCTGTAACCCCGTGGAACAATGCGGTCGTGCCATAGTTAGACCGCGTGGCATAGGTTCTCGCTAATAATCCGCCTCGATATATTTAGGCCGATCGATATAGACGGACGTGTGCGCCGCACTTTACGCGGACCTGTACGCCACATTCACCAACGACACTCGTCTGAACGCCAGAGTACAATTGTTTTGTCGCGTAGAAACTCGAGATATTGTCTCTTGGAATATTAACTTTGCATACGATACTTCCGTCTTTTAGAACTCTACGATCAAAGAAAAATATTTTTTAAGGTTCTAAGAGGATCGACTGAGAGTAGAATGGCCTGTAGATTCTAAAGCGATCGTTTAAGCCGTTAAAAAGGGAGTCAGAAAAAGCGAAAAAATAGCGCGGCAGTTTCCACGAGTCGAGCCACCTAATTCAGGCTTAGACACAAAAATAATTCGGGTTTCTGGGTTATCGATTCCAGGAAAAGAGAAGTTTACTGGAATATTTCCCTTTCTCAAATACTTCTCGCTAAACTGTTTATATTCAACAATGCTTGATAATCAGCTCGATCCGGTTTTCGTTATATTCAATAATAGAATCTATACATCGAATCGTTTCATCGTAGAAAATCGATAAAAGATTTGAACGGCTGTTTAACGTGGTGCAGCAGCAAGGCAAAAGGAAAATATATCCGAGAGCATTACATAGACGGAATTGCCATAGCAAAAACGGGAAAGAGCGATTCAGTGGGCATGATAATGTTCCCAGAGCGAATCTCCATTTCCAGATGATATTGTCCCGTGTTTACGCGGCAAACGTTTCAAAATCCCCCTGGTATTCAATACGAAAGCACCGACGAAAGACGAGCCGCTAGTAAAAGGAAAGCTAACGAGGACATTGGAAATACGTTTTTTTTTTAAAGTAGAACTTACTTACGACGATTCCGTTTTATGTGTTAATGTATGTAGCGGCTTAATGCCAACTATAAGGCCAGATGCTGGAACCGGATGGCGATCAGAGAGGAACAGAAAGAGACAGAGAGAGAGAGAGAGAGAGAGAGAGAGAAAGAGAGAGTTTCGTCCGTGAGGTTGAAAAGAAGTTAGGGAACGTTATTGACACCGGAAACGCAACAATAAGTCGTTAGCTGTGGGAACACGTTCCTTCTTCGTAATTCCTTCGATTTTCATAGAACTAGCACAATCGGTCGGAATATTTCGAGCCGTGTCGCCATTTAACTATCAACGAAGTTAGAAACGTGTGATTCGGTTAAGCGACGGTGGTTCTCTTTCGACAGACACGGCACTGAACGACAGCTGCGTTCGAGATGAATTGAAAGCAGTGGTATGCACGAAGAACAGCGACCATTAGAGAGACCACTTCAACGACATTAAAGTTATGAACAGAAGCCCTTGGTCAACGATGGTACGTGGTTTATCTCGCTCTTCCGGCGTCGGAATCAATTTGTTTCGTCGAGCCTCTTTAACGGAGCAATTAATCCTCTGAGTTGAATTTCTTGTTGTTAGAAACAAAGCGCTGTTCAAGAACTACATTCAGAAATATTAACAATTTTTACGATCTACGAATACTCTACATCGTAGAATAAAAGTCGTTAAGAGAAGCCAAGTTGTCTGGAAAGCGATACACGAGTCGAAGTTTCCTGGTGGTCGAGTTCTCAGACGAAGCAATCAAATTCTTGAATGCGAATGGCGTAAGACCCAGTTTTCGTTGGACGTCAGGTCAATTCGGAGCTGGCTGTTCCATTGAAAGATGAACAGGCAACGCGATACGAGGTCGGTGTAACCGCAAATTGAATTTTAGGGCGCTTGTACAGATCTCTGACGATGGATCAATGATGACTTCGAGGTACTAAACGTGATTTTAAGAACAGCTTCGTTAAAAGTGTAACAACGGATGTGCAGAAAATGCATTCGTCCTATAGATAGTCCTTTCGAATCATCGTGAAATTAGGCAGCCAGCCTATTTGCCGTTTCTTCCAGACCTTGAAAAGCACGCCACAATCTTCGTAGCGAGGAGACCATCAGCAACTAATTTTTCATTCACCGAGAACCATGTCAAGTGAGCAATTAGATCCGAGGGCTGCTGTTCCGGGCAATTCCTCGCAACAAACGCAGAAAACTCCGTTCCACACGGAATTTTTAATACCACGGAATTCCGCTAACGTCATGAATCAGTCTTCGCCGATGTATTTTGGAAATATGGCCGACCACGAAGTTTAATATTTCAAAGGTCAAATCCACGGTTAACCGAAAGAATTGATCGCGCGCTATACATACAGCTTCCAGGACGGAGAAGGACGTGAATTACGATTTTTCGAAGTTGAAAATTAAATTAATATCGTCAATCGAACAAGTACAATGCTCCTTTCTTCCTCTTCGGTCGTGAAATACGGTGGAGAAAAAAGGAGGAAGGAAAAGAATTGTTCGTTAGCAGTAAACGCAACGCAAGCCACGGAGTTTAATTTCCACGGTTGGCGGCTCTTTGGTTTTTCGGCGGGCCGCGAGAGCTACAGGGAAAAAGAGAAGGATCGGTTGGCGTAACGATAGCATTGCAAAAGTTCCACTGCATTTTTTTACGACCCACTTCCGACGTGCGCCAATTTCGAGGTTGCAGCTACGGCGCGAATCGTGTACGCCAGCCGACAGAGAAAAGGAAAATTAATTCCACCCCCGTCGAACACCCTTCTCAACCGCTTTCCAACCGTTTAATGCATTTTTTCCACCTTCCATTCCGAAGTTCCCGATGTTAATGGCGCCAGGAGAATAAAATAGCTATAGATACACTCTGTGTTTACTCCCATTACTTTACAATGCATAAGAACGATGTTATATCTCCGATATATATAAGCGATACTTGTTTCGATAAGAATGTTTCACTGTTAAACTAAAGATTTTAATACAAAGTAGATATATTTTCTTTAATTGGACGATTAATCACAGAACATCTAGTTTCATAATTTTATTCCAGCATATAGCATACCGGGTCGAAGTTGAACGACGCTTAACCCAGAATATTCTCCACATGCCTTCCCATGATCCACCGTAATCTCCCGCAAACCGCCTAATCTCATTCACCTGATTCGTCGATTCCTCGTTGCCATCGAATTCAACGGTATTTTGTTCGTCGATACCCTAATCCTTCATCGTAACCGTAGGAAACGTGTCGGTGGTCCCAGGGTGTGCCGGAATTACGCAACTTCATGGTCGATTGTCATTCGCAGTGCACAAAACAATGCCGAGGGAAGGATGGTCGATGTTGGAACGCGTGTCATTGCCGCGTAAGAACCATATATACTCCCTATCGTTGTACCACGATGCCAGACGCTGGATAAAAAGGAACAAACGTGGGCAGAAGGCCAGAGAATCCGCCTCTCCCCGAGATTCCTCTACTCTCGCTGCCGATGACTCATGTGCACCGCCATCGTGGCCAAAAATATGCCTGGTGCCACGCTGACGAACCGTGACGGAAAGATTGACGAACAGCGCGATACCGCTACGACCGCAACGCTCGATTGATTCGAATGAAAGATTGATTCGACAGGGGATGAGCTATTACAAGAAGTCATAATCGATTGAGAGATTTGCATCAATCTTCAATTTATGTAGGTTAATCGACGTAGGTTAATGGATAATTTAAGCGTTTAGTAGATGTTACTCGGAGAATATTAACCCTTATTCCGTAAATATACTTTCAGTAGCCTTAAATTATGCGAATCGTTCACGTTTGACAGGTTACTTGCTACTATTTCGGACAAAAATAATACACGTTTACGGGGTAAAGGGCAAGAAGTTTTATATGTACGTATATTTTCCATTAATATCGGAAATATACACGTTTCTAAAAACCATTTACCAAAGTTTGATTCTGCGTGATTTACGGAGGCGAGCGTGCGTTAATGCCACTGCCATGACGATAATCAGAGGCATACTGTAAACATTTCAAAAATAAAGCTCTGCAGAATGTATATTTTTCCGTTCAACGATGGAGGGTATAATATATATACAAGATAAAAAGGAAACGTGTAATAAAAAAAACTTGCGAACGATTTATAAACTTTTGCTCGAGAAAAACCCGCAAAATACCGATTTACGTCACCGAAAGTCTCATTCGGAAAGATTCGTGTGATTCATATTTCAATCTCTGTCCTCCCTTGGAAACTTTGAAACAGGAAATTCCTGTAATTCATTTCTGCACGCTTTCTTGCCCAAGGGCTCTCACCTAAGATCAAAACGAGAATTTTTCGCTTCGTAATTTGCCTGGTATTTTTTGCCGGAAAAAACTACCGCAACTCGCGTGGCTCTTCTTTAGCCACGAGCACAATGACGAAGAATTAAACGCCTCGATTAAGAGCCATATAGCGCCACTCACGTGACGTTCTGCCGTAATCGAACGAAACTTGACGTCTTTACAGACGTAACGATGTTCACGATCGTTCGATAAACTTTTTCAACGAAGACGAACACGACATTTTGAATAAATACCGGGTTTTACGAAAGACGGGCGATCTATTCGTGAAGCTACACTTCGACTACGATATTATATAAATATGCGACGGGCTTCGCGAACGGCTAACATATTGATCCATCCGTCGTCCTCGAAGGCAATGCGTACACGTCTCGTTGAAGGAAACGCAGAAGAATTAGGGAGTAGAATAAGACTTGTTGCGAACGACATTGTGAATGATCAATGGAGTTTTGTCAACGTGACAGTTTGTTTTAAGACATGTTCACACGATTGAATTGACAGTTAATGAGGTTTGAACGATCGAAGGTTATGGCGAACGATTGATCATCGAGAGATTTCGAGTAGAAAATATCGGATGAATCGGTACATCGGTGGCTCCCCCTTCACGTCGCATTTTTGGCCAATCAATAAACGTATCTATACGAAGCGGCGAAAAAAGAAACGGGCCATTAGAAGTAGATCGATAAGTTTCTAGCGGCAATCACGACACGTTGAGTCGATTCCCTCGATTTAGAAATGTCAGAAACAGTCGACGAATATTTGGACAGGGACGTTACGCAAGGAACGATAGGATCGACGCAGATTCGTCGACGAAGTGGGTATCGGATCGGTGGATATCGTTAAGTTTTAGCTTAATCACTTTGACCTAAATTCCACGCGCGTCATCGAAAACGGGTCATGAAGAACGCACCGAAGAGGCGACGACGAAAACTTCACGCATCCTTTGCATAGAACCCTCTGCGGTACTATCCGTCATCGAGGAAAGAAGGCAACGAAACAGAAAGAATAAAAGGGAGAAGCACTAAAGAAGGGTAAAAAAGCGGCTATAAAAAGCAAGAAAGAAAAATCTGCAGCTCGACTGACCTGATTCTCGGAGCTGAGCAGCTTCAGCTGTTCGTTGATCAGGCTGTACTTGGAACTCTCTTCTTTTCTCAGTGCTCTCTCCTTCTTGAGCTCGGGACTCCAGAAGGTCTTGATGCTATGCATCGAGCTGCCGAGCTTTTGGTTCGTCAGCTCGAGCTCCTTCTTGAGGTTCCCGAGCTCTCGTTGGAGATCGTTGTTCTGATGTTGGAGTTCACCGATATAGCCACCGCTGTCACGCAGCATGTGCGTATTCGGGCTCTGTCTTGCCGATCTCGAACCGTACAGCTCATCTTCCAGGTAGAGTCCACGATCGCGGCTACGTTCACGAGGATCGCGTATCGGCACGAACTCGCGATCGTGATCGAGAATACCCGCGGATGCACGATCAAGGCTGGTATACCTCGCTGACATGCCCGCCGAGCTGGACATGGCGGGTCTCGAGGCGCTTCTGGATCTGTGATGTCCGCCCCCACCGCCCCCGGTTGACATACTCCTGCCCCTCTCCTCGAGCATCACGGGACTGGCGAGGTCCTCGTCGCGGGAGTAGTACGGACTGCCCAGCTGATGGTGATGGTAGCTGCCGAATCCGAGGTGCTCCGGCGAGTTGTTCCCGCTACGAGTGCCTCTCTTGCGACCCAAAGGACTGCCACGACCGCTCGCGTAGCTTCTCGACGGGCTACGATCGACAGTGGGCAACTCGCCTACGCGACGACCGCTTCGGGGCGAACGAGTACCGCCTCCTGGCCCGACCACTCCGCTTCCGCTCGAGTACGGATCTCGCGACATTGTTTCTCGATTCCGTTCTATACTTTCTATCAATCGTTTTTCTCCGATTAATGGTACGCAGTTCGCGCGAATACTCTTTCCGCTTTCTCGTGGAGGATTTCGTGAGATTGCTCACTATATCTCTACGTTCGCTGCTCCTCGGATAACTCGACAATTAAGACTCGTGATAATAAATTGGTCGATCTTTCTCGATACTTTCTTCGCGCGAGTAATTTATTCGAGTGCGCCGAGAATAATTTCGTCGTGTCTTTCTAATATCGTTTTTCTCTAGCGTTCTATGATTTTTCTACGCGAATCGGGTTGATCTATCGTTACTTTTCGCGGATCAGATACGAGCATATTCTCCGCGTCACGCGACGTGTTTCGCGTTTCAGGCACGTGTGCCGATCCTCGATGATCCGTTTCGATCGTCCTGTTATGCCACGGTGTCCATCCAATCGAGTGCCGATCCGCCGCTCGAGATTCTCGTTTCCGTTGCAATTTTTCACGCAACGTGGTCCCGAATCGGTTTGGCAGCTCTTCTACTCTACGCGAAAATGTTTGTCCGCGAGCGGCGAGCATTGACGACAACGCCTAACGCGTCGATCGAAGAGAGGTCCGGCGATCGATCGGCTTCATCGTTAAACAGATCCACCTTAACCAACTCGAATCACCGGCAAGTCAGTTCTCTTTCTCTCTCCTTTCTTTCTCTTGTTATTCCTTGCCAAGGATCCACCTTCTTGCTGGAAAGCCGTGCCGCACGCGTGGCTCGTCCCGTGTATGCGTGAGGTCACGACCCTCGTACTCGACGATCGATCTTTGACCTTCTTTCACCGGCAAAGCCCATCGAGTGGAGATGGATAGAGATCGAGGGGGAGAGAGAAAGAGAGGAGGACGATCCCGTTTCCGCGACGAATCCGTACTCCACCGGCGCACCGTACCGATATTCTCCTTTATCTTCCCTCTTCCTCCGTATCTCTTCCGATCGCTCCTCTCTCCCTCGCCCTCCGTCTCGCGAATCCTTCGGACGGGACTGAGTTCCTGATCTCCGTTCGTGTCGCGGTGTCCAGTCGCGAGAACCGACTCTCTTCCGCGAACCCTCTGCCAACACGGGGCGAGCTGAGTGGTCGGGGCGCGTGCGTGCGTATTTTACGCGCGTCTGTTTACCAGCCGTGTGTCTACACGCGCCGCGGCGTTCCCGTTTCGCGAAACCCGTACCACCTCGGCTCCCTCCTTATCGATCTCATCCTCGCGTCTCTTCTCTCCGGTCCCGTGATCGTCTCGCCTCCACGTTCTCGGTGTTCGCGTTCCTCTATATTCTTCCTCCCTCGCGCCTCCACTCTCCTTCCCCTTTCTATCTCACCCTCTCCTCTCCCTCTTCTGTCTTCGTACTCTCCTCGTCACCGACCACGACGACGATCACGACGCCGATGACGACGACGACGACGACGAAGACGACGATCAACCGACCGATCCGACCTACCGCCCGAACCGCCACTATCCACCATCCACCACGACTCGACACCGCCACACGTCCGTGCACCACTCTCTCTCTACCCGCTACCGCCACCAACCTCGCCGCCGCCGCCACCGCCGCCGCCGCGCACACACCTACGTGCCCTCTCTCTCTTTCGCCCTCGGGCTCGCCCTCGCTTTTCCCTCCGCGCACATACACACAAGCTCGCGCGATCGCACACCCTTCTAAGAAACGAGAGAGCGTGGCGGCGCGCCAGAGTACACGCACGATGCTGCCGAGATTGATAGATGCTTCCGTGAGACCGGAAGCGTGCCGGCAGATCTTGTTTCGTTCGAGGCAACGCGCTCGCAACCGGCCGATTCGGTGACCACACGCCGCAACACCACGCACTCACGGGACTAAACTGTAACCGCTAGCGAACCACCCTTTCGTTTCACCGTCGCCGGCTGCCTCGTTCCTTCCTTCTCTCTTTACGTTCTCCTACTCTCTTCTCTTCTCCTCTCCTCTCTCCAGGCAAAAGCGGCGCGCACGCTGTCGAGCCTCTCCCCTACCCCCGTGATCACACGAGCACGTCGCGGCGTCGCCTCGTGTACGCACGCCACTACGATTCCCACCACCACCACCGACTACTACTACTAGCAGCGATTAAGTGGACCGCGTCGGCAGCGCCCTCCGTCGACGTCATCGACGTCGTTACGACGGACTACTACTATCGCGAGCACGAGCATCACGCGTCGCGTCGTTCGCTCGATTCCTCGCGCTCACCCCCACCGTACACCCCTCCGACTATATTCCCCGACCGTCGTCACCCCACCAGCCGACTTCTTCGTCCTCCCTCCTGCGCAGATGGTTGCCGGCGCGCGCGCGCAGATCCATGCCGGGTCGACGGATGATTTTTGGACCAGCTCGGGACGATTCGACGGCTTACGTTTCCTCTTCCTACGGGTTTTGTTTGCCTATCCGCTCTTCTGCCGGATAGAAGGGGAGCGGTCTCTAATGGGAAAACTTTGTCCGGAGGAATTTCACGGAGATCCACGTTGTTCTTTGCCTTTTTCCGACTCGGCCAACTTTTGTTTCACCTCACTTCGGGGTGAAAGGCCGTTCCAGGGTTTATTTTAGTTCCAAGGGTTGAAATTTGTTGTTGCAAATATCGTTTCGTGTCAGAAGTTCGGTTTTGATGCAGGTTTTGATGCAAGTAATCCGACGTAATTTGACTTGGGGTGGACGTTATTGGTTCTCGAGCACCGAGAATGAAAAATTTGCAAGATTTATCGCTGTGGGCGTAATTGCACGACGATAAACGAGGACGGTCACAGAGTTGAGCGACGTGTTCTGTACCATCGGTGAAAAACGATGAGAACCGTCACCAATTCGTTTCGTTACGATTGTCAATGGCTGGTGAATGAAGAGTTAAAAGGCTGACAAACGCACCACCGGATCATGAATGGTGGCCAATCGTCTAGGGCACCCCTGTCCAAGAACATAGATATAATATCGTCTTTCCGTCCTTTATAACTATTTCCTAAAGTTATTTTTTAAGAATATCTTTTAACAAACAATGCATTGAATATCACGATAAATGTAAAATGCGGCAAACGTACATAGCTTTCGTCTAAAGCGACCTTTATAAAATTCCAAACTTTGAACAGTCTTCCTCTGTAAATAGAAGTATTGCAATTTCTTGAGGTTTCTGCTATGCAAATTTTGAATGGAAATACGTCAACGTGGTGCCTAGTTTGCGTGACACGTTCCTGAATGCACGTTCCACTTCGCAACCCCTCGTCTCACCCCTCTGGCGTCCGTCGACCCGGCGTACGACATCGCAATCAATGAAGCTACGATTCACCGAGCAGTGCCGTGCGACCAACTGGCTCCTAAAGTTCCAATTTCACGAAACCAGACGTGTCATCAATTTTCCCCGTAACAGTTGGTAATATCGTACGAAATACAGAAAAGAACGAGCCACAAATTTACATTGGAATTTTAAAGGTACTTTTGTTATTTTGGACCGAACAGATGACGGTCGTGGTTTGAAGCTTCGTAATTCTACCTTTATCTCTTCCACAGGTACAAGTTGCAAGCATTGTTGCGAATTTGTATCGATTCACGCGGAATTGGGAAATTGTGTTATCCTCGGCCGAAGAATTTAGAGCAGAAAGACGTGTCTTCGTTGGGAAAAGTTGGGAATCGTTGCCGTCGCTCGTGGAAGGTGAAGGAAATGCGCAAGCCCGTGTTTTACGATCGGGCCAGCGGCTTCTTTGACAACACAGACGCCGGGGGAAAGTCTTCCCCGTTTTTCATTCCTCCGCGTTTCATCCTAATCTCCAAGGGGTGAAACTCGTCACCTTCGAATTCGCATTTTCCTCTGACTAACTCGTGTTTACCCGATGACTCAACTTTTCAAAAGATCCGTCGTGTAACAGAAATCTAGAGAATCCCTCGTGAAATATTGTTGCCCGTTGTTTGATATCAGGGATCAGTTGACGTCACTGGAAAAATCACTTTCATAAAATACTACCAATTCGTTATTTTTGAGAACCCGAATTGTATCCGTGAAGTATCTCGAAGAATAAAATGCTTGTTTCCCCTGTGCATTATTTATTTCTTCATAAACCTTTCATTTTGTTTCGTTTCGTACAAGTTTTATATTTCTATTGCTGGCAATTCTAGCGTTAATATCAATAGGAAGAAAGTGAAATAAATCTATCAAGAAATAATTTTATCTCTATTTACGTTTACGCGAAAAAGAGTAAAAAACGGGAAATAACATGTGTCACGTCATTCGACAATAATCACGATGATCTATCGGCATCCGCTATCGCAAAGTCCGAGCGATCGTCGACCTTTGCACTTCGATGCCTCGCCGTTTCGATATTGACCGACGATATCGTGAGCGGATCACGCTTGGCTGAACTTCATTCTCCAATTAATTTAGACACGATAGGCGACGTCTCCCATTCAGAGAGGCCGTATTCATAATACGGTACCAACATTTGCATGCTTCCGACGCTACTTCATTCGACAGCGTAACATTTCCTTTTAATTTTGATTCAACCGTGACAAAATAATGTTGCAGTCGTGAATCAATCAAACTGTCGGATAAACGCTTGATTTTAACAAGATATCGTATGTTTTTGTCGTCGGCACATTATCGATGAAATTGAAAGTCATTGATATCAAAAGATATTACATAATTATGAAGAGACTTATTTTGAAAAGAACGATGCGAAGAGATTGATATGATTAAGATGCGATATCTTCTATAAAAGTTTCGCAATTCGATTGCAAATTTTCGCACAGACATATATGCTCGTTATCATATTGCTATACATCCAGCCTATACTAATTACTAGAATTTGTTGCACTCATTTTAAAAGAGGAACGTTGCAAGTGTGAGGTTTCCTTTCATTTCATTAGCAAGATTATCCATAACCATCTCGAAGAATAGGTACCTTAGTCTAGGAACTCTAGTCAGGGTTTTGAACTCTACACCACTTCCACATCTTTAAAAAGACTGCCGCTCTTGACCAAAAGAAAAGAGTTTCTCCCGATGACTTTCCAGAATGTTTGCAGAGATGTTCCTCTAACCGGTCTCATATGCTGCACGCAGCGTTGAACGCGGTCACGTTTAAGAATTCCACGTGGTGTCAACGATCTACCAATGCGATCAACGATTAACAGCGTTCGTCTTTGTCCGCAACAGCGATTCTCGTCTACTGCAAGACGTTCGTTTAAGGACACAGCCGACCCGTGAACTGGTTGTTCCCACTTGACCGTGAGCACGCCGCCAGGCAAAGTGATGAAAGTTAAGTGGCGCAGCCTAAGGTCGTTACCACTCTCGTTACCGTACGCGTCGTTCTCTGCGTTCAGTAGACGATGACCACTCGCTGGCGTCGCATCGTTCCTCCCGTTGAAAACCTGCTCGTAAACCGATGGACATGAGGACCAGGTTGCCAACGTTGTTCCTGTTGCTAGGATGGCTATCGTATCTCTTGGTACACAGAGTTCACTCGTTGAACCCGGACGCTGGCTCTTGGGTGCGTCCCACTCAGGGCGAACCATGGCCCAGTCCAACAAATCGCATGGTGCGCAATGCGTTCTATCTTCTGCGACCCTCGACTTTCCAGTTTAACGTGAGTAATTGAAGAAGGTAATTCCATGGGGAGACGTTTCGTTTTCTACGTGGGTATTTCTAATTGGTACTTTACGTAGAGCAAGTTTAAGTGTTTCACGGGGACATTGGCAGCTGAAGTTTCTGGCTCCAAAAGACTTGTTCGTTGATTGTAGAGTTGGACGATAGTTGGACGAAAGTTGTAGGTTTGTTGCATTTTATGGCTTTATGATAGCGGAGCTTCCCTCAGTAGGAAGCGAATAGCAAAGCGTAGAGGTATCTTCTTGCGGGAACAGGTTTCCTTTGACTGGGGGACTCGCCCGTGGAAATTCGGCCCAAGCGCGTGCAAATTTTTATAAAAAGTTAATTTCATAGTCGGAACGTGCTTGTAAATATTCGCTATCTTGTTCCGTTGTCTTGTTTTTTAGTCCAACTTGTATCGTTTTCGATGTATCCGCATTTGCGGATAACAGATAACTCTCTGTGTCGTTATCTTAATTATACTACGCGCGTGATTTATCTGTGTGACGTACGGCGAGAATGCAAAGTCAGGTTTCCTACAATAATTATGGCTTCAAATGGACAATTAATGTTATTTTGTCTAAATTGAAGTGAATCGGTTTCGCAGGTGATTGGCGGCGCATGCGATATTATGACGGATGCGGTGGAGAGGTACAAGGCAATTATTCTAACGGAAGCACGAATAGCGAAGATTTCGTCGCAAGGCCATCCTAAATTCCCAGTAAGAGACGATGCAACCATCAAAGGTACTCTCAGCGCTTTGGATATTCACGTGACAATGCCTTGCGAGATGGATGGCAATCACTGGCCTCATTTAGAGATGTCGGAATCATGTAAGTGCTTCTGCTATAACGGAAAGTAGCAAAATGATCGTGCATTCTTAATAAGAAACTTGATGTAACATAAGCAACATGTTCCCGAACAGTTGTGTTAAGTCATTAAGACAGCTGGTAAGTGGATTAGTGCGAATGGATCTCATTAAATAACATCGTCATTTTTTATTTCATCTCTCGACTGATAACATAGAATGTCAATGATACAATTACGAGATCATGAAAGCTTCGAGTGGCAAGATGCTTACAAGTATCCAGAAACTGCAAATATTAGAAAGACGTTTAATGATACGCGAATAAACGAGTCAATAGGACGATCGAAACAAAGCCACGTTACGAAGCCTGATTTTTCTTCATCGTTTCTTATTTAGCTTCGCTTGAAAGTCGAACCGAGCGATTAACTGCAAAAGTAGCGTGAAGATTATACGCACGCACATTCTACCATTATTGTGCAAGATTTAAATCTTTTACACGCGATAGTTCTTTCGTCTTCGTTTTTCCTTTTTGAATGAAACGAACGAGTCACGATAAGGATCGATAAATATTCCACGGAGTTCCAAGGTTCCCCTAACAGGAACTTGATAGAAATTTTAAGTACTACGATAGACCTGAAAGTTCGGTCGACTCTCGCAAACATCGGTAGGAAGAGATGCGTCTTCTTCGAACAGATTTAAACTCGAATCGATTGAACTTTCGCAGACGCTCTCGTGATCAACGAAAACTCTACAGTCGCGAATCTGGTAGGTGCGTCGATATGGGGAGTTCTTCGAGGTCTCGAGACTTTTTCTCAGCTCTTAATCCCAGCTGGTAATGGTTCTCACGTAAGTATGTGCATAGAAAATGAATAAATATGAAAAATGTATTATAAGCACGCGTTTCTTTTGTAGTTGAAAATCAGATGTCAGACCATTCAGGATGCTCCAAAGTTTCCTCATCGTGGACTACTGTTAGACACGTCTCGCCATTATTTGCCCATCTCTGATATAATGCTTACTCTGGACGCCATGTCTTATAATAAAATGAACGTTCTTCACTGGCACATCGTCGATGACAACAGCTTCCCTTACCAGAGCTCCAGTTATCCGGAACTGTCCGCCAAGGGAGCGTACCATCCCTCAATGGTATACACATTAAACGATATCCAGACGATCGTTGACTACGCCAGGCTAAGGGGCATCCGAGTGATGCCGGAATTCGATACTCCTGGACATACTAGGTCATGGGGTTTAGCTCATCCTGAACTATTGACCACTTGCTACGGTAAATACATTATACTTCGATCGATTTCTGACTAAAAAATTTTTCCACAATTATCAAATTTTAAATTAATATTCCATTTAAATTCTTCGATACTACTATAAAAATTAATGATTCCAAACTTTTCAAGGATAATATATGTACATACACGTGTAGGTCTATTAAATTCTCTTTTTAATACGTCTTTTCACTTTTTTATTATTGTTTAATCTCTCTATTACTAATCGTTTAACCATTCGAAAAACGATAAAATTTCTAAGCTGTCGTATGAAAAATATTATTAGATAACGAAGGAAAGGCAAACGGGAAATTGGGCCCAATGAATCCGACGAGTCCGCAGCTTTACGAGTTCCTCAGTCGTTTATTCGCCGAGATCGTGCAGGTATTTCCGGATCAATACGTTCATCTTGGCGGCGATGAAGTGCCATTCGATTGTTGGATGAGCAATCCGGTGATCAATTCGTATATGAAATGGCACAACATGTCCAGCTATACGCAACTCGAGAGCGAGTACATCGGCAAGCTTCTTCATATCACCAATTCTCTTCAGGCGAGCACGATCGTGTGGCAGGAGGTAAAGTATCACCCTATGGTGTTTGTTCGTCTCATAAAACGAAGCTGAAGACGACCGGGTAATAAAAACCGATAGTGAACCTATTAATCGCTCGCCTTGTGATTGCTTCGTGCGTGAGATTGCAAATGAAACGATCGCGTTTTATCACCAACGGACGTTCCGCAAGTGGAAAACACGTTAAATAAATGGTATATTTTAGACGATGATATCGTTTACTGCTTGGGTCGGTCGTACAGAAGAATATTCATTTTTCATAACATCAAACGACAGCAAATATTCCATCGTGATAAGTGTCCCAAAGCAAATTTATTGGTCGTTTGCATTGGCGTTAAATGAAGCAGAAGATAGGTCAGTGAATTGAGATCTAAATCGTTGTTGGTTTTCAGGTATTCGAAAATGGAGTCGTCATGCCGAATAGTACTGTGGTGCACGTGTGGACCGGCCAGTGGGCGAAGAAGTTGGAGAACGCGACCAAAGCTGGACATCCGGTACTGTTATCAGCCTGTTGGTATTTGGATCATATCGCTGGTGGCGGTGACTGGAAGAAGTTCTACAAATGTGACCCATTGTCGTTCGCCGGGGTGTCATCAAACTTGACTAAATTGATGCTGGGTGGCGAAGCTTGCATGTGGGGAGAATTTGTCGACAGGTAGTTATTTGTTCTTTCGTCGCGTCTAATTGAACTTGAATCCACGTGGATAAGACTTTAAAATATATTCAATTGATTCGAGTAACGTACGATTGGAGATTTATCCGTCGAATGGGTAATTGAAAAATTGATGTTCTTGTTTCTAGGAACAATGTGCATTCGAGAATATGGCCTCGTGCTAGCGCAGCTGCAGAGCGTCTTTGGAGCAGTACGAAACCAGACGAATACAAGGCTGCTCAACGCCTCGAGGAGCATGCCTGTCGCATGAACAGGCGTGGAATTCCGGCGCAACCACCGAATGGGCCTGGATTCTGCGTGATGTAATGGAAGGACAATTAGCTTAACAATTCTATTTAGACGTGCCAGAAACACACGTCACACTTTAACAAGTGATTAATGACTATTTACAAAAAAAAAGAAGCCGCAATGTAATAAAGAATAAAGTGTTTCCAAAAGTTGGTCCGATAATTAAAAAAGATTTTCGATGTAACTTACAGATCAATCGTGCGTTCTGTAAGGTTAATTGATATTCCTATAAGGTTAATTGATTAAAATTTAAAATGTTTTTATAGTTAGAAATTTGTAAGAAGACTATACGAAGTAGGTATAAAATATTTACGGTCGAAAGTTTTCACTGAATTATAGAAAATACATTTACAGTCGGCTAATGCATAGTTAATTACATTACGTTACTTAATATACATTAGCTAATTACTGCTTTAACTTTGATGAAGCAGAAGCAAAGATAGATACTTAGCAATAAGGAAATTCCTCCTTTGATAGCTTTTCTATCTGTTGCAGCGCACCAGCAAGATGATAAAGTCATCGAGTCTTTAAAAATAATTTAACCGGTTAACTACGTTTGACGAGTATACACGTCAAACAAAAGCTTTATTTCGGTATGTTTGTACTCGTTGTCGCTTGTATTCATTTACGCATTCCACGGCCTAACCCTGTGAGAGATTTCTAAAATCAAATTCCCCAGTTAACTGGTTAAGTAATTAGCGACCGTTTATAACCAAGGAAACCTCAACGACTTGGATTTTTTGGAATTAGGCCAGGGCTACGCGAGTGCTGAACCGACGACGATGTGTTGCGTGGCCTGTGTTGTAGAAATGCATTCACACAACGTGTCACACAACTAAATGTGCCACGGTGCTCGCGTGTGCGTACATTTCTACAACACAGGCCACGCAACTCAGCGTCGATCTAACGCTGGCCCCGGCCTTACTGTACCTTCCCTTTCTTTCCTTAAACTCAGGGTGTTTTATTATCTTTTCACCTGTGGACCATTTCGTAGAAGTTGGACCTTTTCCTTCCTTGGCATATGCCCTCACCAATTACTTATTCTCTCTACCCTTGGCATCTCGAGAAAAGTGAGGTAATTCGATTACCCATCGCCAGCGATATGTCTAACTTCAATTATTCTTCCACTAGTCAGTCTGTAATAGAATTTCGTCAAGAAAACACTCATTTCTCCTCCCAGTTTACGCGCCTATCCTGGTTTTCTTTCCGAACGGTCCTTATACTTCAGAGAGACTGTATTAAGTTGCAGCTCGAGGTAGACGAACGACAGTTCACGTGAACGATCTCGTATTTGCAATGCTATCCTTTCTCTTTTTCCTTCTCGTCTTTCTTTTTTTCACCCCTTTCTTGTCATCCTCCTCTATCTCTCTTTTTCTGACTTTTAACTTTCCCTATGTTTTTTCCTTCTTTTTACCTCTTTTTCGTTTTCTCTGTCTTTTATTTTCTTTCCTTAAATTAATATCAATATATCATCTTGAATTATTTCGAATTTGATTTTGTAATTAATCGTGATAGTAGCCATTAGGAATCGTTTAATTTAATTGATATTAATAATATCAATATACGCATGCAGATTACGGAAGTATCAATTAAGCGAAAACATGAAATTTTTTCACGGAATTATCGTTACGAGAAATAAGGTCGAATAGCCGTGATTTTACATGCTATTTTCCCGCTGAAAAAGAATAGAACGACTGGCTGACAAAAGAAAGATCAGATCGTCTGGGTAACCGGCAAACTAAACAAGCAAATAATACGTCACACCGTTTAGGCTTCTCGTTCGTCCATCGACAAAATTTCAAGTGGTCCGAAATAGACGTCGAACCATGCCAATGCCGCCGTTTCTCGTTAGATTGGGCCTGGTCCATCGTCAGGGGATCGACGACAATATGCAGACTCACGGACATCGCATGGAAATATCGACTTAACTCCTCATAATCAGCTCGTATCCCGTTAGTGCCGTAGCGTAATCAAGTAAAGTCTCTCTTATTAGCAGTTAATCGATTTTGTAATGCGGTTTAAAATACAATTTAGATAATTCGAATTCGACAAGAGACGCAGAGGACTCAAATTTGATGAAATATAGAACTTTAATCAACTATTACTTTTTTTACTTCACAGTTTTATTTCAAATATAATAAGTATAAATAAGATTCTGTTAAACTTATTTATCTAAACTATGATATCCTTTTTTCGTACGAAGGTTGTTTCGGAAATATGTCCTGCCGATCTTGCTGTAATCCATGCTGCTCCCCCCCACCTTGCCCTCCACCCACTATTTTATGCAGGCCACCTTGCCCACCTCGTTGCCCACCTCAGCCAACTAAAACAACAGTGAGTTCCAACAAAATATAAAAATAAAAATACGGGACAAATCAAATTTTTATTCTTCCTCTCTTTTATCGTCGTTACAAGAATTTCAAAGAGCAACGCGTAACAACAATGCAAATATATTAAGTCCTTTACGTAGCTTGTTTTCACGGAGCTAACTTAATAACTCACCTCGAAATTAGGTTTACCTACGGCCTTGTACCCCTTGTCCACCTTGTTGCGCCATTCCTTGTCCACCAAAGGTTATCGTTGCGTGTACACCACCACCGCCACCCTGTCCACCGCCCTGTCCAACTGTGGCGTTCGTTTGCACCAAGAAAATGGTCCCCTGTATGCCCTGTCCACCGCCTACTCCGCCCCCTTGCTCCCCTTGTCGTGCAGTTTGCCGTCAGTTCGCCATAATACCATTCACTTTTGAACGATCTTCAGGAAAACGAATGTATTAATTGACGTTCAACGCTGTGGTTTTCTTTGTGCAGTGTCTCATCCCCCCTGTTAACTGCAGGCAAGAGTTGGAAGGTTTCTTGGGATCTGACAGCTAGGCGTGTGGGATCTAACGAGAACGACGAATATATACGTGGATTTGACTTTTGATACGAAAATAGGTGATTTTTGAAATGTTTTGTTGATTCAGTTACATTTAATTATAGCAGTATCTGAAGATAACGTTTTTGTCTTTCTTTTGTTTTTTTTTTTTAGGAAAATATCAGGCACAGAGAGATATAATTTTCAAAGAAAATTTTGCGAGTTAAGATAAAAATACGAGATACATGGAACTGTTTCAACGTTGAAGAAATCCTGATCAGGTAAAACGAATTAAGACACAGGTTCCTAATTATGATCGATTTACTGTCTCGGAAGTGGCACAAAACTTACGACGAAGAGACCCCGATTGGTTGTAATCTCGGATTGAACTGTACTCGAGTACGTCTTCCAACAAACTTTTATTTCCCGATTGAGGAATTCGATGATCATCGCAACCGAATTAAGAATTACCAAGAATTAAGTGACTTACCGATTTAGACGTTACCTTGTTAGGTTGTTCATTAGAATGACAAATTATTAAAATAACGAGGATTATTCTTGCGATAGAGATCGAGATTTCATCGAGAAAAATGTTTATCTGTTATTCCCAATTTTCAGTTTTAGACGATCTTAAATCAGCCGCAATTCGTCCCACGCAAGCTAAAATTACTATGCACAGGCATGTATTTTTCCCCCCTTAAAAATAAGTGCGTTTGCAAAGTGAAAGGTCATTGGGAGAATTTGCTGCATATTTTTCAATACCGTTTGGCAATATATTCATTTTTCAATATCATCGTTAAACAAACGAACGTGATTACGATGTACTTCAGCATTTGATAATGTTGATCGCAATAGAAAACAGGTACCATTCATTTTTTACTGTGATTTTTTTTTATGAATCAAGTCACGTTGTCAAGGTTTTGGTACGGTTGCGACAACGGGATGACTGATTTTATCGTATCACGTTTGAGATAAAAATTTCGAAGTTATATCATCATCTATTGACATTATCAGTAGCCGCAAAGAAAAATACGGGAAGCTAAGAAATACACAATTATGTAAACAACACATAATAAAAAATTGTAAAAGTATTTAAGTCGCATTCATTTACAAGAAATATTTATTTCTTTTTTCTCGTTTATTAACAAAATCAACAGGAAGTTATTTTTATATTTGAAGCACTCGGAAGTCAAACTGAACAAGTTCATTTCTGCTCAATCTGTAATAACATCTTCCTTCATTACGAGGATACACGTTAAGTGCTTAATTAAAAAGAAGTCAAATGATTAACCTCAATACTGTTGATCGGTTTTATTCGTGTGTGGCTTGCTTCAGTTAGATATAAATTTGAAATTAAGAACGAACCATAAGCTGTATCCATGACAACACAGCTTACTTTCAAACCTGGACTGACATCTCGCTGTCAGAGTTTCCCATTTTCCTCGGCGGTGATGCAAAATCCGAGCTAGAAAATTACCTGGCTTATCACAGATGATGTTCCACTAGATATTCCCATTACTCTCGCAAAATTTCGAACGAAAATGAACAAAAGGTACAACTTTTAAAGTCCCTTATTTTTTTTCAATTCGGTAAATCAGGGGTTAACATTTTCTTCTTTTCTATTAATCAATTTTATAAACCCTGTCTTTTTATACCAGAAGTTTTTTTTTAATATTTAAGAGTAGTTACTTTACTATTTAAATCTGTCATGAAATTACGGGAGAACGTTACGAGCCTCGTTTTCCAACAGTCCTTTCTATTTAAAAAATAAAATGTGCGGCGATGAAATAACGATTGATTTCTGCTTTTGATTGCCATTCTTTCGCCACTTTGTCGTGTTATTTGTATACAAGTTCCTTCTTACAGGAAAGCTTCAGTGGATAGAAACATCAGGCAGAAAGCATCGTCCAGACGGCCAAGCACAGCCAGTTTGCACGCGAAACCGAATACCGTGCAACAAAAGTTTTTTAAAACCGAGAAATTACCATCTACGCACAATCTCGTCGATTCGAATGATCCTTCAAAACTGATCAACAAAGCCGTGGACGTTTCTATGCCGAAGACAAGGTTTAGCTCTCAAGACAGATGCAAAGAGTCTAGGTCGTGTTCCTCGCCGAGACTCAAGTATTTCCCTGCGGAGAAAATTAAAAAGTTGGAAAGTCCTCCGCCTTTTTCTCCCAAACCAATAGGTGCTTTAATCGCACAGCAAGATCCTCGAGAATGTGGAATCGTGTACGTGGCTGGACATCCCGAGCAATGTCGCGACACTGGTCAAGGTGACGCTACAGCGGTCACACAGCATGTTCATCAACACCGACAGCCACAGGTAAGTCGATATTTTATTAATTTTTATTTTTTCTTTCTAGTTTTATCAATTTTTTCATGCGGGAAACGATAGATGAAAGTGAAGTCGTTCTATTACATTTGAAGCTTTTGATTGTCCGAATATCCTACTATGAGAATGTTTTATTAACTTTGCCTTTTTCCTTTTAATTTTATCAATCTCGTTACGGAGACTTTGATCGAGGAATATGACGTTACTGTACCATTTAAAGTTCTTTTATCCACTTAAAGTTCTTTAAAGGTCTTTTTATCCTTATTCGGATATCTTTTATTTTAACTTTCGCTTTCTTCATTTTAATCGAGTCAGTCGTGTCTCATAAAGTATTTTATGTTACAAACGCAACAAATGCTTTTCGTTTGCCAAAACGAGCGTAAGAGTGAAATACGAACAATTGAGAATCTGATTCCGCCAGGGAATGATCGTTTGTTTAATCCTATTATGCTATAACCGATGAGACTCGTATTGCCTCTGCTATCCAACTTCCTAGCCACGAACAGTATTTCCAGTTCAAATGCAATCTTCAAATAGTCCAACTTGGACGCATTAAAGCACAAATTAATCGTTTCGTAGGGCGTGCAAAGTGTGAGTCAGCAACAGGTTGTGCCTCAGCAGGCGATCCATCAGATCGGTCAGATGAATCCGCACTCGGAGAGTACGCTGCCTCAACAAGTTTCAAACGCTCAATCCCATCGTCCTTTCGTGCCCTACGGTTCGCGAGAGTATTCTCCACGGAAGAATAACCACGCGATTTCCTCCAATCTGTCTGAAGTTACAGCGACGTCGCAACCAGGCATACAGCAGGTTTCAAACGTTTTGGTTATGAATCAAGGAAAAATAAAAAATGAGGATCAGACGAATGCTGATGAAGTCGATTACGAGAAACAACCGGTAGGAGGCCGAAATGCAATGGCTTACAGACGAGCAATGCTGAGCAAAGAACAGCCTAACTTGCTGAATCCTATGGATCCTGTTACGTTAAACTCACCTAACGTTGATCATCTGTATCAGTGTTCTTCGCGTAGTCCCGTTTTACCGCACACGAATCTTCAGAATCCTCAGCAGATTTATCAGCAGCTGCAGCAGAACATGGTACAGCAGCAACAGATGCAGCAGAGGGCTAACAACTATCAAACGCAGATGATGGGGAATCAACAGCAAGTAGGAGGCCAAGTAGCTCCTGCGAATTATAATCCTCAGCAGCATGGAAGCTATTTTCCTGGTCATGGAATGACTTCCCCTCAAGATGTAGCGACCAGTCAATTAAAAAATTCAAGAATGATTGGATCAAGCCAACCGAATCATAGCGCGATGAATGTACAAAATGGATGGAACAACAATAATCAGATGGCTGAACATTCCAGCATTAAGGCCCAGTTGAAACCTTACAACGTTGACGTGGTAAATGGTAACCAGGCACTCTGTAGACTACAGAATCAACAACAGCAATTGATGCCTCAATATCAGCAACAGCTTGCGCAACTGCAACACTCTATACATCAACAACAGCCTGTGCAACTGCAACACTCTATACATCAACAACAGCCTGTGCAACTGCAACGCTCTGTACATCAGCAACATCCTATGCATCAGTATCAGCAGTTGTGTAGAAATCCTGTACAGGGAAACGCGATTGTCCAAAAACAACAAAGTTTGATGGGCTATAATCAGCCAGGAACTAATCAGCAGATGAATCCCAATCAACAAATGGTTCCTACTCAGCAGTTCAATCCCCAGCAATCCCAAGACAGTCATCCAAAAGAACAAACTGGAAGAAAGAAGCCTTTGAAGTTCACTGTTGCTATGATTCGCGATCAGGAAAAATTGTTGGCCACTATGAAGCAGCAAGGAGTACCCTTGGAGATCATGCAAAGACAGTTCGAGATGTTACTGAACGAGCAACGAAAGCTATTAGAGTACGTGGAGGTTTTACATCAACAGGGAGAATTTTCGGAAGAAACGAAGCTCGTGGTGAAGAATCGCAAAAGAAAACAGGAAGATGAAAAGCCTGAATGGATGATTCATCTGACACCTACGAGATTATCTTACCTGCAAATCGAGAAAATACAGGAGCAACGAAGAAGGGAGCAAGAAGCTCGGGAAATGGAGATGATGCAACATCAGCAACAGCAACATCAGCAACAGCAACATCAACAACAACAACAGCAGATGATGGGCCAAATGTCTGGCCAGCAGGTTCCTGTTCAGGGTGCGAATCAGCAGTACCATCAGCACTGGCAACAGCAACAGGCTAATTGGCAGCAGCAACAGAGGGCTTTACAGAATTACACGAATAACATGCATCCCCAACTTTACACTGTTCCAGTACCTGGCAATGTGAACGATCCGATGAAATCTATGAATTATCAACAAAATATGCCACAGAGTCAGTATGTTCACCAACAATCTCATCAGCAGTACTATAATCAACCTCAATTGCAACAATACCAGCAGCTTTATCAGCCTATTCTTCAAGAAAATCAAGAACATGTCCCATCTTCCAGTCAGTCTACGGAGCCGTGTAGTTTGTTAAAAATGCGTCAATATAAGAACGACATTCGGCCACAGAGGCGAAACAACGGATTGCAGGATCCGGCAGCGGCGAAGGAGCTGCTGGAGAATGAAAGATTGCCGATGGAAACCAGAAGAGGACTAGAGTATCTGGCTAATTTGGCTCCTAAGAAGATGAATATAATAAAGCTGAACGGATTGCAAGATCGCACCGAGGCAGAAACAGAGTTTCAGCGTCGTTTGATCACGTCTATTTTACCGCCACCTGCTAACAAAGTGTCTGCGAATGGCTTGGCCAACTCGAGGAATCCGAACAATCCTTCGTCTCAACGATTATTAAACCCGAGGAAGATTGAACAGGAATATTTGAAAGAATATCCCAGACAGAAATCAAATATTCCAAATAATTACTATAGCGTGCAAGCTGAAAGAGAAAATGGCACTGTAGCCACGGATCAGCCACAATTGATCGTCCAGCAACAGTTATCAGATCAGAATTCGACGAGTCTCGTTCCTTACGTCGAGAGAAATCTAATGGTAAATCGTGGAAACGTAATGCCGTTTAAGTTCGATGGAAATTATCCTCAGCACTATCAACAGATGCAACAGTATTATCAAAACACGAAGAATTTAGGGAGGAACAATGGCGAAGGCGATGTCGGATCGAGTCAGAGGATAGAACAGAATAAGGGAAGCTTCCATCATGCTGGTGGTGACGCTAGTGGAAATATGAATGGTTCGATGAATGGGCAAATGGCGGAGGATAAGATGCTACCTGAAAAGGTGTATTACAGCCAACCGGATATTCACGAATCCAGGACCATCGGGGGTGTGAGATATTTGGCGAGAAAGCAGGACTACTTACCTAATCAGCAGATCGTGGCACCAGAAACTCTGATTGCAAACAGACACGTGCAACCCCCGATGATGTACTAGTAATACGAACTTTTTGAGATTCTTTTATTTTTGTTTTATACTTCAGTTTTGTTTGATATGTGCTTTGTGAATTTTTAGAAGAGCGTTTATTGTATTTGTGATTTTGTATATGCGACCTTTTTAATTATTTTATGGTGAACCAGGTCCTTTGAACGAAACAGATCGTTGATCTGATAAATTTCAAGGGACGTGGTTTAGATCTTTATGATTTCTCAGAATAAAATGTCTTATTACTCTTACGATCGACTGTGTTTCTATAATGAGAGAAGAAGGAAAGTTTGGGAAAGTAATAGGCAGCGTTTCACAGTAGCTGTCGAATCGAATAGCAACGAAGATGTCCAGGAGCGTTTCGACATTCATCCTGGATAGTTGTTCCCTTTCAACGTCAAGCACATCCTCGTTGCTAGAATCGCTGCCTTTCTTCTCTTCTTCCTATTGTTTGTGCCATTCCTACGCCGTTTCGTCCTCATCAGCAAATTGCCGTCTGCCAATAGAATGCCGTTCACCGACAAAGTGGTTTTCTTCTCGTCTCGAATAATTTCTAATTGTAAAACGTAACCCTTGAAAACGTCATTATTGCTCTATTACCCGTGGCTGAAGTTGATCGCACAATATCGTATCGATACTGTTCGATTACGCTTTTGTTTCTTTCTATTTGGCAGTAAAACGCACTAAATCCAACGTTCACATAAAAATTCATCGCTTTCGCTATTATGCATTAACAAAAAATATATGAAATTCTCGGTGAACAATCAATTAATCCTCCAACAAATATGGATCCCTGCAAGTACCGCAATTACATGGACGAGATGCTCGAAATAATTGACGAGATCGGATGCCGGTTAGTCTTTTCTAAAAAATTCCTCTTAAAAAATAAAAAATACAGAAATAATGAAATAAAGTAATTTCAATCATTCGATGATCTCGAATGAACGATTTTTGTAGAAAACCCGAACCGGAAGTATGCAACGTCAGATGCCCGCCTCTAGGTTGTCCACGAGGACCTTGTCCAGGGATGTGCTGTTATCAGGAAGACTGCGATCCTTGTTGCATATCAAAAATGCCTTGCTGTCCACCACCTCCTCAACCCCCTGGTTGTCGAGCACCTCCGTTGTGCTGCTTAAAAGCCTACGCCAAGGCAGTCGGCTACCCTCCAGAATCTCCTCTTTCTCCACCTTGTGCACGAATAAGTCGTAAACTTTGCGTCGAAATGCTCGATAAAATTTGTCGTCCTCCATCAGTTTGCACCACCGTACCCTATTGCCCATCGCCTTGCTGCACAGTACCACCTTGCAACCCCTATCCATGCTGTTAATTAACATCCTTAACAATTTATTATTCAAGCGAATAATAGTGTTCCGTGATTGAATGGAGAATCGATACTTTACGAGAGAAAAATTGTCGCGTATATCTGAAATTTTTGTGCAATATTAGAGAGGGATTTCGATAAGTCCAATTGTCAGAGTTGTACACTGTACTTATGGACGTTTCATGGAAATAAATGTGATCGTAAATGTCTGTTGACGGTATTTGTTATTTTATGAAGTAAATGGAGGATCTTGTGCAAAAGGAACAATGTCAACGTCATTACCTTCCGTTATATTAGAAGGAGTGGAAAGTGAATTTCTAATGTGATTAAAAGCAGGAGACGATTAGGTAAAGTAGGCAAAGTTTGAGAGCTGCTGTTCCGCAGACGGTTAAACTTTGACTAATTTTGGATTAACTCTCCAAAGAGCTGCTTGACGTATCAGCCAACGCAATCTATATATCATCCACGATATTAGGGCTGGAGCGTCAAGTGGTGACATGATTCGCCGCTTCCTGATCGAGTTAGATGTTAATTAAAAAATTTGCGAAGTTTGTCCTCAAGGAGGAGTATGTAAAATGATCAAGATAAGAACGGATGTAATATTTGAATTTCGATTATCGATAGCAGCGTGAACTGGAACAATTGATTATTGACATACATATGCACGAGCAATTGCTGAATTTTCAATCAGTATCATTCGCGAGAGGAAGATTATTTTAAATATCGAGGAAAAAATGAACGAGAACAATCAAACAAATATATGGAGGGGTCCTCAGAAATTTAATACGACGCAGATCGTAAACTGCTTGATTCGTAAGTCGCAATATAAAGAAGACGAGGATGCAGAAGAGGTTGGCAAATTTTCGCAAAATTTACATTGCGATGACTATCAAAGAATATTATCCCATTAATTATTTTGATCAGGATTTGATTCAATTTAATATTTCCAGTATACTGCCCGCCCATCAGAATACATGAAACAAATGTTAATGACAACGGACGAGATGACGCAGTATATTTTGAAATGGAAGAATAGATTCAATTTACCATTGTGTATGGAACTCGAGGCTTCCAATTTCGAAGTCAGCCCTAGTATTATCGTATTTCAACAGTTCACCCCAGGAATCTCTTTGAGTGTGACAGTGACCGTTCGAAACGTGTCAGCGGTAATTTTAAGCTCTTATAACGAAAAACTCGATTAGATTGCCATAAAACTATTTTCAAGGATCCGATCGATCTTACGTTTCTTTTGCTAATAAAATCAAAATTGAGAATCATAAGATTCACTCGATTATTCGTGAATCGTAGGTACCAAGATATTTGAGAAGCTTTTACGAGCCTGATCCTTTCTTTTCCGTGGATTTCTGTGGAAGCAGTTACTTGACGATGCTTGCGCCAGGTATTTCCAATTCCTATCGAGTGAAGTTCATGCCTGACAGGAACCAAGACTACCATTATCAATTGAAATTCGCGACTGATAGCGGAGATCTGATAGTACCAGTAGTAGGTGAGATTTTGGGAACCATTAATATCTTCCGAGCAATTTCTTTTCGACTTTTCGTGTCGACGTCGATTCTACATGAAAGTAGAACATTGAACAATTTAAACATACAATGACATCGATAGCGATCAATGCGAGAGGAATTTTGGACTTTCCTGATCGAATCGAAGTACCACTGACAGGCGTGAAGATCCCCTCGTCGAAAACGATATTTGTACGCAACATCGGAGGTGCCTCAACTGTTTTCACCCTTTACACTGACAAGTAATTAATTTATGTTTCATTTATTTCATATACGAGATAAAATTCATCCATCATTAGTTCTATAAGAAGAATAAAATATATTAGTCCAAGAGCCAGAGACATAAATACATGTGTCATCGAATACAAAAAAATGTCACATTTGCAATGAAAGTTTAGTGTTATTTTAATCGAGACAAAGAATTTTGAGTTATAAGAATGTGGAAAGCGGAGGTTGTAAGAGCCTGAGCGATCTTATGGACCAAAATTAATTAACTCAAAGAGTCGTAGGCGACAGAAAGCCTCATTAATTTACATACGTAAATAATATTACGATGAAATGGTAAAAATAATTGCAACAAATTGCAGCCCTTGCTTCTGGATCGAGCCATCGAAGGGTAGAATGGAAGAAGAAGAATCGCTTCAGTTCACTGTACACTTTCTGTCTAACAAGACTGGCGATTTCGAAGGAAATCTTTTTCTCGAATACGAAACTGGTATTTAAAGAAGGAGGGCAACCCGAAAGATTAGATAAGTACCGATATTGCCCTATTTCTTTTTTATTTTTTTTTATTTTTTTTTTTTTAGAAGAAAAACTGCGAATAGAACTTCGATGCTCCACAGAGAATTGTCCCGTTCGAATCGACAGAGGCAGCATCAGAATGGAAGATACTTTCTTGGGTCTATCAAGAAGTAAGATTCTCACGATCCACAACAGGAGCAATTATATCGTCAAGTACAAGTGGATGCAGCTTGAGAGCATCGAGGCGGATAACGAGCGAAGAGAACAGTAAGTAAAACGATCATCACGAAGATAATGACAGAGTGAAAAATAACAACTTTGCCGCAGTTATAAGAAATTGTTCCATCTGGTTTATGAGAGCGAGCTTAATCGTTACGTGGATCTCGTTCATTATAACGTGTGCACCCCTGATATCCATCAGCTGGTTTATCAACGTATCTACACGGACGAGCTAGAGTCTCTGACGAAAGAAACCTTTCAGTATAATCATATTTGTTTTATGTTTGCACCAGAGGCGAGTTCTTTCGATTCTAAACAACAATTTACGTGCCATTTACGTTTATTCGATAAATGACTACTGGCGAATATCTGTTAGGAAGCTGAAATTTGGCCACAATCGTCCACCGATGTAACAGTTTTCTTTCGTGCGCTGGAAGTCGGCGAGGTGACCAGTACTGCCTATCTAGAAGTGACTGGTCGCGAAGATAGAATACCACTGACGTAAGACAAGTATAATTCTCTAAAATATTGTAAAACCAATAACATTTTAATAATAACATACAGGGTGGTTGGTAACTGGTGGTACAAGCGGAAAGGGGGCGATTCTACGCGAAAAAAGAAGTCGAAAATATAGAGTAAAAATTTCTTTTTTTTTTTAATTTTTCCATCGAGACAACGAGCTACAGTGAGACCCGTTATAACGTACTGGACGCGTACCGAGCGAAAATTCAAAGTCGATTTTCTCGAAAACAAAGCCTCAAACGAAAAATTTTTATTCTATATTTTCGACTTCTTTTTTCGCGTAGAATCATCCCCTTTTCGCTTGTACCAGCAGTTACCAACCACCCTATATAATAATAATAATAATACCGATTCGTTGATATCCACGAGATAAATACTCTTTGTTACATCGGTTGTAAATAAATTAATAGCAGTAACAAGAAATAAAATAAAATAAAGTATCGCGAAATAAGAACAGAAACAGAAATAAAAAAGAATAAAAAAGGCTAGTTTACAGGAGACTGTTCAAATGATTGTAAGAGTTATACACTAAATTCTGTTCTTCTATTGTAGTCTTTATGGAACAGGCAAAGGACCGGTTTTCCGCTTGAACGTTCTCACGATCAGTTTGGAGAACATCTACATGTGTTCGGTGCACAATTACGAGGTATAATCTACCGTAGATCCGTCAGATCCATCAGAGCTCTCTACCTTACCTCTCGGCTCGTATTAATTTCACCTGAAAAAACTCGAATTAAATCAGAAATCGTTGAAACAAACGATGCCATCGTTTCAGATAATAGCGGCGAACAAAGGGCACATACCCGGCACGTTGATTTACAGGGCAAAACCAACCGATTTCGGCGGAACGATCGACGTGACACCTCTCAGTCTTAAGCTACAACCAGACGAGCATAAATCTTTCAATTTAACGTTCTCGTCGAATCGTAAGGGCGATTTCGTGGAGAGGGTCGATTTCGTGGTGAAAGAGAGCCTCGAGGTGCTCAGCTTGCATATCAAGTACGTTGTACGATTAGGGAGAAATCGTTCGGAAGACGATGTTACTTTTGACGATACGTCGCTTTCTTGTCTTACAGGGGATGCATTATATGTCCTACTTTGCACTTTGACAAGGAGAGCCTCGATTTCGGCACGACAGCCCTCGGTACGCTTGGCGAAATGATTCTATTAAGTAGAGAAAAAGAGCGAACGGCGAAATATATCGTCGATTCGACGGAAGAATGACATAATTAAGGAAAGTACATTTTTAGGAAATGAAAAGTTTGAAAGAAAATTATTAATTGGTCAACTATTTGACGAAGGAACAATCTTTTTCTTTCACAATTTAGTTAATAGATTTCAGCCCCGATATCGTTCTTGTTAAATAATATAGTTTCATTAGGTAATTATGACATCATTCCCTTAATAAATAACTCAGAATCAACGTTTCCAAATATGTCAAAGATGTGTCACTCTTCTAGCAAACCGTCGATATAGAATATAGAATCTTATATATACTAGAAATATTCAATGAAAAATTGAAGAACGGCTGATAAGAACAAGCACAGTTAAACGACTATGTTGTTCATAGGATTCAGCACTAGACAAGACGTGCACTTGAACAACCTAGCCCTGATACCTGTAGCTTTCACCATAACCGTGCTGAACGACGGAGATCAGGTTCCATTGCTGCACGAGGACTACGCGAAAGCCCAAACGAAGCCAAGTTTCCCGAGCAAACCGCGAGAATTCCAAGTCGCCCCACAGGAAGGGGTGGTGGCTGCTCATGGTTCGATGAAAATCAAAGTAAACAATCCCTTTCCTCGATCGTTTATAATTAACAATTGACAAGTCAGGTTGACTGATTTAACGGGGATTATGAAACAGATTCTAACGATTTGCAGGTCATTTACACCGCCAATATCGCGCGTGTCGGTCAGACGACTATTCAGGTCGACATGTGGGACTCTGATTCGGATCCTGTCACCTTGCCAGTGAAATTCTGCGGTAAAGTGGCTTCGTTATCGATCGTGCCGCGAGAAATCACCATTCAATTTTGCTTCACCAATTTTCCTTATTCGCGATCCTTCGCTGTGGAGAATACTTCCGATTTGGACGGCTATTTTTATTTCATACCACAACAGGTATCGTTGGGATGGACAATCATCAACAGCATTCAGCGTAGTTATATTTATTAGATGCTTTTCCTCTTCGTTCGTTTCTTTCAATTTCGGTTTCTTTAGGTTTCGGATAATTCGGCGGTGATTTGTTCCCTTTGCAACAATCAGGGATACGTCAAGGCTCATCAGTCGAAGACAATGGAAGCTGTTATAATCACGAAGACTCTAGGATCTCACAAAATCATGCTAAAGTAAAGTACTTGATGTTTTATAATTATCGTTGATACACCTAAGTGTAGCTTGGAATCGAAACTGTTTTACAAACTTGGAAACAGTATAAAAAAAATGTCTATAGTATGTTAGTTATGGGAGAACCATCGTCAGTATCATCCCACTTGGTCATAGCGTGCAACGGGCAAGGGCCCGTGGTTTCTGCAGAGCCAACTTCCTTGGACTTCGGCGAGGTGAAAGTTCTCGAAGAAAAAACGATGGAATTCCAGCTTATCAACGATTCGCCTATTCCTACTCAGTTTATCGCGACATTGGTACTATTCTTCTTATTTTCGTCGATAGTGATTTTGAAGTTAAATTACATTTTGTCAAAAATTACAGAGAAATCAATTGTTCACATTCTCTCGATCGATAATGTAATTCGCGACTATTTTTTAATTCTTCTTTTTTTTTGTTTCTAATCATTGAAGAAAAGCGAAGATTCACTGTGGAGCGTCAGTCCAGAGTCTGGTGATCTCGAACCGCATGAATCGATGATCATTACTGTTAAACTATACCTCGTGGACCCTGGGAAATACAAAGATAAAATTATGCTGCGTGTAATTAACAGCAGAACCATCCCTGTAGAGGTCAAAGGAACTGGATATGGTTGCAGTGTCGTTTTCGAGCCACAGATATTTCCAATTTTCGACTGGGGCCTGCTTTTCAGGTTCCAATCATTCATTATCACACCATCAAATTACTCGATCGACCGGAACGTTCTGTCGCCAGACATTTGCTTCTCTGCCTTTATATTTGCAAGCTTATTTCAGGATTTTTACAAACCGCAGATAATCGGAAAGCATATACAGAGTGTAGGGGATCGATAAATTAAGCAAAAAAAAAAAAAAGGTCAGAGATACCTTCGTTTTTGCTCCATTTTGGAGAAAATCACAAGGAAAGAAACAAACACGTTTTCCTTCTTTCATTCACTTATTCGTGTTATCGTCTATTTAATGAAGATAAAGTCGAATCGTAGTTGCAGTGCATCAAATATTATCAAAGCAATGTTCATCTGTAATTAAAGAGGAGGTTATTGTTAGATATAATATTTGTATTGCAGCAAGAGGACGAAACTTTGAACGGTCCAACATACATAAATAAGCGTAAATAAATAAACGTAGGAGCGAAAATCTTTTTGTTTTTTTCCTGCAATTTTTTCCACAGTGGAGCAAGAACAAACAACTCTCCAAAGGACTTACTTTCTTAGTTTATCGATCTCCTAGACGGTGCAGAAGTTTTGGCGTTTAAAATGGCAACACTCTGTATATTTAGACTATCGACAGATGATTTATAGAAAGAAGAAGGTAATATTATCGGAGGAGTTAATTATTATCGATTCGACCGATAAATTCTTGTATGACGAAGCATAATTTTAGTGCTTGCATTTTGTGGAAACGTCTTTGTCGGAGACGATATACAGGGTGGTTGGTAACTGGTGGTACAAGCGGAAAGGGGATGATTCTACGCGAAAAAAGAAGTCGAAAATATAGAAAAAAATTTTTTTTTAATTTTTCCATCAAGACAACGATCTACAGTAAGGTTCGTTATAACGTACCGCACGCGTACCGAGCGAAAATTCAAAGTCGATTTTCTCGAAAACAAAGCCTCAAACGAAAAACTTTATTCTATATTTTCGACTTCTTTTTTCGCGTAGAATCACCCCCTTTCCGCTTGTACCACCAGTTACCAACCACCCTGTATATTTCTGTTTTTCGAGCAGCGAAAGCGATAGAACTTTCCTATCAGCTTAATGTAATATAAATAATGTATGCTTGTACTTGTTTAGCCATCAGCAAATAGATCGAACAATAACTCTGACGAACAAGGGGACTCATGACTATCAAATGATCTGGATAACCGAACCAGAAGTACGATTTCGACGAGGTCAAATGCAAATGTCGCACACGTAAGGAGAAAATTTGACCGTTCCCATTGTATAAATGTTGTATAAATTTCTTTAAACGCAGCACGAAGTTTCAACTACATCCTTCGATCGTCAATATTCCACCGGGGGAAACGAGACATGTCTATTGCAAGTTGTTCTGGAAAGCGTGAGTAGAATGGCAAAACGGTCACGCAATGATTGAACGGAAATAGAATTTCTCACGATCAAACTGAAATATAACATAACTGTTAACGTAGAAACGAGTGCGTGGTAGAAAAATGGAACGTTTTCGGTCAATTTCACGGTATAGGGAAACGTGAATTGATCGGCACGTCGTCTTTCACGGTTACGTTGACAGAACCACAGATTCTATTTAGTAAAAGGAGGCTAACGTTTCGGGTGGACGTGTGCCCCGAGGAAGACAAATTACAGCAAACAGGTATCTTCACGTGAAACACGTAAACGCGAAGACGATCTGTTGACGTCTGAATTTTCTGATCGTCGTGATTATTCGTTTAGACGAATTATTGGTGACCAATCAATCGAAGCTGGACCTTAACGTTCAGCTCTCGGTGAAAGAACCATTTCATTTGATAACCTCTACCGAAGAACACGTGCAAAGTATGCAGATTGTCCTGATCGACGGAGGTACGACGAAAATTCGCGTTTTCTTTTCCTTCAATGGCGATACCGAGGATCGTTACTCGAAAAATTATTCCGGCGTACTTCGACTGGAATATCAGGAGCATCCCAATCAGGTAAATTTTTTGGTGTTCTCGAGGGTTATTTGATATTGTTTCATGGTTTGGAAGAATTGCTTTTAGGATAAAATCACGTGTAAGGGTTACGTGAATTTTCCAAACCTCGACATACAGCCTAGTGATTTTGTAATTAACTGCGAGCTGGGCACAAGCGCCGAGGAAATATTAACGTTAACCAATAACGGACCAGTATCGGTTGTATATAAATTCCTGTGGCTCGCAGATTCCATCGATATACAACGCGATTCGGACGTCGTGCCGGTGAGTTTGAAAATGAAACTACATTTTGATTTGTAGGAAACAACTACTCGAAGAAATTTCAATTATCGAATATTTATTTGATAAAATCGTCGAAAGAACCAAAGATGGTCATACATGATATTAATTCTTTCGAATTAATGATAATCTTTAAATCGAGTATGCAATTTAAAAGAAATTAGAATAATATCAAGTATATTTCTGTATTAATTGATAAAAACGAGACATTTTGATTTAGTACTTTACGTTGAATCTTCATAATTATTATGCACTTAAAGGAGTGTTCTGGATGTTCATCGCGCAAAGCAAAATTAGAGGCGGATACAGCCGAGATGCAAGAGGTCGAGGTAGCGGACGAGATACACGAAGACATTTACACGAGTGACAAGCAAGACGGAGTCGGAGACGGGCCATTAGACACGATACCGCCACCTACGAATTGTATTTCTTGTTTCAATTAATGTTCTCTCAGATCTTCCTGTAAAAACTAGCGGAATTTTGTTGCAGCGCCCATTTCAGAGAACCAGAGCTCGGAAGTTCCTCTTACGGAGAAAATTTCTGAAATAGACGATTGTTTGGTATCTGCAGAGGAAATAAGAAACTTCCTAATGCCGATTGTTGGATCATATTTTAAAACAGACGAAGATCTGGTTGTGTTAGAGAGCATGCGGACCGATCCTCCGAGGAATGACTATATCAACGAAGTTAATAGAAATAAAATTCTAATGATACTAAATAAAATTATAACGATTAAAAGTAAAATAATATTAGTAGACAGAGGGAAGAATTTTTAAAGGAACAGATACATTAGATATGGTAGATAGAGCTCTCTTTTCAAATCCAGTAAAGATTTTCTTTCAAAGCAGTTTAAGCCCGATATTTGCTTTTCACGAGGAAATATAACGTTCTGTTTTATGACAACATCCACGTATGAAATATCTTTCCAGGTTCTGAAGATCGTTCCAAACGAGGGCACGGTGCTTCCGTATTCTGTGCAACGAGTACACGTAGGATTTCACGGTTTCGAACGGCTTCGAATAAAAGCCATCATCGTGTGTGAAATTTTCCGTGGACCCACCGAGCGGATTCATCTACTCGCTCGCGCAGACGCTATTCGATACGCGATTGACACGAATGTTATCGATTTTGGTCAACAGGTATTCATACATCTTACTGTCTAATGAAAATATCCACTTAATCGTAGAACGTTATTCGACATTTCTCTTGTACAATTATTTTTGAGATTTATGATATTCGCCGGATCCTTACTTCTATGCTAAGATATTATAAATTACAGGACGATAATATTAGGACAGAATTTATTGTAGGACGAAATTTTAGCCATGACAATCGTTAAGGGTTGGTACTAAAATATTACTCGCGACAAATGAAAGCTTTGTCAGTTGTATAAATTACGAACGTTTGTAATTCATGATCAATATAGATCGTCATACAATTTCACGAAATTGTAAAACATGTTACAGTTGTTTCTGGAATATTCTCGTAGCAGCTTTGTCTTGAGGAATCTCTGTACGATAGCGTTCGATTACGAAATAAAAGTCACGGAGGTGGCTTCCAACGAGGCGATCGATCGATTCGATATATATCCATTGAAAATCCAACCGGATGGTGGCTTTGTGGACGCTGAATCGGTCGTGGAGTTTCACGTGGATCATCTGCCAACGATGCTCGGTCCTATCGGTCATCGATTTCAGTTAGAAGTACGACTAAACCCTTTTTAAATCAGTAATACGCTTGACGATTCCATTGAGTTCTTTGTTATTCGAAGATTTGTTAATAAGGGGCTCGTAAACTCTATAAGGAGGCATGCATTTGCATTTTTATTAAAAAAATCCTTAGATTGGTCACTTGATGCCCGTCACGATCGAAGTGATCGCTTATGGTGCTTTTCCACAAGTTTACCTGTGCATTCCTCGAGGAAAAATGCATCAATATCATTCCATCGAGCTAGAATACTCTGCTATCCAATCGTTGACCGAGGATTTCATAGTTAACGTAAGACAAATCGACGATATTTCCAACGTTTTACATAAACATTGATGGATTGTATGTGACAGAAAATAGGGAACATCGTTGCCAAGAAGATTAACGATTTACTCGAAACGGACATGGAGATGTTAGCCGGTAAGTTTCAATATTGTCAGGATATTTAAGGAACGATAAATTTATTATAAAGCTGAGTAGCCGCGCAGAGTCCTATTGTATTTAGAGTGAATGAATATTTCACCGACTCGTGAACAAGAATGACAGTAGGCAAACATTAAGTATTCTATATGGTTCGTTTCGTATTAACACACTGTACTTTCCTTCGAGCCGAGGAATGGTGTATTATTCCGTACGACGAGACGTTTCCACGAACGATGGACATCGACATGGCGATAGAAAGGTGGTTGGCAAGGAAGTTCGTCGATGCAAATTCATACATTTTAATGCAGCATGCTACGACTCGCAGGAACGAGCCAATTCCTCAACTTTTTTCATCCGAGCACGTTATTGGTATGTCTTGCTCCTCGTAACCTTTCCTTTTATTGCCTCGAACGTAATTGTGCGTTTATATTATTCGCTCTGCATTATGCAGCCTGCGAACGATTGCAAATTCTGCCGTTTCTTCTTCGCAAATTTATTCAAATTCACAGGCAATTATCAAATATCATTGTCGTGAATAATAACAGATTATTATCATTAAACTGAATAACTTTATTCTCTTTCAAGATATGAAACACGTGATCGTCGAACGTACTGTTCACTACTCGGCCAATGTAATTAATTACGGCCCATGGAACGTGGAAATGAGAATGAAAATGGAGAACAAGAAAGACCACCCAGAAAGATCTGGCATCATAGTACACTTCAGAAAGCATTCCAAGCTGTTGGTCGGCGATTCTGCTATTCTTCAAGTGACCTGGCACCCTACACGAGAAAGATTTTCAGAGAAAAGCACAGAAGTGAAACATATGATTTACATAGAGGTAATCTTTGTCCAGACGAAAACGAAGAGAATTCACGAGCTTGGCAGATGAAATTCTATTTACGATTCCATGCAGGTATTATATGGATGCACGATTCCTGTCACTATAAAGGGAATAGTAACTTATCCGTACGTCACCGTCAATACTAAGTTTCTGGACTTCCAGGATGTTGTTGTTGGAGAATGTTTGGTTCTCCACATTTTGATCAAGAACGAGTAATAAATTATTCTTTTATCGCAACTTAGACAATAATAGAGTCAATGCGTAGAACGGGACGAACTATTTAATTCGGTCTTTGTCCGACCCAGATCGGACTATTCTACTTGGATCGACTAGTAGTACGATTCGCGCACGAAAATATCGAAAATGAATGGAGTTCGGCCGAGTGACCCATATAAATTCCTGCGCGAGTACTAGAAGCAACAAAAAACTGCTGACTCAGTAGTGTGTAGCACATGAGAACGTGGGCAGCTTTTTCCTGGCCGCGTCGTCGGCGAAAAGCCCTTGTTCCTTCGTGTTCGCGAGAACCATTGGCGTAAAGACTGACTGCAATCGGTTTTCTTCTGTTTCGCATCGGCGTAACCATCAACTTTTTCTTATTCTGCTTTTATCTTTCTTGCTTCTTTACTTTTCGTCGACAGTTGTTTCCGACGATTATTTCTCTCTTACACGCTTGTTATCGTAAAAGTTTCATTTGTCTCTTGTCGTATAAATTCTATCGGACAAATATGAGAAAATTATTTAACAAAAAAATGGTCGAAACGCGAGGATCATCCTACCATATTTAAACAGGGAATAATACTTTACGAATTTCATTTTGTCAGAATGCTACCCGCAAAATTTCTTGCCGCTGTATATTCCACTAGAAATGATCGTGCTGCTTTGCGAACTGAACTTCTTGTCTATCCGCTTTTAACCGCAAACACGCGGTCCTCTTATACGAAATTTTTCACCCTTCCATTCTCTGAAAAAGCTCGTTCTCACAACGACGGTTGTTGCAACGCGTAACGAGTCAGGCGTTTGCGGTTTCTTTGAGAATCGCGAACCACCATTGCGTGCGAGTCATTTTTCTCCAAATTCGTTCAAATAGAATCTTAATTAAAGTCGACCTATTTGCTATCTTCCACTTTCATCTGGCGCACACGGAAACAAAGTAATATAAAATGGATGGAAGAAAATGCAAACATACTCGTACGCAATGGTCGTCTTGAATATTCTGTTTTGGTCCGATATTTTTAACGTCAATTTAATCTTCCTGTCCGTCCTTTGATATCCTTGTATACTCGACTTTCGTCAAACTCATTTTATCTTTCACCTAAAATCATTTCCCAGCGGATTAGTCGATTGCGAGTGGGAGGCGAGGCTATCGGACGTTCATCGTAAGAAGCAACACGACGATTATCCATTTTACGTGGAATATGATACAAATTACTGTCCACCTGGTCATTTCGAAATTGTCCGGGTATATTTCAAACCTCGGAAAACGGTAAGAGCTCTCTGTTAAGTTCTCGGTTAAGAAATTCTTTAAAAAGGGTTAATCGTTCCAGTGCTATATAGAGACGAGGTTAAAGATTATCGTAAAAATGAGCCCTGAAACGCAGATAGTCGCTATAACTGGTCGTGGAATCGAAAAAAGATTGAACATAATCGAACCGACTATTCAATTTCTGCCCACTATTCCGTATACGAATATTCAAGAAGTAGTTTTTACGATCGAGAATACTTGCAATTATCCTGTGGAGTTCTTCTGGCATCATTTGGACGAGTAAAGATACGCTTATGAGTTGCTCAGAAGTTACACCGGTTAATTCTATATACTAGAAATAATCCAAGCAATGAAATCAAAAACGTATAAAAATTGTGTTGAGACAGACAATTGAGATGAGAGTTGATCAGTTTGATATCTGAGTGACTCATACCTACCTCTTAATAAACGACGTTGCTAGATATCGCTTTCTCGATAAACGACGTTGGTCCAGTGTTTTCCAGATGGAGGATCATATAACGAAAGCTCTGTTGTATTACTACAAAGCGAAGGAAATACTGCTGCCACCCAGAAAGCCTGGTGAATCGATACCCTGGCAATTAACGAAATTTTACAGAGACATAATCAACGAGATGGCCCAGGCGTTAATTATGGAGAAGTTAAACGAAGAAGAACTATTCGAGGAAGAAGTTCAGCTTGAGAGAAGGAGTCACGAAGGAGACACGGGGAAGAAGAGAGAGAGGATGACCAGGTCGAGCGTATTGAAGAGGAAAACGAGAAAACGCGGAAGATCTATTCAGCAATCTACGGCGAGGAAAAGCAGCGTTCGTGAATCTAGTCGTCGCGGGAGAAGAAACGAAGTTGTCAGTGACTTGTCTAGCACGGATTCGGGTAGAAAAGACTGTCCGGACTTTTCAATTTTGAACGAAACTCTACTGGAATCCATTCCTCTACCCACGAGAGATCCCGAAGAAATCCAACACATGCTTTTCTGTAAGTCCTTGTGTCATTTCTTTCCGTAACGATATGTCGGAATTGACATAAACTGACCATTGTTCGAAATTTTGCGATCAAAATATATGCTGTCAGAAATACGAAAATATTAGGTCATCCCATAAGTTCGTGCCGTTTTTCGAGCGGTTATATATGTTATTTTTTTTAAACACCCATGAATCGTTGTCTTAGGTATTTTCAGAACATTTGACATCTCTTGAACTGTCACACTTCGTGATTTTTCAACAAGATTCCGAATTTTATCTTCGTCTGTCTGAGGAGGATGCCCGGAGCGTTCCTCGTCTTCTAAACAGAAATTCCCAGCTCTAAAACGTTGGAACCACTTTCTACAGGTGCGAGATGAAAGCGCAGTTTCTCCGTAAACAGCATATATGTTTTTCGTGGCGATTGTTACAGAACTTCCTCTCCGAAATTCATATAACATGAGATGTCGAAAATGGATACGCATTTCACTCATGATTTTTTACTGTTAGAAGTCACTGTGTTCGCTATATTACGATCTTATACCCACGAAAATCTGCTCCAGCCTGTTCTCGATCAGCTAAGCTCAAGTGCATTGATCCCTTATCGCCGTATGTTTATAAATCGACACATGAAATGTATACACAAAAGTCGGCACGAACTTATGGCATGACGTAATATTTGAATACCTTCGAATGGCAATGTACAGTGTTTGCCACTTAAACTCTAACAACAATAAGTTTTCATATTGCCAGGTTACATAGACAGCCTTTATAAGAGTTCAGATTTCCAAAGTAGAATGAAAGACCCGGTGAAGGAACTTTTCGAGAATATCCAGCGAAAATCCGACGTGTCGAACAATCTTCCGGATCCCTCGAAGCCTGAGAAAAAAGTCTGCGTTATTTTCCATGGAGCTCCTTTCACCGGTACTCCATTGTAACACGTACATCTTCGCTATTCACGAATCCCACACCAACTCCAGTTTCCACGATCTACTTTGTTGCAAAGCTTAATCCATGCCACTAACGATGATATAATCTCTTCGGACACGTAATTAGTCATTGTTCGATATCTTCTTAATCGATGGTACGTAATTTATATTGTTCAGAGTATCAAGAGGTTGCGTGCCGGAGCGCCAGAGTCTTAGAAATTCCAGTTCTTAGCATCGATAAGGCGATCACGGAAGTTACTGCGCTTTCCGGAAGTCCGTGCTCGATTCAACTTCGACAGATCATCGACGATGCTTATGAGACTTACTCGGAGGCTTTTGTGAAACAAAAGTAAGATCCACGATACTTGAAAGTACATATTAATAAATAATAAATTACAAATAACAAATATGCAAAATAAGATACTATTACTTATTCGGAAGATGTGACAAAAGTCTTTCTTCGCGTTTGCTTTCTTTGGTTAATTATAAATACAGGAGTTTGCATAATCGCCCTTCCCTTTGTTCGAGTTTTTCATTTTTGTTAATGAGTTAATATTTCATTGTTTATCAGACAGCGTTTGATCAGCCAAGACGCTGGTGAAAGCAACGAGGTCGGATCAGAATCAACTAGAAGAACAAGAACTTCGAGTAAAAGGAGAAGTTCGCCGAAGGAGAAATCGTCCAGGACAGGAGGATCGTCTAAAACCCCGAAGAAATTGAAAACGTCGAAATCTGCTAAAATACAAAGTTCAGACGCGCAGAGAGAAACGATCCTTCGACTTTATGCAGATCCTGATCCGCTGGTAGAGCTGGATAAAATTCCAACCAACGAGAAACTGGAAATGTTGGATGCTTTGAGTAGATACGAATATAAGATACAAGCTATTTTGTTACTGCAGAAAATAGTTGATCACCGTGATATCAATGACTCGCCCAGAGACAGAGGTGATAGAAGTCTACGGAAAAAGAAGGATTCGTTTCTTGGGATTACTTCCGAATTAATAGCTGAAGCTCTTGAAGAAAGGTTTCTTTGTTACTTGAATCTCCTTTTTTTTTCTATGGATCTTTCTATGGATTAAAAATCGATCGATCTGTAACCAGTTGCCTCAATTTATAACGAAACGAATGGTTTATAGATTATCCATGGAGGATTTCAAGCGAGGTTTCGTTGTACAGAGCTTGGAGTGCAATTTCCTGCGAAATAACACGCTCGAAGCTTTGCTTTCCTTGTTACGAATCGTCGGCAATATCGAGTATCTTCTATTCGTTACTTTTCTTAATTCGATGGCTTGCTACGACACAAGGGTTGAGCAATTTCAAAAGGAAATAGGTAAAATTAAAAGGCAAAGTAGGCAATTTATAAGAAGATAAAAAATGAAAGAAAACGTGAGATAGCTTCGAAATAAAAAGTTGTTCGATCCTTCACTATGAGAAATTGCACGTGAAATAGAATTGCCAACGGCACAGGAAACCGAGCTTTTCATCTTTGCAGCGATGAAAGCGACCGATCCCAATCAGAAGATCCAGGACATCGACGAGATGTCGTCGTCCGAATACGATCAACTTCCCGACGAGGATAAGAAGATGTATCTGGACGCGATTCTACCTCTTAAAAGGGCGGAAGCATCGCGTAGGCGAGCTCGATTCATCGAAAGAATGATGGAACGTACAAAGAAAAAGGTTTGATCGTTTGATCTGTAGAATCCGATCTGTGTTGGCAACCCATTAAGGATTAACATAGCATTAATGGAATATTTCATTGTTAACTTTTTCTCAAACGATTTACATCGTTGAATCCTTTTCTTCGATATCGTAGTTATTAAAAAGAAATTCCAAGGATTTCCTTAACATCTTCCTATTATTCTTCCATCGTACAATTTTAAAGACATTTACGTACGCGTATTAAATTTCTTGTATATCTTTAGTTTGTATTTCTTACAAAATACATTTTCGCTGTCTATTGGCGACAGATGTATTTAAAGGGTGAATGTATTAATTTATGAGAATCTATCGAATGAAAAATTTTCGAACGAACGCGATCTTTCAAACAGTTTCAGAGCGAATGGAAGTTTAGCATCAGCTGCGGTTAAATCCGAAAGCCGCGGAAGCTCTTTCCATTAATTAGAAAGTTTCGAAGGTTCTCTGCGAGATTGCAAGGTTTGAATTCGATTGTAAATTTACATGGAAATTATGACTGTTTCGCAGGAGGATCGTAGCTACGTTTCAAGCTTGAAGACAACCAAGAAGAAGCGGAACGCAAAGTCGACGAGACACGCGACAGCAGCCAGTAACTCGAGGCCAGCTTCCAGTAAACGAGGGACAAGCAAAGCAACGAGAAGTAGAGACAGCTCGAAACGAAGTGGGTCTACTAAAGTAAAGAACTAAGAACAACGGTTGTAATTTATATGACCACGTGTTTCTTATTCTGCAGGGAAAGAATCTGTATCGAGCGAGGTGAAAGAAATTACAGCCATTATGGATCGATATTACAAGGATCTCTCGTCGATCGAGGCTGTGATTCGTAATTGGGATCCCATAAAAAAGACGATAGTAATTTTATTTTCGTCCTTGCAAATTCCTCTTGAGTATCGATGACGACCTTATTATTTCGTCTGTAGGAAACAGCTTCTACGACGAAGTCTAAAGCATCAAGAAGCGCTAGATCCAAAGATGTATCTCCTTTAGATACAGTCCAAGAGGTGACGTATAAAAGAAACGATACTATACTTTGTACAAACGATATAATTCGTAGAAAATTATACAAGAAATGTAAAAATTAGGTGCCTGCAAACAATTTTCACATATGGTACGTAAGATCCAGCGATCCTTGGCAAGACACAATGTACGATCTAGTTGTCGCTCAAATGAACGAGAACCTATTGGCAAAATCTGCTCTCCGTAAGTTGAATAATAACAATCTGTCTTCTTAAATATACAATATGCACGTATCTTTTGTAGCCGTCGAGATTATACCAGTACCAGATCTTCGACCCAAACTTTATTCCGTCCTCAGGTGGAAAAGCGTAGAAAAACGAGCTAAAAGAATTCTCGGCGGTACGCTCTTGAATCTCACTGTAATTCCTATACCGATATTTCCAATAATAAAGATTCGCGAATAAATGAATTATTATTCAGACGTCTATCGATTGGTTTCCTTGACATCGATGCCGGAAATCTTCTCCGTGAACGAGTCAAACGCAGTGAGCGAGGTGAGCGTGCAAGAGAATTACAGTATCGCTAAAAGAAATCGTAGAAGACGTGGACGTAAAACGAGCAAAACGGAGGAACAAAAATCATTGAACAGAGCGGAAAATCGTTCTGTGAACGCATCGACGATTGGAAGCAAAGACACGAACAACGCGTCATTTCTGGAAACGATTCGGGAAGAGTCCTTGAAGCCACGATGGATTTTACTGCCGAGCGAAAGCCAGAGGTTCAAGATCCGCTTCCAACCGGAAGAGTCGGGTCACTATGAGGAGACGTATGCGTTGACTCTGTTGGATGGAAATTACGTCACCTACGAAGTGAATGTTACCGGTGTAGCCGATATACCGAGGCTGGACATGAATCCTAAAACGATTTTTGCGAAGGTACTAATTACTAATTCTCTATCTCTATATGCTCGAACTAGCTGCAGGAATTCATGCAGATAATTTTATCTTCCGATTTTTGGAAACATATTTAACAACTTTCCGGAAGGATGATTACTTTTTTGTTTTACTATTTGTTCTACTTTATTGTTTTGCTTTACTAAGTAATATTTGAATAGCTTCCTGGAACAGGAACCCATGGATACATAGTAGGTAGCAAGAGTTCATTAGGTTGGAAGTTTTAGCTTTTTAATATTAACTATGTTTCAACTACATGGTAGAAATGTCTTTCAAAGAAATTTGTTCTTTTCATACTTAGAGAAGAAATAAAAATTTTTTCAGAAAGTTCCTCGATTAATATTTCATTAAAGAGCCAAATAAGGGAAAGATAATATCATTTTGAATCGTTAGAAACAATTCAGGTATATCTGGTTAATCCCTTCGTAAACGTATTGTAGACTGCAGATGCTAAATTGAACGAGACAGAGAGTTCTACGTACTTTTACGACAAAGAGTTGTACGATTTTGGATCTCAGCTGGTTCTCCGTAAAGACAGAAGGTATTTCTTCGCTTTAAACATTTTAATGCATTAATTACACAATTATACAAAGTGTCGGAGCTGCTCCGACAATTCCTATAACTTTTAGAAGAATCTATAACTATCTTCGCAATTATGTTCTCAGTGTAATTAGAAAGAAATATCAGAGGAAAAAGATGAATATTTCTAAGAGTACTACGTCTGTAGGACCATAGTCCTTTCGTTAGTGCAATGATGCGCGTGCACTCGACTGGTAGAATGAGAAATGCAACGAAACCGATTGCCTCTGTTAAAGAAACGAAACGATTTCCTCTATTATCAAGGGAATCGAGCGCGTTCCTTCCATTTTCAGTTGGCGAATTCGCAAGTTACATCGACTTATCTGTTTGCAGGCCGCATCGTCGAGAGGCTCGGCTGAAGTTTTGCAACATTTCCGAGGTGGAGGTGGAGGTTCGCGTCTCACTGACGGAAAACGATTCCCAGTGCTTCTTCGTTCAGCCCCAGCAGCTCCTTATCGCTGTACGTTATCGGCTAACGACACGCTGTTTAATTATTCCGTAGTAGTAGTCCGCGTCTCGCAAAATCGAACGATTCACTTGCTAACGAGAAACGAAATCTACGCAGCGAGGCAACTGCGCGACTCTGATCTTGTCGGCCATCGCTACCAGACTAGGAATTATCACGGGAAAGTTGTTCTTGTGCGTGACGAACAATCCGAAAGTCGAAGTGATCGAGGTAACTGTAGAAATAGACTTTTGAAGGATACTGGTATTTTTAATGGACGAATTGAAGAGCTTTTGTGAAAAGAAAACTTATAAATAAATACTAAGTGTACGGATGAATAGTCCAAATTTTTAAGGAAAGTTAACGTTTAGCTAAAAAACGATACAGCAAGTTGTTCAATCGAAGTGTTCGTCGTTGATTTCTCTATTTTTAAGCCAATCTATGGGGCAAGTGGTGACTTCCATCATGGCAAAATGCTGCGTCTTTAGACAAGCCCCATTGGTCAAGTCATTTTTGTATCTAATCCACTAATTGGAAGTGCGTGTCGGATAAGACGCGTCACATCGATTGGAACAGATGATAATTGGAAGGAGTAATGTCCAGTAATGGCTGCTGCAAGATGTACTAACCAAGACACATTGATGTCTTTTGTCGTAGAAGCAGTTTGTGGCCTAGCGTTGTCACACAGCAATTTCCCTCGCAAATTTCCTCCTTTGTCAGTGGCCTGACGATTGGATCTTGTTTAATAGATTTTGAAGTTATAGAAAGCAGTTTTGAACTTCACTGAATAATCTGGATTATTCGTTCGTATACTTAATATACATATCGGTCAGAGATATTTTGACATTTATTTTTTAGAAGATGTATTTTAATTAGAAAATTACAATAAATTGAACTGCAATTAATTTTTCTTTAAAAACATATTACCTATGTGTGATGGAACGCGATGACGCCATTCAATTTATTTTCTAGAATCATTGTCGGTAGTAAAATTGGCTCTTCCATTATTTTACATCTCGTGATCCGAAATCTTTTAATCGTTATAATTTCGCAACAAATTCAGTTGCAAAGCAAAGGTACCGTGTTGGACATCGAACTGGATGAGAAAGAGTTGTCCTTCGGTCGTATACTGCTCTATCGAATAGAATATCGAACACTGACTATCAGAAATAAAACTCCGGTTCCTTTCTTTTGGTATTTGGAAGCCGAAGAGCCTGCTGATCCACAGATAACGTTCACGCCTTTTCATGGAGTGATAGAGACTCGCAGCGAGCAAAAGATTGAGTTTTGTTATCACGCTACCACGGTAACATGTGTTTCTTTGATTTCGACGAATTGAAAGTTAGTTAAATATCGTGTCGAGTAACTTAGAGAACATTTTTTAAACGTAGAGTAAACTTTCTAAATATTATCTAACAAGAAAGAAAGAATTTCTTAGAGAATTTTTGTACAGGTCGGTGTGGTCCGCAAGAAGGCGATAATCTTCAAGGCATTTCTAGACGAGGACGACAACGATCCCATTTTCTACGATGTCGTATTAATATCTGGAGAAACTTACGACGTCGCAGTGGACATCAACTACGCGAATCCTATCGATTTGAAATACATAAGGGTGAACTTCGCCGCGAAGACGACTTTCTCCATGAGAAATCGCGGTGACTACGAGGTGAAATACGCGTAAGGACAGCTCCACGTTCTTCTCTTTCCCATATTATTACGAACAAGACGAGGAAGATGATGACTTTTGTAGAATTACCTTAGAAGACAAAGAGAAATTGGCGAAATTAAACTTACCTGATAATTTCAAGAAGAAGCTGGAAATCGAGCCAACCACTGGAACTGTTTCACCAAATCAGGAGAAAACTGTAGAAGTTTGTATTTTTAAATATAATTTAACGAGTCACTGACCACGTGTGTCCTGTAAATTTTCTGCACCTTTAAGTTTTTCATAAAAGTATAATATAAACATTCGCAATTTAATGATTTAATATTTAATTTGTTGAGAGATCAAGTTATTTCTCTCAATGGACTCGATCGGTTTGGCTTCTGTATGTCTCATTTGTACTGTCATAGATGATATTCAAACCGAAGACCGAGCTGACGCTTAAGGAAGCCCCGATATTAAAATGTCATTTGGTTGACACTCATAAAGAAACTACTATAATCGCCGAGATTCCTCTCAACGTTTCTCTTGTTGCATATTATACTAGGTATGTTCTTCGATATCTTGAAAACTCTTGGATATTGAGGATTCCATGGAATTCCCCTTTGAATTACGACAGGTTTCGTATCAATCCATATCCTGTGGTAAACTTTGGAGCGTTGGCCATGTGCACCGAGAAAACCATGTACCTCAATATCGAGAACATCGGAAAATTTCCGTTACACTATTCTATTCGACTATTGCACAAACATCCTTCTGTCATGTACATGACCAAAGCGTTGCCAAAAGAATTTCCCAAGAAGACGAGCCTGGCGGAGAGAAGAACCACGTCGAAGAAAGGGAAGAAATCTGCCAGAAGCGTCAAGACCGAGACCAAGTACTATATTTTGACAAATGAAATCCGGCAGAATAATGAAATACAGGAGGACTTAATTAACTTTGAACGTATAGAATCCATTCGGAGCCAGAGAGGTTGACAATAGGGTCAATTACGATAATGAAAACAGAGGGCACCGTAGACGTTGATCAAGCGGACAGCATCGCCATCAGCTGTTACCCAGAATTCGTGGGTTCCCAAGAGGAACAGATTATTATTGTGGTGGACAATAGCATTCCCGAGGACAGAGAAGGGAAAATAGTCACGTTATCCATGAACTCGTTCATGCCCACTATCGATTTCCAGGACCTCGACTCGACGTTTCAAGAAAATCGCGTGGTTGATAGAATTCAAGACTTCGACTGTCCCAAAGATGTTCTTATCGTCTCTTGGTCCTTTAAAACGATGCACGCTTTGCAAATGCGAATGTGCAATCTTGTATTTTGTTTCTTTACATTTATTCTTTCTTTTTTCAGATCGGGGCGCACACTGTGTTTGCTCGTCAAGAGAAATCTCTCTACTTCCGGTATATCAACGTACTGAGCACTCACGTAACTTGTTTCAAATTGTATAACCGTGGCGTAGTTGCTGCGAACGTAGAAATTCGCTTGATGGAAGAATCTTTGATGCCAAATACAGCAAAACCTAACACGTTTATCGTAGAACCGACGAACGACCAGATTCCTCCAATGAGTCACAAAGTGTTCACAGTGTCTTTTACCCCGCACATCATAGAGGTGAATTCGTGGTGATTGAAATTATTACATTAGAGAGAGAAAGAGAAAGAGAAAGAGAGAGAGAGAGAGAGAGAGAGATTAAATGAAATTTCTCGAAATTCTCTGGGGTTGTTTGCAGACGTTTCAAGAAACGTTTCGAGCAGCCGTGGTTTTGCCTTCGCATCTCGAAGCAGACCAGCTATTCATCAAACTGATAGGAGAATCTTGCGTGCCGGAAGTGGCGATTACAGAGCCAGTGCATGGAGCACGAGAAAGACCTACTTTGAACTTTCCTCGTACATTGATCGACGAGAGCAGTTACAGATATCTCGCTTTGGAAAACATCGGATTCATTAAGGCGAAAGTCATCGTGAAGATCGACGAGGATTTGAATAACGTGTTCCTCTTTTCCGCTTGCTCGGATACGCAGCATTTACTGCAAATTTGGGAGGATTACTGCGATGGTTAGCCATTTAACCCGTGTCGTAAATTTACTTGAAAAATGAGATTATTCGTATAAATTGTTAGAACAATGACGCGCGGATATAATTGAGAAAGAAGTAGAGGTAAAATATTTGCACGAGTTGGAATTGACGCGACCATCTTCATCCTAGCGTTAACCTCATCTCAGCGTTATAAAGAAAAATTGAAGATGTTACCAAACATTTGTAATTTTGTCGTTACAGAGCCACGCGATCGATGTATCGTAGTTCGTCTGGCACCCGGAAATGTAGCTCGCTTCAAAGTAATCTTCGCTCCGACTGAAATCGGGAAACATCATGGAAAAATTCGTTTGCACGTGATCGATAATCCGTACGAGAATATGTCGACTAATTTGGAAGGCGAGTGTTACGTGGAGCCGATCGTTCTGGACGGCTTACAATTCGAGGAGAATAAACGTAAAGTCGTGACCGAAAATCACAAGGTCCGGAGAGTTTTGTCCAAGCAGAATTCATTGGTTTCAGGTGAAAGGCAATTTGAACGACTGTACAAAGTTGAAATTTGAACGATTCATTTGTCATCAATTTCATTCAAATTTCGCTGTTTCATTAACCACGACGTGAACGGAAGTGTGTTTTACAGCTTCGAGCATCTCGATGCACTCTGCGTCTCTGACCTACATTCTCGACTACGGACTTTGTTTCGTTAGCAAAATGTACAAAAAGACATTCAAGATTGCCAATAAATCTACAGATCGATGGTTTCGTTTCCAATGGAGTGCACATCCGCACGTTGTGTTCGAGCCATCTATTGGACATATCAAGTATCTCACGTGCAAAGAAATCGTTGCTACTTTCCTGGCACCTGAACCTGCGAATTACGAGAACGTACGTTTCCCAAATGTAACCTGTTGTCACTGAATCGTGAACGAAATAATTTCCAATATTCCACCGTCTTATAGTATCATTTCCTTGAAAATACGATATTACATCTGATCTATCATTTTTCTGCCACTTCAACTTGTGTATTTCACGTTCACAAACGTTAGTAAATTGTTTTAAACAACGTGCTCTTTACCTTTCATTTTTCCTTTTAGATTCGTATCGAGTGTTTGATATGCGAAATTCTGGTAGAATATTCGCAACACCAGTTAGTAGGTTGGGACGATAGACAGACGGAGGTGCGTTGGGAGCGGATACATCATGATCTGATGGATCGATTAAGCGACGTAAACTTGTTACTGAAGAAAATCGTGGAACCAACCATCGAGGCAAAGCACGAAATTTTGGCTGGGACGAACAGATCGATCGATCTCCTATTAAACGCCATTGTTGCATTTTCGGAATGTTTGTGCACTGTTCAAGAAATTTGTTTCAACGATACGCTGATGTTTCAGGTCGATTTTCTACCTTGCAATCAGATAATTAAAAACTAAGAAGAAGAGATTTTTTTAATTAGAAACTCTAACAAGATAAATAGCTCGCGTATTCGTTGCACATCCTGGAACAAAATTACGTTTGATACCAATAAAAATTTCAATCGCGTTGGAAACAATTGCGAAATTTCATTGCAGACCAGGGAGTACAAATTCTTCCTATCGAATCCAGGGATCGTAGATACGGTGTTCGCCTGGAAGATAAACATGGACGAACAGTATCCGAAGAGGTACATAGGAGACAGTTCGAACGTGACTTCCAGACCGAGAACCGCGGAGGAAACCCGCTCCCAGCATTCGAGATCATCTAGGGGAATCTTCTCCGCAACAAGTGAACTCGGTCGCAGAAATTTCGGCCAGGATGAATCGAGCGCGGGGGTCAACACGAATATTTTGTCACGACGATGCATGTCATTCGTTTCCGGTAATGGTATATCATTGCTCGTAAAAAAGACTGTGGACTTTTATGCATTTTGAAGATTGAAAGATGCTAAAATACACAGAATTCACGTAAAACGTAAAAATACAAAGAATATACGAAAAATCCAAACCCAATTCCAGGTTTCGTTATTTGTGTATTTTCATAAATATGAATTTGCATAAAAATTCACAGTCCACCAATAAGTCATATATTGTACATAGTAAGATTCATAGTAATAGTATGTGACTTTGACTAAATTCTACAAATCAATGGCAAATCAGTGATTAAGAGGAAAACATGAATTATCTGTCTTTCGGTGTATGTCATTAATTTTTAAAAAACAATTTCATGGTATCATAATATTCTTCTATTTCATTCGTGCTTCTTTCATCCGTTCAGTCATTAGGTTATCTTTCATGGAAAATAATATTTATAATTTTGCAGATAGCGTCGATATGAAAGATGCTTCAACGATGAAACAATCGGATCTGTTCAGCAGTACCGCGGGATTATCGGGAAGAACCACCGACAGTTGGTTAGAAGGCGATGATCTGCCTTTCGTAATTTATCCCGAGACAGGAACGATATCACCCGGACAATCTGTGGAATGTACATTAAAATTTTCACCCAAGGATGTATTTTATTACAAGGCATACCTTACGTGCAAGTATGAATCTAATAAAACCATGTCTTCTATTTCTTTCTTTTACAAAGCAGCGGTATTAAAATTCAGTATGTTGTTAATTAATCTGATATTACCAAAATTCCCCTTTTATTTCATTATCGAACTAAATATGTATCTTTTCAGCTTGCATATCAATTATTTCCCCTTAACCGAGCTCGCTCTATCATATTTTGCTATATATTAAAAAAGCCTTGGAAATGGAAAAAATTGTTCAAAACTTGTTGAAATATAGCATAGAAAATCACGAATCGAAGCAAGCGGATCTGATAATTCCCGTCGTAGCAAGAAGTTTGCTGCCTTATTGTCACTTCGACGTACAGGATAGCGACTACGTAACCAGTGGAAGACGAGATCCATCGCTACCTGGTCCCTTGGGATATGAAATAGACGATCCCACTTTGTGGCAGAACATCAGGGTAATCGAATTTAAAGTGGTTGGCGTGGCCGGAACTCATGTGAAGTAAGTGTACTACATTGTACCGTTTGTAAAAGACGTTTTGCTTTAACGAAGTTTAGTAGAAAAGTAAATAAAAAGAAATCTTCTTCGAACAACGATCGAAGCGTTCGTTGCAGCAGCGCGAACCTTGAAACAATGCTTAAGCTATAAAAATAAAAATGTACGATTTCAGAAAATTCCACCTGATCAACCCCACTGTAGACGATTATTATTTCTCATGGACGAATCGATCGCCTCTTGGACCAGGCGAGATATCGAATTTTCATTGCGCGGTGACCGAGGGTATTGCCGAACGTGGAAAACGTACCGACCTGGCTTTCACATTTTTGGCAGAGAACGTCGGCGTCTTTGAATCATTCTGGCTCTTTTCCATCGATAGATACAATCTGGAGTGCCTTTTCCTGCTTGTCGGCATCGTAACCGAACCGTCGGTGTACTGCCTCACGATTCACGTGAAACTCAAGCCAACGATCTTAGGTTGGACTCGAAGCATTCTTACCGTGAACCACCCAACGTGTTTCTCTTTCTCATTTCTGTTCTCTCATTCGGAGCACAGTTGCATACAGGGTGTCGCGTTTCATTCGTTTCTACCGCTTGTATGTACGACCTCACGGCGGATTTTATTCTGTTCTCAGGATTCAACGTGAGAGATTCGTTGAAAATATTGAACAACGAGGATTTTCATATACCGTTTAGCGTGTTAGAGGAATCGCTTTATTCCGAGGGTAAATTTCAAAAGCTTAGCGTAACGCCGATGACTGGAACTCTGATCTCGAAGAGCGAGCAACATTTCTGGTCATTGTTATTCTTAACAATAGTTAAAAATCTATATTTTTAAATACTCTTGCCCCTGGTTCAGTACTATTCATTTTCTTCTTTATCTTGAAACCAATTTTTTAGCTTCACACAACGTCCTCTGCGACATTTTATCTATACGATTTTCCCTCTTTTACTGTTTTTCCAATATCGATTTATATCAGTAACACGAAATCCTTCTCGTTTGTCAGATGATTTTCGAATTTTACGCTTTCTACGCGAGATACCGAGCAGAATGGTAGGATGAATGTTTTTTTTAATTCGTCCACAGGGTCGAGTATCATCCAACCCAGGTCGGTGAATTCCACTTTTCCATTCAATGCGCCGTGAAGCTGATGAAAAATCCCCTTACCATGTTCGTGACCGCCTCCGTTTACGATATCGTGTCCTCGGTTTCGTATTGCAAGCTCAACGGCGAAATCGTGCGAGCTTCCGAGAGTAAGGAGAACGTCATCGACCTGGGCAAGGTGAATAAACCGGTTCCGAACATCACTAAGGAAGAAAAAAGGAAAATGTCATGGCTGATTGGGGATGCTTATACAAATTTATATTTCTACGAATACAACTACAGGAATAGAAGCTAATCAGAGATTTGTTTCGGCTGTTAAATTTTATAACGAGTACTTTTTTCTTGCATATTTTGTACGTTTTACGTATACCACGTGCACGATATGCCATTTTGCAATTTTAAATTTAACATAAATGTATAAGTATTCGCAGTCTAGTTGTCACGCGCATTTAACACTTCGACTGCCACGTTGATCTGAGCCACGGTGGTCATTGGTGACCCGAGCGTTTGAACTTCTTACAATCGTAAAAATTATATAAAAATTGACAGTTAGGGCATTTTGAATATAATCGATAAATAAAAGATACTTTGAGACAAAAAGTGCCCCATTGAACGATTAAACATTTTTATTAGAACATAAAAAAAAAATGAGAACAAATCTTGCATCTAACGTGCACTGTGTTTGCATCCATATCTTTGAGGAGTAATCTACGAATATTATTGTAAACACATCTTAGAAAATAATCGTAAATGCTGCTTTATAATCATATAATTGAAGTTAGAAGTGTGCACATACCTTACTATTATACAGGGTGGTTGGTAACTGGTGGTACAAGCGGAAAGGGGGTGATTCTACGCGAAAAAAGAAGTCGAAAATATAGAATAAAAATTTTTCGTTCGAGGCTTTGTTTTCGAGAAAATCGACTTTGAATTTTTGCTCGGTACGCATGCGGTACGTTATAACGGATCTCACTGTAGATCGTTGTCTCGATGGAAAAATTAAAAAAAAAAAAAAGAGAAAATAGTTTTCCTCTTGTACCACCAGTTACCAACCACCCTGTATATACAACGAGCAAATACCGTTTACTGACATCTTCTACATGTTTCAACAATATATTCTGCACGTTTTGCTTACGACAAAATAACGAATGCGAATGGTTTGTTGAAATAAACGAAGCCTCGTTATAATATGTCGCTATCAACTGTTACTAAGGCGCCACGGTGGTCACCCGTGACCACCAATAAAATAAACGGCCCATTGGGGAAGCATATTGTCTTATATCATCAATTTATTATTATTTTGTCATTATATGCTTTGAATAATAAAAATACTCCTGTGGCGTCCTGAACGAAACATGTGATTTCGGCGTGGCAGTCAAAGTGTTAAGGATGCAACAAGGCGAATTGAAAAGAAATGAAAACGTGTCTTGTTTTCGCTCGAAGATAATGCCCGAAGTACCGATTAATCTCAAGTTCGACATAACGAATGCGTGTAAAGTAGCGTTCTATTACGCTTGGGAGCTCGGTATGACGCCGGAAATTTCCTGCAGAAACGCGTATAGCGTGACCACGTCTCAGAAGCAAGGCCATGTGACCAGCGAGGATCGATCCGCCTGTTATTTGACCCTAACAACGTATCAAAAAGTTACAATAAAGGATCATTGTGTTTTTCTAAAGGTACGCTAATCGCAAGCGACAAGAAAACTTTTGAAAAATCTTCCGATCTGCGTGAAATATTTCACTTGACAAGTGTAACGATCTTTTCTACTTCTCTTCAGATATCCAATGGTCCCACTTACAAATTCACGTTGAAAGCTACGTCCAGAAGACCTGCCATCGAATTCAGCTTCAATCGCTACGATTTCGGACCTTGCTACATTCAGCAACACAATGCAATCTCCTATTACGCGGAGCTTCGTGTAACAAACTCCGATGATGTAGCTTTTATGTGAGTTTCTTTGTAAAAATTCACTCGTGATCAAAATTTCATCAAAATCGCATATCACGCTTGGCTGATGTTCCTCGTTAATCATTCCCTCGGATACGATAAATTAAGCTGCTTAAGTTTACGACGTGAACCCTCGACGCTACAATTTTTTCAAATTTTTTAAAACTTTCTCAGGTTCCTCTTACCGCTCGTCGAAATAAAAAATGAAGGACTAGAAGTCATTTACCGCTTTACGGTCGCTGTATCTCTCGTCTGCGGTTTATAAGAGTTTCTAAGCGCTCGTTTCTGTACGCTTAATAGTAATCGCGTGTCATAAGACTACAGCTCAGCTTCGGTACAGCGGAAATCAGTGGACAGGGGTAGAACTGATTTGCTAATTAAACTAACGTAATTGTAAAACTGACCGTTAATTGTAAAGACCAGAACTATTATGTAACCTGCTATTTTAACATTTTAATGCTCGGGGACTTTTTAGAACGTTTTTTGTAAACTGTACGTTATTCACCAGGAAAGTATCCAGGCGTTTTTATTCAGAACCTGATGTAATTAAAATTACTGCGCGATATTTTTAGACGGTATAATCGATAAAATATTCGCTATAAATTATTTTATTCCTCTTATCCTTCTTATTTTATCTCGTTGCGTCTTTTTTGCCTCTTATAACTTATAATTTCGTGGGCTGGATTTTCTGACACGCGAGCATATTTGATTAAGAGATTCATCAATTTGTTAATTAATATCGCGATACATACTGTAATTAAACGATATAATTTAAACTAAACTGCAAGTAAAGTGAACTAAAATAATTATGCTACATATACGACTATTAAAGCGTGAACGATTCAAGCGTTTTGCAATTCTAGCGTCAATGTATTAACGAGCCTGTGATCCTTTCTATTTATCTTACGCAATTATCGTAACACAGAATCGAATGTAAATTCGAAGAACAACCACACCTCTCCATCGACCTAAATTCGATATCAGAAGCGCTGGCTGCACGCTCTACGATCACCATACCGATCGTTTTTCGACCATTGAAGGAGATTAAGTACCACGAATGTTTGGTGTTCACCATCAACTCGGCAAACGAGAAGAGGATAACGATTATTGGCGAGGGCATCGGCTATAAAGTAAATTATCCATCATGTTGCGCCGAGCAACGGCTTGTTAAAACTTTCGTATAGAGATAAGGAGGTTGCTCGTCAGGTTTTTCGCGACCGGGATCCGGTTCTCCACGGAGTGAAGTCGACGCGACGGAAAACGTAACAAAGCAAGTTTCTCGGTGCTACGCGCTCAAAGAGGAACTCTCACGAGACACTAACTAACGTTTCGGTGAGATACGTACTCGAATTCGCTCGGGGGTCAAACGTTAATCTCTCGGAACTTCCCAAAATCCGAGGTGGCACAATGGCAATCTTCATATCTCGAATGAAAAATCCAACCTTTCCTTTCCTATCGCTATCTTAAAAAGCGCGTATTTCGAATTTCTAGCGTTGATATCCTGCGTTACACTATGTAAGTGTTTTCCAGGTTCGTTTGGTGAACCCACGCGATCAATCGATAGATCTTGGTAACGTTCCCGCTCGCAAGAGCGTCGTAAGGAAGATTCCGGTGATAAACGAAGGTTTGGCACCGCTTGATCTGAGATTCGGGATCATGAAGTATCTAAATGGCTACGACGAGTACCGCGAAAGTCAGAGATATTGTGACCCGTCGGATGATGAGAGCGAAATGGCTCAGGCATCCATTATGGAGATCAAGCGTTCCTGGACTATGGATCAAAGGTTTGCAACCGGCGAACCGAAACTTTTGGACGTTCTGAAGATCGAACCATCGTCGAGCGTAGTTTTGAAGCCGAATAAAAGGGTCAACGTGTTGGTCACTTTTAAATCTCCATCGAGGATAAGATCGTTCGAAACTAAAGTGGCCTTTCAATCGTCTTCCATGATCCTGCCATTGTTTTCGGTGCGTGGAAGTTGCGTAGGAGCGGAATTTCGATTAAATAGGAACCATATCTCTTTTGGTACTGTAGTTCAGGGTTGTACAGAAGAGTCTAAGGTGATATTAATGAACACCGGAGATTTGGGCTCCAGGTTTGTCGATAACTAATTTCGTTTAACTATTTAATTACTCCTGAAGTAGTTGAATTTACTTTTACAAGGATATACAGGGTGGTTGTTAACTGGTGGTACAAGCGGAAAGGGGGTGATTCTACGCGAAAAAAGAAGTCGAAAATATAGAATAAAAATTTTTCGTTTGAGGCTTTGTTTTCGAGAAAATCGACTTTGAATTTTCGCTCGGTACGCGTGCGGTAAAAAAAAAAAGAAAAATTAAAAAAAATTTTTATTCTGTATTTTCGACTTCTTTTTTCGCGTAGAATCACCCCCTTTCCGCTTGTATCACCAGTTACCAACCACCCTGTATATTATCATTGAGCACGTAGAAGGATTAATTTTTCTTGGAAATTTGCTTTGAGGAAACTATTTAACAATTTCACTTTCTTTCTTTGTCATAATGTTTATTAAAACAATCAAAAGAATGTTAGTAAAGATGAAACAAAATATCATTTGATTGTTTTGCTTATTTATCTATGTTGTGTGTTGCAAAAATCTGTAGCAAAAAACTCAAGCCAGAGATCGTATATATCGATAACGATTATTTCAATTTTTCTTTGAAACTTAAATTCGTTAAAGCTAGATAAATACAATTAAAGGGTGACACGAAGAATGGTAAAGTTAAACAAGCACCACGTGCCCCTAAATTTGTATTAATCTTTCTGAAACACCCAGTATAAAGCGAGGTTAAAGTTACGTTGTTAATAGGAAAACTAATTTAGATTCAAGTGGAACACATCGAAATTGCCGAAAGATTTCCAAATTACTCCTATGTCCGGTTACTGCTCGGCCGGTATGGATGTCAGTTTCACGGTGAAGTTTCAACCCCCTGAGCAGCGTAACTTAATTGAGGGTGAGGTGAGTTCACGACCTCATTTCCCGTCACGGCGTACAAATATGTCAAACAATCTCTTAATGAGATTCTCTGCACGCGTGTCCCGCCACTCCACCACGTCCTCGACGTCGCGTCGGTTTAACTTTCGAGATTACACGAGCTAAAAATTGTCCGCTGACGTCGGAGTAATTGGGGCTTCGACCGCTGATTATTTTTAACAGCCTACTTACAATCTTTAATCTATTTTCGTAACGAGATTAACGCCGAATTATGATTTTCGACGAGTTCTCGATACATGTATATTTCCTAATTTTTTCTTTTTACTATTTTTCCTTACTACTTTCGATATCTTTTTTGCAGGCAGTAATGGAGATTGAGAAGTACCAATCTTTGAGGGTTAAAATTAGCGGAGCGTGCTGCAAACTACCTGATCCGATCGAAACGATCGCGTTCGAGTGTTTGGTACGAGAAAAGCAAACTCGATCCGCGGTTATAACGAACGATTCCACCCATACCTGGAAGTTGAAGGTTGAAGTAACCGGAGATTACTTCTCCGCCGACGAAACGTTGCAAGTTCCTTCGCAACAATTTGCTCTTTGTGTTGTGACATATTCACCGCTGGTCATGAACTCTGAAAACACTTTGCATATGGTAGAAAGTCAACCGATATAAATCAAAGTTCAAAATGGAAATTTATATTCGAAGCTGTTTCTCTCTTCTTTTTATTCGTGCAGGGAACGCTGATGCTGAAATCCCAGGACGAAAACTTATATTTGTTATATTTTCTTCGTGGCAGAAGCTTGCCACCTCGAGTTACGGAGAAGATAAGCCGTCAATTCCCCGCGAAAACAAGGTATACCGAACTGTTGCCTGTTCACAACTGGTTAAATACGCAACAGCGATTCCAATGTAAGATCGAATTGTTAACAAACGATAACGCGCAATCACAGGTGATTGATTTTTATAGTGTTGATATCGTGTGCTCTGTTTCAAAGCTCTTCGAACATAAATCTCTTACCGTTTTTCATTCTTCGTGGACAGATTCCTCTATATAGCTTCGTAGGTAACGAAAGAATCGACGTTCCACCGAACAGTCAGCGAGATTACCGGGCAGTGTTTTATTGCTACGAGAAATGGAACTTTTATTTCAAAGTACGTAACATTTCTAATAGAACGTAAAAATAGAGATGTATCCTTCTCTCTCGACGCTCGATGTTTATTTTTGCTCGATGCAGGTAACGTTCACCAACGTGGAGAAAGAATATCAATTCTACGAGATAGAGTACGAAGTAACAGAACCGGAAGTGATCGAATCGATCAAGTTGGCAACCCCTGCCCGATCCCAGATTTGTTACCCTTTGAAACTGGAGAATCCCCTCGAACGTGAAACGATCAAATTTACAGCAGAGTGTCTTCATCCATTTGTCACTGTTACCAAAGTGTCAAAGATCGTGCAACCACTATCGCACGTGTGTAATCCTCGTTAATCTAGCGTCGTTTTATTCTTCTTCCTTTAAATACTTGGAACGTTGAAATGTGGAAAATTGCAGGAGTATATTACTATAATATATCATCCAACGATGCCATTCATCACCGACGATGTCATGTTAAATGTTGATTCCGACAAGCTGGGCCGATTTCCATACGAATTGCGATTGAAGGCCAGTCCCGCTCCTCCAGAGAAAACCACGCGTGTCAATGCGGCTTTAGGAAGCAATTACGCGTTCTCGCTTCCTGTGAAAAATTTCACTCGCGAGAATGCCATATTTTTGATACACGTGCGTGATATTATAGCAATCTGATACGTTGGAAAATACAGTCCATCTAGCCTCACGTGCTTCTTTCTTTATTACTTTTTTAGGTAGATAGTGAGTGTTTCGCGTGTCCGAAAAATATTCAAGTGAATGAACTAAGCGAGGGTATAATCGACGTAATTTACGAGCCGTACGATGTTGAAAATGCCACTGCCACGTTGATAGCATCTTCAGACACTGCCGGAGAATTTATGTAAAAGCATAATTCCTACTGATATTCTTTTTCACACACGTACATGATTGTTCGCTTGAAATGTTAATAGAAGTGAAACTGGTAATTCGATGTTTTAATGTAACGATTAACAGCTCCTTTGTCTTTAAGCTTCCCTTTGATCGGTTCTTGCTCCTTGCCAAAGCCTATGGGTCCTTACGTGATCACTCGAAGCTCTCCAGCTTTTATATCTTTCAAAAATGTCTTCAGAGAAGCAAAGACCTTTGATTTTATCGTCGATGTTGCCGAAATCTTCACAGTGGGCACTGCGTCAACCACATTAAATTCTAAACAGGTGATTTTTAACTAAAATCGTCTCGAACCTTTAATCCGAAAGCTAACAAATTAAAATTTTATCTTATCCTTTCTATTTTCATACCTGTTCCAATATTTAAATTTTATCTTTTTTATTCAAAATAATACATTTTACCAGAGTATCGACGTTAAAGTGGGTATCCGGGAAAATGAGTTAGAAGAAGAGGACTTTAAAGAAGAAAACTATCCCATTACCGGAAAGCTAATTGCGTATTGCACTGATCATGCTTTTTCTCATATAAATTGGGTGTATTACTTAAGAGCAGTTTTTGAATGAAATACAAACGAATGTTTCACTTTTGAGCTACCGTTTATGCAAATTCTATTTTTAAGTTGACGCGAAAGAAATAGTCGCGTGATATTTAATGACGCCTTACAGTATGACGCAAGGATTAAGCCATTGTAAACCGGGTCACAGTCCTAAAGGGGCTATAAGTTCGAGAATTATTTACGATTAAATAGATTCAAACATTCTAATGTTTTTAACTTCTAGAAAAATTAGATATTTCACGCTTTACGTGTCTTCATTCTTATCTCACACTTTAATACAAAAATATTATTTTCATGGATGGAATATTCAAAAAATATTAATAAAAATATATGCACGTCAAAGTCGAGTACACGTCACAATATTTGATAAATGAAACAAACTGCTGTTTAGGCTCCATATTTTTTAGTCATACTCATGGAAATATGCGTTTGTACTATAAATATCCACAGCCCAAATTTTTCATCATTCACTGAAATAGACATCTTTATAAATATTCTGTAAACAAATTCAACGACAATTTCATTATCAAATTTTCAAATTATCGTACATTTCTTTCACTTATCTTCCGAAAATTTCCCACTGCCCTCCTCTGTCCGCTAACAACGAATGCTCACAGAAAGAAAAGAACGCTTATGCAAATCGACTATCTCGTTCGATCTCCATGTGGGAACAGTCTAACGCGTGCGTGATCGTCACGTAAGCATGGCATTGGCGCATTGGGTTTTTCTTGGCAGCCATCGAATTTTGTCGCGCGTGTAACACGATTCGCTCAGCGAGTGAGTCATCAAGGCGAAGCGAGTGAATGAAATGTTTCGCGGTCTGGTTTCGTAAGAATGCGAGTTCCGTATCAGCAACGCGTGCTCGTTTCGCTTGATTCTCGGGGCACTTGACCCAAAGAACTTGAATTCTACGCAGCAAATCGCTTCTCTCTTGTCGTCGAGAATTGCCTACTCGAATTTTGATATCGTACGAAACTCATCGAACGTTCACACGACTTCATGCATATATTCAGATAAATATCCTCGCGCGTTTGCCTTTGGCGTTCCGTGTAGTCCAGATATCGAGTTCTGGAACAGATCTATACGAAGTCCTCCTAAGTTCTGGTCAAAGGACGCAGACTGAAGGGAAGATTGATAGGTTAGTCAATAAATTCGTTCGGCTTTTGCAAAATAAATGTATAAACTTCAACTTTCTTCACAATTACTCGACGGTTTCAGCGATTAATAATTTTTGAATTGGGATTTTTGTTGTGGCATTTTATCGGATGGTAATATTCTACCGTCGACGTAAAATTATATATTTTAATATCGAAGAGGAAAATAAATATTATTTAAATAGAAATTGATATGTAACAAGCAGTTTTAATTAGATTTAAATTCGAAATAGAAATCGCAGGAAATTATGGAACAATCCTACAAAAATGTATAGTATTCAAAGAAGATAAAAGGTACAGCTAGTTATAGTATAAAATATAGCGAAATGTCGGCAAATCGTAGGCGTGATAAATAAATTGTAAACATGGAAATCGAAATATTTTTTATATATTTGCCCAGTGTGATTCAGAGAATGGGATTTCCAACTTGAATCTAATTAGAAGTCCCCTCACGAGATTCTGGAATTTCTAACTAGTGGTTCAAGGTGTATGATCGGAACAATGTTTGTAGCGAACTGTTTATTAAATCACGCTGCTTCCGGTACGTGTCCGTCTCGAGTCGTCATTACCATGACGTAGGTGGAAACCTCGGAATATTCAATGAAAAATCATACGGCTGTATTAGAATCCGTGAAAATATTTCGAGAAATCTATTTGTCATCATATATTTTCGTAAGCAATGTAACTTACTAATCGCGATTTTTCTTATTATAGTTGTTACAGTTGTGTCGTAAATGCGCAATATAAACGCAAGGCTATTGGCTTATCATCCCGCTTAATTTTTAATTCCGCATGAACGTTAAATAACAGGATCGCTTTCTTCATGTACAGATAGATAAAGATCTCATTGCGGACAAGTCGTTGAATTTATAATGAAAGATTCTCCAGCAACCAAATTAAAGGCACGATTGTTCTTTCAGAGAAATAAATCACTGGAAAAAGTATTTCGTATCTCTATATTTTCTCGTTAGACGTCGATAGATTTAACTGCAGATAATAATACGATAGGCGTTGATGTTCATTGTTAAAAAAGAATAATTTATCGCTCAAAGATAATCTACCTTTTGTTTTTTTCAAACTCCAGCATGAAAATTATTGTTTTCACAGTTCCTTTAACAAAAGGAATCTGGCTGTGACCTTTCTCCTGAAAATCGAGCTACACACAGAAATAGTGTATATCAACGATGTATCTTCGAGGGACATCTTGTGCAGTTTAAATTATAGAACGGACGGGTTATCCCGAAGGTTTATCTTGCGCCCTTCATTTATAGTATCAACCGGTTTTTATTCCTAATTTACATAATCGCAGAGACACGTTTGTGTCTTCTTACTCCTTTTACAATCGCTATTTCTGTTCCTTCCAAGTATCGAGACGATTTCAAAGATTTAAAATGATCATCTGTTAGCTTTAAAATTCTCTATACCTATGCTTGGAATCCAAAGCAAACGACGACATTGATATTTTATTTTTTTTCTTTTTTTTTTTTGAAGACGAATTGGTCGTTAAGTGGACACGATCAATGTTTTTTTTTTTGTATTCTCCATAAATATTCGCATAATATACCCAATGGGTTAGCAGTCGTTGAACCTGACCTTGGAGATACCAGTTTCTAAGAGTCTCAAATAGAAATTGTAAAACTACTCGGAAACCTACAATCGAGCACAATATATAAAACGATCATAAATGTGTCGATCTACCGATGATTAAATCGAAAAAGTATGTATTAGAGGCTCGCATAAGATGATGATAAATTCTTGTTCGGACGAGAACAAAAACCTTTGCGAAAGAGTTCGAATGTCGCAAGCGTAACTTTAACTTTCTTTCGCAAAAGGATCTCTACGTAGGATAGCTGTAGTCGACATGTATCCTTGTCTTTAAAACAAGTGCTTACGTCAATGGCATTTCGGGTTTGAGAATGAAAAAGAGGGACAAAAACTAGTTGCCAGAAAAAAAGAAAAAACGACCAACAACACAGGAGATACCGGACACTGAACATTTTTAATTCATTTCAGAGAAATACGTATCAATAATTTTTTCTTTGGTAACTCCACGCGACATATCCCTTGACCTAATATCAGAATTCATTGGGTCAAGAGATTACTGTCGCGTCCGACAAACAGCAGAGAGTGGAGATTACTAATCGATGGGAATTTGTTTGTATCACTGGATTTCCCCTTGTGATTTTATGGCGTTCTTTATTTTAACATCGACTTTATCCATATTTTAACATCGACCGTATATCTATATTTTAAGATCGATCGTCATAAATCTTTTTATCTGATATTTGCATAAGGGAATATTTACACATGATGAGAAGAAGATTTCATATATACATATATTATTTTCAAATATTTTCTCAGCGCTTCTCACGAAGAGATACCGCTATCAGAATTTTCCTGTATGCTAATGTCATTACGTCAACCATCATTTACGCGCGCGTCGTTTACCGATCATAAAATTCCAATTATCTAATACCGATAAGTACAAAGAGAAATAAATAAGTGCCGCGCGGCATCCAACAACATTCCACTGATATTTCCAACTAACTTTCCAGGTTTTCAGGTTCCATTCTCAGAAACACCAATCCATTTCTTGATGATAATTCTGAAAATCTGACTTCTACGGTAGCTCGTGTCAGATAAATGTTGCTAATGAGATTTCTTTATAAAACGCCTTCGATGCCGGATCTTTATAAGATCGCGTATCCTTCTTTCTCCGATTCTTCCACGATTTTACTATCTTCTCCTACGCACTGTGCCTTACTCATAGTTATTAATTGCTTCGTTAATACATCGATGGAATTGTCATGGTTCTCTTAACTGCAGATTATTAAGTAATGTTTTTCCATCGGTGTCCATCATTTTTTTGTCATATCTGTCACCCGTTATATAACAATATTATAATGTCAGACAATCTCCAAGTTTGTGCCCATCGTCCACAGATAAACAGTACAAATACTCGTAGTACATTGAAATGTGATTCCCTGCTGTATATCGGCTTGGAATACCATGACATTTATAATCAACTTTGGAAACGATCAATTTAACGACTAATTTATTTTTCGAGAAATGTTTCCTTGCAAGGTTTATTTTTAATTATAACTAGCCACGCAATATTTTACGGAATACAAAACTTATTCGCATATATTTATTTACATATTCACTGTCTGAAATTATTATCCAAGGTATCGTGCTAAAATTTCCAACAATATTTTCAATATGTATGAATTAATTTCTAATATCTGTCCCAGAAATAACGCTTCGTCCTTTTACCTATTGACCCCGACCTCTCCTCTATCGAAATATCCTCTTTTTCAAATAATTTTGTGATCAATGCTGATACGTTTCTGTATCTTTGAAATCACCAGGATTTCCCTTTGTGCTGTCTTTGGTTCAGATAATACCAGGTAACTCGACAGATTTCCAACTTTCGTTCATTTGGAAAACCGAATTGTGATTTGTAAAATAAACAGAAAAAATACCCGAGCATGGAAAAACGAGAAACAGTTCGACGAAGCGGTTTAACCTTGACAGTGTTAGCCGCTGCTAACCAGTGAAAGTTTCGTCGTTTGACTATAAAATTATTATCGGTCGGTGCTTCCCTGCTATCGATTCCTAGAAGATCAGGATCGTTTTCGGAAAGTCTATGGACATTATCGAAGAAGTTTCCAGTTGAAAGTATCAGTCCGTATGGGGGAAAGGAATAGAATACAGGAGACCAATGAGCAACAGTGACCGACGGTCAATTATTGACCAACGTAAAATCCACCGATGCTTCGTATATAAGTTGTTGTCTCGTTCAACAGCTTCAGTCGTTCTTGACTCTTCGACCACGGCGATTATCGATTCGAAGCAGCGATAGCGGTGGGCAAGATTAAGTTGGTGGATTCGTGTATCTTCTTCACAGAGTGCGAGAAACATGCGATCTCTTAAGTGTTTTGTGCCGGTGCTGGTACTCTTATACCTAGGCAGCTCGTCCGCGAGACCTGGTGAGTTTTTGTCTTATTTAGAACTCGAGTATTTCCGGATAAGTGTCGAGGGTGGTGAAGAGGCGATGCAAAAATTAACTGTGTTACGATACGAAAGAGTATTTTAGGAAACGAATAGAAGGACACTAATTATTTTAGATGCAATTATTTTTGCCCTTTGAGTCTTCTGATTTTATTTGCAGTTTCTTTTTTCTCGGAATTTCGAAAAAAAAAACCTTTGTTAATATCTAATTTAATTACTATGTCTAATTATTAAGATATCTTCCATAGATCATTTTTTTAAAACACAAATACCAATCTTGCTTTATAGGTGTGCTCCTGGATGCGCTAAAGAACCACAAAGGCACGCTGTTAGATCCACTGGGTCTGTTTCACAAGGAACCTAAATCTTCGAGCCATTCGTTCGGCAGCAATCACCACTTGGATTTAGGACCACTTTCAATTTCGCGCACTGTAGCCATCTCTTCGGCAACGGCCCAAGGCAATGGTGTTGCGAACTCCGCTGCCAACGCGAATTCTCAGGCCCTTGGGGGAGCCTCTGCGAAGGCCGACGCCAGTGCAACTGCTAACGCTCAAGGTATTTAATACAAGAGAATATTCAAACGGAATACCTGACTGATCGAGAATGTTCAATATGAAAATAATCTGCGAAAGTGTGCAAATAGATCTAAATACGAAACACGTTCTTCAACGTGATTATCGAACATCTTCTCGTGAACGTTTCGTAATCGGAGGATTTTCTTATGTCAGAGTAAACAAGAAGCAAATCGCTGTTTCCTGTTACGTCGCGCCAAGCAATTTCTTCGATCGCGTAAAAAGCGTTGAATTTTCTTTGAACATAGGTTACATCGGTTCTCCAGATTATAATTCTAACGCCGCTGGCAACGACTACGTTCCAACAGAATATCAAGAATACGGTAGTTCCGGTTTTCAACCGATTACGAACGCGAATCACGGCAGTAATTCTGGCGCGAACGCCGTTGCGAGCGCCGGTGCAAATGCTAATGCGAACTTTAATACAAACGGAGGTGTAAACTCGAACGCGAACGCCAACGCGAATTCGAATGCCAATGCCGTCTCTAATAGCGATGCATCAGCGACCAGCTATTATTCCCCTCAATACGCTCCAATCGATACGGCTGCCAACACGAATGCGAATGCTAAAAGTACTTGGAATAACGGCCGGGGAGCACTCAGTGGATATTACACCCCTGGAACTTTTCAAACTAATGCAGACGCGATTGCGAGTGCAGATGCAAAGGCAAATTCTATTAGCGGAACAAGACCTCCTGGCGGTTACTATTCTCCTGGAGGTCTTCAGAGTAACGCTGGTGCAATTGCAGATGCAAATGCGAAATCAAATTATATCGGCGGTACAGGATCATCGAGGGGTTACTATTCTCCAGAAACCACCCAGAACAATGCAGGTGTAAATGCCAATTCGAAATCGAACCGAGGCAGAGAATCACCGGTTGGTTACTATTCTCCAGGAAATGTTCAAAGCAACGCGGCCTCTGCCAGTGAAGCTCTCGTCATTCCTCAAAGACGACCTCCTGAAACATTAATCGGTTCTCCATACCGTTTCGAGGGATACAATCGAGGGATTCACGCACTTCCTCCAGTCTATGCACCTCCTGCATATCCTCCTCCGATGTATCATCATCATCGTCATCATCATCATCATGGGCGTCCACAAGTGATCGTACATCCGATGTCTCCAGCTCGACAGCCTCCACAGATTCCTCATCCTCCTCCCAACAATGGGGACACACTGATTCCAGTGGTAGTGATGAAGGAACCGGTATACGGTAGACCGATGTATCCCCGACCTGATCTCGAACCTGGTCCAGAACCCGAAACCGTCGTGATCGTACTCGAGGAGTCGCCGCAGCATGGCCAAGGTGAGCTCGTTCGGACGGAAATTGGACGGTGTACAGTTGATTTACAGCTGATGTGGCATGCATGCGGTTAAAGAACACACAGTTTCGCGTTGAAGAGGAGTGTCGATTGTAATCACTTTGTGTCGCACTGTTGATTTAACTGACTGTACTTCCGCTGAGAGTGATCGATGAGCGGTGTGTAAATTGACACGATAATGCACTGCACTGATGCACTGCACTGACGCACCTGTACTTTATTCTGGAGTTCAAGAGAATTTCTTCTTTGCACATACTTCAGATCGATAAGTACTAACGTAAAGTTTGTGTGAATTGTTATTAATCAACAGGAAGCTGATGTTTCGTTTCTTTTGTGTCTTACTATGATTAACATTTAACACGAGGATTTGTTGCAGCCTGGGATGACCGTGAATTTAAAATTTGTATTAATTTCATTACTTCTCAATGTTTCCTGTTTTATACTGATCTACAACTGATATCTTGTAAAGATATAAAAACACGATTGTAATATACATCTATGTATCACTTCTATTATGTAGCACGTACTGTAAATTGTCCTCGCGATGAAAGATCAACTAATTTTTTCTTCCTTTTTACTTATTGTTACCTTTTTCCAGCAGGCGGATTTGGAAAGAGTAACTACAACCAACCAACCGGCTTCCAACCTGACTATCCGACCGGCTATGGAGGATCCAACGCCAACGCAAACGCTAATGCCATTGCAAACGCTAATGCCGTTGCAAACGCAAATGCTAATGGTTTTGCAAACGCAAACGCTAATGCAAAAGCGATCGCCAGTGCTGGTACTGGCCTCAACGGTGGTTACCCTGGATCATCAGGCCCTGTTCAAGGATCGGGATACTATCCAGGAAGTGCTCCAACCACTTCTATCGGGGCGAACAATCCTTTCTTAAGTGGATCTTCTCAAGGAAACGCCAACGCAGCGGCTAATGCTAATGCAGGCGCCGTCGCCAATGGAAACGCATATCCAGTAGCATCAGCGCCAGCTCAGGGTGGAAACTATTATCCAAACAATGCACAAAAACCCATTGGAGCGTACAATCCATTCCTGAGTGGTCAAGGTCAAGGACTTGCAAATGCAGGCGCCAATGCTAACGCAAACGCCGGTGCAAACGCTGCAGCAAATGCTGGCGCAGTTGGAGGGTCTCAAGGACAATTCGGTGCACAAAATCCCTTCCTTAACTCTGGAGCTAAGGAAGCTGGAGGTCCACATGAACTTGGACATTACGTATCTGATAATAGTGGAGCAACAACTGGAAATACACAGGGAATTAAAGCACCATATCCCAGTCAGGGCAGTGCACCAGGAGGCTACGGACCGACTACAGGATCAGGAGCGAATGCCGGGGCCCTTGCTAATGCCAATGCTGGCGCAAACGCAGCTGGAATTGGTGGAGCATACGGTCAACCGATTAAAGAGGCTCCTATAGTCATACCTGCCAGTCCACAAATAAATTACGAAACTGTACCAAGTGGATCGGGCAGTGCATTTGGAAATTCTGGACCAGGCAATGGTAACTACGGTATTCCTACGAAGGATGCTCCTATCTATGGACCCTCTGCACCAACTTACGGTCCTGGATCCAGTGGAGTAAGCAAAGCTGACGCTGGAGCTAATGCTGGTACTGGTGCTGGTGCATCAGGCAGTGGAAATGGTGGTTATGGTGGTACTCCAAACCAAGGTGCCCCTATTTATGGAGCACCTGGATCCGCTTTTGGTAATGGCGCTGCTGGAACTGCCGGTGCAAATGCTGGAGCAAATGCAGGAGCACCTGGATCTGGAAGTGGAATCGGTGGATATGGTGCTCCAACCAAAGGTGCCCCTATTTACGGAACGCCTGGATCTGCCTTTGGTAATGGCGCTGCTGGAGGCGCCGGTGCAAATGCTGGAGCAAATGCAGGAGCACTTGGATCTGGAAGTGGAATCGATGGATATGGTGCTCCAACCAAAGGTGCCCCTATTTATGGAACGCCTGGATCTGCCTTTGGTAATGGCGCTGCTGGAAACGCCGGTGCAAATGCTGGAGCAAACGCAGGAGCACTTGGATCTGGAAGTGGAATCGGTGGTTATGGTGCTCCAAGCAAAAGTGCTCCTATTTATGAAACGCCTGGATCTGCCTTTGGTAATGGCGCTGCTGGAAACGCTGGTGCAAATGCTGGAGCAAATGCTGGAGCAAATGCTGGAGCAAATGCAGGAGCACTTGGATCAGGAAGTGGAATCGGTGGTTCTGGTGCTCCAAGCAAAGGTGCTCCTATCTATGGAACCCCTGGATCTGCCTTTGGTAATGGCGCTGCTGGAAACGCTGGTGCAAACGCTGGTGCAAATGCTGGAGCAAGTGCTAAAGCTGACGCTACAGCAAATGCTGGAAGTACTGGATCAAGTGGAGTCGGTGGCTTTGGAAGCCCAATCAAAGGCGCTGGAAGTGGATTCGGTGGATCTGGAGCCGGTGGATTTGGAGGAGCTTCCGCTAGTGCCAGTGCAAAGGCTGAGGCTTCCGCCACTGCTGGAGGTGCTGCTGGTGGTTATGGCGATTCAGGGGCTCACGGGGGTATGTACATTTAGTGAAATTTGTCTCATTGTCTTTCCTGCTTCATAAAATTTGAACTGCAATCGATATTTATCTTAACATTTATCCTTATTTTCTTATTTAATTGAAGAACATTTCAATTATAACGTTGACAAGAAATCAATTGCAATTCACACCTAAAAAACATGCTTACCTTTATTTTCCAAGGAACAAGAAATTTACACAACTCCTTCCTCTCACTTTCTCTGCTTACATGCTTCTTAACTCATTCGTCATTTACTGTTGCTTTCATAGGCATGTCCGCCAGTGCCGAAGCGACCGCATCATCTATGGTCAAGGCAATCGAATCAGGTTTGGTCCTAATTAAATGATTACATCTCCCTTCTTCAGGCTCAAACGCAGTTTCCAGTGCAAACTCGAACTCGTTCGCCAATGGAGGTTCTGCCAACAGCAGTTCGTCCGCCAAGTCGACCGCTTTTGGAAGTGGAAATGGAGGAGCCAGCGCAAATGCACAGGCGTCGAGCAAAGCTTCGTCGGGATCCGGCGGCAGTTCCGCCTCTAGCTCCGCTTCCGCCAACGTAGACACACACAGCATGCTCATCTTCAGCAACTAATCGTCCAAACGTCCGAATCAAATCGTTAATCGTTAATTACTGCTTGCTCAAGCTATTTAGCCATGGAGAAATTGGATGCCATAACCCGTGTCATCACTCTGAAGGTTTTAGGATACTCTTCTGATTCGTGAACATGCGATTAATAATAGCGTGTAGGACCTGAAACACGCCAATAAGTCGAGAGTTAAAGATACAACGATCAACGTCGATATTCGATGCGTCGAACGTTGATACACCGCGATTAAAATCGCAAGATCGTACTATTGTAAGCGAGATTGAACAGAAATTGTAATTGTTTTGCATTTTGTTCGTGGTGTGTTATGCAACGAGTTTTATTGCGCTTCGATCTTACCGGCGAATCGGGATGAATAGAGTTCCATCGGTGTTCGTCGAGTTGAACGTTTAAAACCAAATTTATTGTCATTTGTGATACCGTTCTTGCCAATGCACGAAGCATAGAGAGCGTACTCTGTTTCATCGAACTCTCGATATCCTTTCCGTTAACGTTAATATCGGATATTACGCTTGTGTTCATTGATTTGATCATCCTATCGAACTGTAATAACAGCTGGTTTAGAAACTTTTCAGAGTGTCTTCCTCCTATCCTTTTTTAATCTTCTCGTATATGTGGATAATACTCTAATTGTACTCTATTTATCAGTATAAGATTAGCTTCCTTTTAACGTTATAATAGGTATCTAAAACAGATAGAACGTTATCTCTGCGAAAATATATGTCATTAAATATACTATACGTTGGTGTTACTTGTGTATCGTGAGAAACTATTTTCATTGTAAGTCGTGGTTGCCTGTAAGCACAGATAGCGTTTTGTCTGTCTGTATTTGTACGTATGCGATATTGTCACGAATATCAAATTTACGTTGTAGCGTTCTAAACATGACTATCGATAATAAAAAGAAATTTTTATATTAATTTATATGCAAGACGAATGGCAGTATGATTTCCTACGAATTCTAGCGAACAAAAGCATTTATCGAATATTCAAATATATAACATGAAATATGAAATACATTGAATATTCGATAAAATACACATAGGTCGTGAGCATCGATTAATATCTTTTGTTTGTTTCTTCATCCTATGATCGATGAGTTTCTAGACAACTACAAATTTGTTCAATTTTCAAATCTGCATGCCATAGGATAACAAAGAATAAACAGAATTTTCTGTACATTTCTAAAAATGCGTTTCTGTAACTCGGATTCGAATTCGAATTCCTTAACTCGTATTCCAACTTTTTACCTTCAATTCGAATTTGGTATTTTACATTTAAATTTGTATTCGAATGCCTTAACACGAATCTTTTACTTTAAATTTAAATTTTATTCAATGTTTCTTGATGCCATATTATTTATATTTAAATGTATATTTTATACTGCATAAGAGATTTAGAGGAAGCGGACGAATGGAACTGTATAAAAACGTCGAAACGACAAAATAAGGAATATAATGATACATCGGAATATACACTTGTCTCTTCTTGTTGGTATCCGTACATGCAAATCTTGTAATTTATACGTAATTACTGACAATCGCTTTTGTATCGGGTATCATTTATTTTTGCGTCTCCGCAAAATTCCCATTTATTATCATGTGTTATCACACAGTTGCAAACGTCAATTCTACGTCTTTGCTTTATTCTGTTATGCAATATGTTATTGTTTTATAAGTTATGAGAATTTAATAAATAATACGACTCTTTTTTTTTATCAATCGACATCTTTCCGATAAACTTAATTCATTACGAAGCTACTAATGCATAAACATTTTAGCAACAATGGAATTACGAATTCTACCGTTATATTAATTTCTTTTTAATTATACGCCTTCGACAGTCAAATTTGTTGAATACTTTTACCTAGAACGAGCCTCATTAAATACAATCTTATTAACGTACACTTCTCAACGCGAGAATTGATTGTAATTTTAATAAATAAATAAAAAAAAAAAATTTACGTACACGATAATTTTACTGAACGCACAAAGGACGAGGAAATTTCTCTTTTAAAAAGAAATGTCGATGGCCCTGTAAATAGGATTATTTGTTCGGGCGTGTAAATACGATTATTTGTACGGTCAGTTCGAAACAGACAGTGGCATTGAACGGTATTTGTAAAGGATTATTATTAGAGGCTCAGTCATTTTTTTATTTTCTATAATATTGCCACATGTCCATCGTGTCGCTTAGCCATAATTTGTGTAATCTCTACATGAAATCTACAACCGCGACAATGGCACAAACCAAGCGATCTTCAAGATTAAAAACCACTTTAGTTCGATTATAAAATACTGGGAATTTCATTGTCCATGTCATCTTTACTTTTACTTTTAACATTTTTTTAATTCCAGGAAGACAAGAATGAATTATCACCGATATGCGCGATTTTCTCTTTCGATTCTGCGTTAAAAATTTTATACAAATATTAAAAGCCTTGTTCTTATCTGAAAGGAAAATGGGACTGAGAGGGTCACAATGGAGTTTCCAAACCGAATATCTCTGATTTATGACAATTCCTTTGAAATTTTAGTAAGCAAGAATTTCCTATGGGATCGCTCCTATTGTCCTATTATTGCTAATACGTCTGTTATCTCTCTTCTATTACTTGTAACCATTTTCCTAAAATTTTAGGATAGGTACGGGGGTTGTGATGAAGTCAAGGATTCCCGTTAGGCGGCCGACAACTACAGCCCTTAAAAGAGGAGCCCCGAAATGTCGATGCTCTCAGTTTGACGACAGATTTTCAAGAATGAAGTTCTTCGGTTTGCTACTAATTTTAATCTTTGTCGCGACGATGATTATCTTTCGCCCACCAAAAAAACCACCTTTGACGGAAAACGAACGTCCTAAATTTGTGCACAGTTCTGAGGAGGTGCGGTACTATCGTTCCATGGTGAACATGTTTCTTGAAATTAATATATATGTGTACATATACCTTTTAAAGAAACGAATAAATAATTGGAATAATAGACTAAATCTACTAAGATAATCTAAAATGAAGAGGAAGCACACCATCTGTTAGAATATCAAGAAAAAGATTAACAAGTAAGTTTTGCTCTCTTCTATTTACTCGTATCTCTTTCTCAACGATATTTTATCGACATTATCGATGTCCCAATCGCTCACTGTAAACTTCTTCCAGCTTAAACATGAAAACACTATCCGATCAAAGTCGAGAGCATTTTCGGCTATCTACCTATATCCATCATCTACATTGGCATAGATCCGCAGAATCGAACATAGACTCTAATATATTATAGATCGCCTAGACCTTTAATTTAAGTAATATCTTTTGCATGTAACAATTTGTTACATTCTCCTGATAAATTAATTGTAATCAGATTGGGAAAATGAAGCGGTTACGTAGAATAAGTACTGAGCAGCTCTCTGAAGAAGTTGTTGGTAAATCCTATACAAAGGTTATTCAGAGACTGCCATAATATGGAGAGATAGAAGACTGATACTACTACTCTTAATTGTTTTTCGATGTAAATCAATTAGGATATATACTTAGAATATTTTATAATTAATATGGTTATATAATTTCTAATATAGTATTATTATATAACTTAATTATATTATTAATTATATTTTTAATTAATTGCATTTCTGATATAGTATTATTATATAATTTAATTAATTGCATTTCTGATATAGTATTATTATATAATTTCATTATATTATTAATTATATTTTTAATTAATTGCATTTCTAATATAGTATTATTATATAATTTAATCATATTATTAATATCTTTAATTAATTGCATTTCTAAAATAGTATTATTATATAATTTAATCATATTATTAATAATATCTTTAATTAATTGCATTTCTAATTAATCCTATTAATAATGGAATACTTATATTTTATAATTAAACAATAAATTATATATTTACTAACATCTGAAGTTCTCGCTCTCTCTTCAATTCTCCCCACCTTTAAGTTGATTCCTTACATTATCTCTTCCTACACTTTCAAGTTATTGCAAATATATAAAATCTATCTCAAATAAAACTCCTTCACCGAATTTTGGCCTCGGATTTTGTATCTGACGCAATTATCTAAACACGGTTAATAAATATCCATGGAAACAATCATTAATATTAATTATTATCAATAAAAGAACATAATTATGTAAACGCTTGAGTTAAGTATCCGGATAGTTATGAACGACAATGTATATCCACACGGAACAAAATTATCGCAGCAAAAATAATTTCCGTTTTCTGAGTAAAACGTCTAAAGCTGAAACCTTGAAAGTGACGAACGATTAATTATCTAAGCGACAGATTTAATATCGAAAGTTCCCAAACGGCACTGAATAAAAAATGATCTTATGAAAGCATTGACTTATGTCGTCTACTCTTTCAATATTATCTACCACAATTGCAAATTCCTCTCTCTCTCTCTCTCTCTCTCTCTATCTATCTATCTATCTATCTATCTCGTTTATTTCTTTCTCTCGTCTTTCGTGCCACGTAATGCCCCGAAGCTGCCGACTTAGGCTGCTGATTAGCGTCCTTAGTCGTGGCTGGCACTTTCTTATAGTTCACTTTGGCTGTCCTTGTACCATAAGGCCGTCCACTCATTAGGAGCCAATGACAAATGCGCCGCGCCGTCGGTAATCTCCGGAAATTACGGAACTGTGGATATCTTCCTTGAATTTCGGCAGTGAAGGGTCTCACGTATAAAAGCGCCGTGCACCAACAACTTCCTATGATTATCGTTCGGTTCTTTCCACGTCAAACGTCTGAACGGTTGAACCTCATCGAAATGACCACACGCATCGTCTCGCTGTTCGTGCTGTGCGCGGTAATGTGCCAGACGTGTCTCGCAAAACCAGCAAAAGTGCTCCAGAATCCAGAATCTTTGAGCCCTGTGCAACAGGAAGAGGCGATATCCACAGTTTCTGGTCAGTTACTTACCTTCGAAAGAAGAAACTTGTTTTCTTAGGTGCGCTTTGGCACAGTTTTGGTGTTTTATTTAGATTATATGGGTTTACTTTACCGCAGATAACAAGAGGGAACAACGATCGCCGCAGTTCGGATTTTTGAACGGAGATTACTCAGACTCTGACTTGGATTTCGAAGAAGGAGAACGTAGCTTTAAACATCACTACAAGCATCATCACAAACCAGCAGGCTGTAGAGATTATCCTTGTGGACAATATCCAGGGTACGCTTTATGTCAACGATTATTCGTTTCTTTTTTTGTCTTAGATATACTTAGATCATATATGAAATATTAATTTCTTCGTTATTTTAGATACGTGCCACCTGTTTATCCATCATATCCAACACAGAGTGGTGCATCAGGGTCTTTCGCCACAGCTTCCGCAGGATCCATCAACGCAAATGGACCCACCGGGGGACAAAGTCACTCGAACGCACAAAGCGCCAGCTTCAACTTCGGACCGTATTCCGCATCTTTCAGCGTCGCTGAATCTTCTTCTGGCCAAAAGTTTTAAAAGACGTCCAAGGTAATTGTTTGTCTTCGGCATGGAGCTTCGCTTAACACTTACAACAGTCAACAATTCACACGTTGTCGCAAAATTTTTTAAAATTTTACTCTCTATCGTTCTCGCCTTCTCCGTGTGCAACTCGTACAAGAAATTTAAAAAATCCAAAATTCTAATCGGCCAATCGTTCATCGCGTTCTACGAACGAGAGTTTACCTTCTCCTATTCCACTTCCATAGTGACATTTCTTTAAAAACCATTCAACTCTTATTTTAGTCGAGTACATATAAGACGCAGCAAGTGCGTCATCAATGTTGAACGCATCGACGCTACTTTCTTTAAAACGCTGTACATCGGATCACGTACACGGAGAAAATCTTTTTCCGAGTTCCTCCTACACATAACACGTGTAACGACCACGCCAGTCGACACGCTTCGTCCCGTGTCCCATAACCGAGAATATTAATTGACTTCGCGCGCGCGCGCGTGCAACCGCAGCACGCGCGACGCAACTCAACGAGCATCATCATCGCCAACCGGCACACCAGTCGAGACGAATCAGTTTGACGTGAATCGGTTCTTCCTGTAATTCCTTCAGGCGCAGATGCCTGAGCGTACGCTTCTGTTTACGAGCGTGGAATCCTCGCCGTCGACTAATCGCCAGTCCTGTCTTCTCTCTCCTTCGATCGCGTGCTAAATACACCTAATCACGAGCCAAAGCCTATTGTATGGATCCTGAGGAACGTGATTTCGCGGGAACGTGAGTTAATTGGTAGCTCCAGAGAGATAAATCGCGGTACCATTTACGTTATGCGAGAGAAATTGCATCGACGTGGTGAATATTGAGCGTGGTTAGCGAGAAATGGGTGCTGTGTGTAACGGTGGGGAGTTCTTAGATGATTGTCAGTGAATGTCTTGAATAATAGATTTGAAACATACAGTATGTAAAAGAAGTCTGAGATTTGTATTGGACAAATGGACCAAATGGTAACTTTTATCAACGTTGTTTTGCAAATTGATAGCTAGTTTTGTGAGATTCAACGGTGTAACGGTGGTCTGTTTTGGTAAAATAATCCAAAGTCAGCGTCAGTTTCTCTCAAGTCGTCGTTGCTTTCGAAATCGATTGTTATTTCTGGGAAAATTATTTCTCCGTTATAAGAAGCGTAACAGGATATTTTCGTGGTCTGTATTGGGAAAATGATTAAAAATGTGGAATTTTCAGTTCGACGTCGCTTTCGAGATTTGCGGTTAACGTTGTGAATGATTTATCGTGAACCGGCGTAACGCCTTAAATTGCAAGGGACATAGACAAACAAAATAGTACAATAATAAATCAAGAATGTCCCGTTGCGAGGGAATTCCCAAGTTCACGGTTATGAACTACGTGCAACGATAGGAAGTCGTAAAACGTCTAAATACGTGCGACATGCGTTTCGTTCGTCAGAAGGATCTCAAGGCACTTTTGTTCCCTCGAGAACCGGCCATAAATTCACGCGTGTCAGGTTAACGAACTTCGTCCATTAGATTTACATGGTTTTACGAGACACTTCCCTCCGTCTACGTAAACGCATGAACATCTGCGGCGAGGAACATCGATTCCCTCTCTCAAGTTACTCTTTCTGGTATTCTGTTGAAGGCTTCGCGGGAAGGATCACACAGGATCCTGGTAATATTTGTCCGAGCATTTCGTCGAGTCTGCTCAAAAGAAACAAAAGTGAAAGAAACGATTCTTTATACGATGTAAAAGAGTTGCTTTCTTTCGAAGAACGTTCACCCTTGGCAAAAAACCAAGGGCCAGGTTCGCGATGCAACGTTTGAAAGGGACGTACGGGCAAAGAGAAGGCCACGAAGATTCCCTCGAGAAGCGGCTAAGAGGAAGAGTTCACGAGTCGAAGGTTAACGAACTCGCGCGAATTAAAAGGAGGAAAGGAAGTCTGACGTAATCGCGATGCGTAGTCTTTTCACCTCTGGCTCTAGTAGCGCGACAGAACAAATGATCTCGAGACGAACTAAACGAGAACGCAAGGGAAACATCTGTCCGTGTTTCGGGGTCCAGTTCGAGAATATGCAACACAATCATTTCGTATCGTGCGTGTCACTTTTGTCGTGACTGCCTTCGAGACGTTTCTCTTTCCTCTCCTTGATTCTCTCTCTCTCTCTTTCCCTTTCGAGTTCCCGGTTCGACAAAAGCGGTCTTGTGCCTACGCGTTGATTATTCAAATGTGTGTGGGACCTGTGCGAAAAGGAACGTCGTAAAACGCGCGGCGCTGGCTGCATTGTCCCATTGAGCCGCAGCTCCTTTTGGTACGTGTGAAAAAGAATGGACAAAGGGAAAATGAATCTTCTTGGTTCTCAGGCGATCGGCAGACGGCCAGGCAGACGGATTAACTCGTTTTAAAGGGATCCAAGGGACGCCATGCTGGCCGGTCGCTTGGTCCACAAGCTGGAGTTGCGCCTCTCTCTGCCCTGGCGAACCGGTCTGTTTTCGTTCCGAAACGCGCCTACACTCGCGAACTTCGTTTTAAATCCGCTCTCCTGAACGCTCCGTGCGTCCAAGCAGATGCAAAAGGAGAGGGAAGTGGTTTGCGAGTTGCCCCGATGTGTGCATAGATCGTGGCACGATGGTTCTTCTTCGACCTGAGATCCACCGATCTTTTGAAACCACCTGTAGCGAACCGCGCTTCGTAGCTGCGCTTTTTCCTTTCATAGATAGGAGAATTCTCTCTTGCAAGTTGTTTCTCTTCGTCTCGTAAGGATCCATCCTACGTTATGTTACAAAACGGAGAAAGCTGGTACAACGCTGAGGTTCGGTAAATTCGAACGGATCACCTACGAGATGCGAATAAACGATCGTCAAACGAAACGAATCGTGGTAACGAGGATTGATTACACGGCCGACAACTGCGTCATGAATTGTTAAAATCGTATCAATCACGCGAACACGTACTTACTTACATTATCATCGGCGCTCCGACGTAGCCAATAAATCCTGGTATGCAAATCGTCTCGAGTCTCCCTTTCAAGGGTCATTCTGCAAGGGTTAAAGGTCACAAGTGGCTCGGCACTGTACGCGCACGCCTATAGTACATTACCTTAAGAGTGGAGAATGCAGATCCTAGATTGCCCATCGTGAAAGTCCTGTTATTCCGCATAGCAAACGTTAAGCCTGCAAGCCGATTCTCCAAGAATCTCTCTATCTTTCCGCCGCGTCGTTAACATTCCACCACCTATAAACGTTTTCTTTTAACAAACGTAATTCAGAGTAATACGATTTCAATGAATTTTATTCTTAACCTTTCACCAGAAACGTCGCACGATGATTCAAAAACGTCTTCGTACTTTCCCCAGAAACGTATCGAGTCGACCATTGGACGCTTCAGATATCCACCCTCAATGGACAGGATGAGCAGCCTAATCCACGATGGCGTCGATCGGCGATCCACGGCTGCATCCAAGCCATTGTTTACAAACATTCTACGTCACTAGGTATAAGTAAATAGAGCCGACCAGGCTAACGAAAACGGACGAACCACCCTCCGTTCCTGAAGATTTCCTGAGGGCCAGTTCCCTTTGTCCGAGCGCCAGATGTTCCCGCGAATAAAACCAATAAAATATCGCGATGCAGTTTCGTCGGCGGCGAAGCGGCGGAGGGACGAGGACAGCCGGTGCAAGGAAGCGAAGGAGCAGCGGGACGGAGGGCTGAGGATTAAACAGCACAAAGGGAGACGAAAAGAAGAGGAAGAGGGCCTCCGTAAAAAAAAAAAGGACGAAAACCGAAAAATCGGGATCCGTAGGGAGGCGTGCAATGACCGGGACTGAATCGTGCACACGCGCGCGCGCGTGATGTTCGACGGACACGCTATCTATCCGCCTCGAACTTTCTCCATCGAAAGCCTGTTTCGTTGAAAATAAAAAGCCCTGGAAAAGAAACGAACGTGACTTTTCGTTTTCCCTTTATTCTTCTTTATCTTTCTTGTTTCTCCGATGTTTCTGATTTTATTCGTTCACAGATGATTCGAGCGGAAAAAGTTATTGGAACCTTGCGAAATATTATTTCTTGTGTCTCTTTAGTTTTTGGTTTTTGGGTATGATTTGGATACTCTATCTTCGAGTTACTGTTAGGGTCGCATCACGATGTAGATTTGTTTTATTGTTTGTCTCTATAGATAGAGATAACCAACGTAGAGAAATTCGAAGAGAGGGAATTATATATTCTGGTCGGTCTGCTCTATAAAAAGCCACAGGTAATAAAACATTGGTACTCGTTCATTTGGAATTCGCGTAGCAAATCTCGCTGCTTTTATTCTCGGAACCCGTAACCGCTTGCGATTGGCTCGTAATACTCGGTGCAATGCAGCAACCTCCTTTGCTTTGTGATTCCTCGATCTTTCTCTCGAACCTTCCTTCGATCCTTTCATCGAAATACGCGACTTCTTCGAGATATATTTTAAGCTCATAATAACTACAATAAAACTAGTCTATTATTTTTCGACGAAGCAAGAGACCCTGAAACTCTTCAAACACTCTTGTCTAATAATCCCAAGAAATCCCATTTACTTTTATCCAAGAAATACTTCGATACCATTTTTTCTACCAATAGTATACGGTATTACGATCGGTATCACAATAAACACATAAATATTCTTATACTATCGTTTTTCACATGGCAAAGAATTCTAAAATGAAATAGCCTTGTAAAGCAAACTCACTGTTTTGTAAAAGGAACGCGATAATGCGAAGAAAGCCAAACGACCGTCGTTCCAAAAATACGATATTTCTACCTGGCCCGTTCTAAGGAAACGCACGCGATATCCAAGGTTTCTCAAAAATTCCTAATTTACATCGTCCAGGAAAGGAAAATCGCTGCAAATTATCCCGATTCGGAGGCAAGCGGGCCGAACGACACGAGAGATTAGAAGCGCGTTTGTTTGCACGGTAGCCGAAAGCAGCGAGGTTCGTGACACCCTGGGCGCATTAAAGGGGCTCGTTAAAGGTCCGTCTCTCTGGTCGTTAAGCATTGTTTAGCCCGCTGCTGGACACGCAGGGGCCCGTTCCCGAGACCAGTCCACCCGGTCGATCGGGTAAGAAGGCCGGATCCTTAGGAGAGCGAGACGAACGCATGAAAAAGGGGGGAAAAAATGAAATAGAAAGTGGTCTGTCCGGTGCATACGATGTACAGTGTGCGAACGATCCGCGAGGCGCCTCCTTCTGGACCCTTACCCCCGGTCTGTTCCTATTCACCACGCACTATAGCAAATTCGCGATGCTCTCTTCAAGCCTTCCGCGGCATTGTGCTCGCATTTCTCGTGCGGTTGTCGGCTCGGAAAGTATCTTCTGGCTTGAGCTGTCGGTAAGTCGACTGAGAAGTTCGCGTGCAATATTTCTGTTCCTTTCCTCGCTGATTCACGTTGCCTCGAACTGAGAAATAGTAGTGGTATAATACACGCAAGTTTCTTCCGTGCGGTTGTTTCATTCTTGGCTGTCTTTTTTTTTTTTTTTTGGGTCGGTTTTTTATAGGTTTGATGCTTGGTTGATGTATCGTTGGTGAGATCTGTGATTTTGATTAGTTACGTAGGAGTTTGGTCTGTTGCGAAAGAGAATGTGTGTCGATCGCAGAGAGAATGCCAGGTGACGTTGCCTACGTCACCAGTGACGCGCGATAGATACCTGTAGTTTGTAATTTGACAGACATCGAACAATTTTGTTCTCCGGAAGATTCTCGAGATCGTTGTTTCATAGAGATTTTTCCTTCTGTGATCGAGTGAGGATTTGTAAGCATTGCGAAATATATTGACAAATTAGGGTAGAACTGGCGAAAGATTGATCTTCGATTAGATGCTCCTTTCGATTGAAACTTTTCTGATAACTATTGGTAACATCTTCTCTTTTATTTTTCTAGCGTTAGACAAGATTTCGGACCTTCCAAAAAATTGAAGCAAAACATCCATCTCGGCAAAATGATAAATTTTCTGTCCCTTCTGGTGCTTACTCTGACTTGCGTAATTGTCCACGCCCAACAAACATCTGATCAAAAACGTAAGTAAACCTTTCAATGAAAACGTTTCCAAGAAACGGATAACTAATCGTTAATGTATTTGTACACCGGGATTGCATCGTGTAACCTTAACTGTTTGTCATCGACGATTAAGTTTCTACTCGTTTTCAAGAACGTAAATCGATACTGTGCACTGTCATAGCGTCACGTGCAGTTACTTGATTCGATTCGCGATATTTTATTGCTCAATCGGTTTTATTTTTCTTTCATTTTTCTTATTTTCATTTTTCATTTCATTTTTCTCATTTTTTTTATTTTACTTTTATTTTTCTTTCAACTAATTCCAATTTTTTCCTTTTTTTTTCTTGTACATTTAGCTGTTTTTGGGCAGACGTTTGACGAAATCGTGGTCTCGTCGGATCTGAATGTCAGAAGAAAATCCAAAGAAAGCCGTCAAGGTAAAAGGTTGACCAATATACCTTCAGGAACCACGGGTCCACCAGAAAAATCCACCGTGCTCGCGTCCAGGTTCATTTCGAATGACGGCAGTCAAATTACTTGGGAAAAAACCCAAACGAAACGTGAAATTTCAAATTTGCAGAAGAGGTGAGGAGTTCGCTGCACCGTGATCTTTCTTTTCTCTTTAATAACTGCAGGATAAATTAATTGTTGAAATAAAAAAAAAAACGTGTTTATTTTAGGTATCTGGACATGGGCATCACAGGATTCTTGCTGAACTCTCGGAAACGATGAAATTTCTATTCCGAGGACAACCGCACGATCCTCACATACCCATTCCGACCATACTTTTCGGACAACTTTCGGACCATGGCTCATGTAACAAAAAGAATAATAAAAATTTTCTGTGTCACAGCAATACCTGCGACTCTCGATATTCTTACGTCCCACCTATTCCGGTCGATCTCATTTCTAATTAATCGTTACATTCGCAAAGCGTGTTATTTCAATATCGAGATCAACTTCTCGATTTAAAACGAGATCAAACGTAGCACATAGTCGAAGGAATTTTCTGTGTCACGATTTTTGCCAAGCGTAAATCTAGTACGGAAAGTTTCAAGATCGGTGAATGCGATCAATTACGAGCGCCCTCGATTGGAAAGATCGAGGTGCAAAGCGAAAGTCGCACGGACAGAGCGGTTTCCTTGACGTGCGAGCTGAAAGGTGGCGGTGCGGTGTCGTTTAAACTTTCGAATCGTTGGACGCGTCGCGTCGTTTCGAATGCACCCTACCGCGCGATGCCACGTTCGCAATACGTCCGCTGATACGTTGCGGCGAATTGTCAAGCATTCTGTGTACGTCCCGCGAGCTGGAAAAATCGGCTGGGACTGAAATATGGCAGGCCGTGCTCAAAAGGCAGCCGCCATCGCGATCTTCATGCAATGATGCACCGCGCGGATCTACCGCGCCGCGAGTCACGTGACGCGGCCCGTGGCACGTGACACGCACGTCCAAAATCTTAAGCGACTCTCCGTCGGATATCTTCTTTATTCTTCTTTCTTCCTCTTTTCTCTTTTTTTTTTTTTTTTTGTCTTTCCCCTTACTTTTTCGCGTGAAATCATGGAATATTCGAGCCGATCTTCGCTTTCACGATTCTTTCTTCTAATCCTTAACCCTTTTATCGTGTCGTTGAATTCGCCATGGAGATACTCGATTTTTCTGTTGCGAAAGATACGAGGCAGGCGCCATTTGCTATTGAATTTCTAGGGAAACAAGAAAGAGAATCTACCATTATTCGTATGCTTTGAGCTTCTTTAAACAATGTAGAGAGGATTAAAGTTTCTTACGATGAAGAAAGAAGACTGTCTTTTCGCGTTAGTATCGAAATAATAAAAAGTCTCTGAAATCTTGACCGATGCCAAAAATCAACGGAGGTCCGCTTGGTAATTCGCGAAGAACAACGAGACCGACGGCGTCGTCGAATAAGAAATTTTACTCATGCAAGGGAAGAATCTCGTATTCCACGCGTTATGCACGCCTAGCACTATATATCTTATGGCGAATCCGTGGCTGGACTTGTAGCTACGCTGACGTAACTAAGTGTTCGTCATACTTTTGATTTGACATCGCTGCTGTTATCAATGTCCCAGTGGACATTGATTTAATACCTCATATTCAAATGATCGCCTGGCTGGCGCCTCCAGGAAGCTCGTAAACAAGCACCTCGTCCTAGAAACTGAATACATAACATTATTAACCACGTTGGCATCGTAGATATCGTAAAATCGCTGTACATTCGATCTTTAAGTAGATCATTCTCAGCGTCAAAAAGCGTGCAATTGTAACATGAAGATCGACTTTAACGCTGAAACTACAGATTACTAAAGTACGCGTAGAACCTGCGTCAAAGAAACTAATATGAAAAGGTACAAGCGGAAAATATATCATTCAAATTCCAAAAAATGCGCTATTCTAAGTGAAATAAAATAAAATAAAAATTACAAATGTTCCGATACCAAACCAGCCCCTAATCTCCAAAATACAGATAATATTACATTCTCCTAGCAAAAGATTTTCAACCAAACTCGATAGTATCGAACCATCGGACGTAAATTTCATCTATCGATTATTGTAGATATTATAGTATATATTTTATAGAAAATGTAGTATCGTATTTTTGATTAGCTTTGTATTGTTGCGTTTGATCGAAAACTTATCGTCAAGAGTGATAGTTTCACAAGCAATTTTAACGTTTCGCGTGCTATCAGAGCACGGAAGTATCGTTTGCGTCCCATGAACCGATTCCCCTGATCGATCCGCGTTGAACAATATCAACGTGTGACGGAGAACGAACAGGTGCAACCGGGACAGATCTCGTTTCGCATCGGGATGCAGAATCCGTAGTCGTCGTTGCGAATACTCGTGGGCGTTTATGTCGGCTGACTATACACCTGCGACTATTTTATGTCTTCCCTGGAAAGACTGGACGGTAAATTCCAACCGGCCTACCCGGCCCGTCGATCCTCTGACTGCTGATCAGAAAGATCAGTGGCGTACAAAGGGAGGGGTAATGTGGGGGAAGTTTGATTATTCATCTTTTCATACCAGCTTATACGAAAAGTTGCGAAGTACGATCATATCGTAAAGTTTCTTCTTGAAACGAACGTTCTTGATTCTCTCAATAGATCGCGATAAGAAAACTTTGCGGTAAATATTTGTTGATAATGTTATATGTCGTTAACAAGCCTGTCTATTTATTCGAACTCGCCGAAAGACAAACCGTTCGTATAACTTCGCGTGATAGTCGATGAAACAAATTTGGTTTTTGAAAAATAAAACTGGATAGCAAGTTTGCAAATCGATGCTGGTATTTCGTGTATTGATTTATCGTCGATATATTAAAAAATTTCTCACGAGATGCACAATTTCATGATCCAATTAGATGTACTTTTCCTACGACATCTTTATGTGAAATTGCTAAAATTGATAAATCGTGAGAAAAGGCAGTTAATCGACTTCACTGTTAAGAGGCACGATTCTTCCTGCTGTTTATCATTCTTCGTTAGCATTCGTTTAAATAAGTGGAATCAGCAGCAGATCGGTTAAACAGGTGGTAACATTTAATTTCAAGAGGCGTAGTTCTACTATAATTAGAAGCGAAGATGGGGAATGAACAACCACAAATAGCTCGCCCCTTACGAGAATTAGAACTCGAAGACGATCGTCCTTTGGATGGAAGAGCCAAGTAAGCCTGTTGGCTTACTCGCTCTTCGCTCACCGCTCGTTGTTCATTCAGCGGAGGATCGCATCCGCGCCAGCGAACAGGATCCGCGTCTAGTTCACGATACGCATTGCGCTAGTGATACGATAGCAAAACACCTGTCGCGGCTGTTTTATTCTGGAAATTTGTAAAATGAACGCAATCCACTTGGCGAGATGTAACGCGGTCCTTCAACCCGTCGTTCTGAGCTTACCTGTTCGCTCTTCGTGATTCGTGTTCAAATAGGAATTGCTACACGCGCACGCGGATCTATCGAGAGTCATCGTCCTTTCGTGTAAACGGTTCGACAAAGGGAAAACAGGAACACGCGTGGAAAAGTGTAAAGGGGACGGGGGTTGAAAAGGAAAAAGGCTCGCAGCGGAAGTTGCGAGCGCGAAGTGTACATGTCAAATCGACGTACAACGAGCAACCGACTGGCAAAATATTTCCGTCGCGTTGCGTTTTTTGCGCGAGTTGGCCATTTTTATGGCAATAGCTGCATCCGTCGAGCGCAGCCGTGAGGTGTAAAATTATTTGCGCGACCGGAATCATTCCGAGAAACGATCTTGAATTAAACATTGCTATCCACGTGCCTCACTGTCTCGTTCGGGGGGATTTCTATTGAATCGTAGATCATCCACCGGATCCAGGCGTGAATTAGAAAATCAAAAAAAGAGCTAGGACGCTTGTACGTGCCTCCCGTGGCAAGCGACCCTCTAATTTCTTCCCGGAAACTGATCGCGCGCTCGAGGCGTGCCGTTTCTGCGAACAGAAATCGGATTTGTCGATGATTCGATACTTTTCTTCTTTTCTTCCCTTTCCTATCCTTGGAACTCGGATCTTTTGGATCACTTCGAGCTTAGGAACTTGTCTCCACCTTTGTCTCGAGTTTCGATATTTGAAAAGGATCGTGAAAAATGTTAAAACGTTAGATACTGCTTCTATTCTATTCTCTTTATTTTCTATTCTATTCCTTGCTTTATACATCTTACATTTTTTTTTATACTCTTTATATTTGTTTTCATTCTCGTGCACGAGATAAATAAATAAATAAACGATAAATAAGAATAATAAATTTCCAAAGTAATGGATGTTCGCCGACTGAAACGAGAACAAATTCTAGCATCCTACCTCACTCGTCTCTGTCTCTGGTCTTCGTCTCATGAACGATACCAAACTTGGAACCTTCCGTCGGCTCCTTTTTCCACGCCGCTGTCCATTCCATGCGATCGGTTTGCAGGTTTCGATCGCGTGTTCATCGCGTCGTATGCAACGAGAACAACGATTCACAATTTTTACTGCCGCCGTACGTCTTTGCGCGTCGTTCTTCACCGCGATAATCGAACGGAGCGAAGCGAACCCACCGCAGAAACGATACGATTGTCTCACGTTTCGACAGTTGTCGCACGTGAGCAGACAGACGTGTTCGATTCAGTATGCCACTGCGCAGCACGTGTAACGTCTGTACGTCGGTTCATCTTGATTCCGTGCGTGCTGGCTGTTCACGAAAACAGGAGCCACAAACAGGCTGCGCGTCCTGAGAACCGAGAGAGCCATCGTCTGGCTCGATCATTTTGCGACAAATAAGTGAACGACGGTTGGCATACTCGATTAAGAATCGTTGTTCAGTCGCGAAGCGATTGACGAATTGGATAAATTGGAGAGATACCGACGTCGATGCATACGTTTCTTCCCGTTCTCCTTTCCCCCTTTTTTTCCCTACTGTTTCCATCTTTTCTTTCTCCTTTCTTTTCTCCGTTTGATGCAGGGTGGAAGTTTTATATTCAGTTTTCATCATCTTCTTGAGAGCTTCATACGAATGCCGTCTGGGTTCCCTTTATGCATTATTCGTCTCCGAGGACGAGTTAGCATGATATTTTGTGAAAAAGGATTAGGTATGTTGGAAGAGTTTCGGGTGGAGATAGGATTCATGGGGTTAGGACATGACGTGTTTTAATGTTCTATTCGTCATCTTCGTTTTAAGACGGACGATTTGTCATAAAATTCTCCGTTGAAATATTACTGAGGATGAACGAATAAATATGGTACAATGGATGGAAGATTCACAGGTAACTTTTCCCTCGCTAAAATAAATTTTAGGATTATAGCCTTTATAGAATTAGAACATGATGTATTTAACTGTACGTTTTCAAATAAAAGGTATGTCATGAAACTTTCAAAGGGAGTAACAAGTAGATAGGTTCGGGAAACTACGTACGGCGGAGATTACAGCGAAACTCTTCGGATAACTTTGTTAAAATGGTAACCATCGTATATATATCATTTATTAGACAAACGGCGATTCATCAAATATGAATATTTATCTGTTCGCTTACTTTTATGGCGTAAATTGAAACAAAATATTAATTCAGAGAATAAGAAATAGTATTCCTTTTTTTTCTTTTGTACGTATATATATATATATATATATATATATATATATATATATATATATATATATATATATATTTAAAAGAAAGAAAAGGAATACACTTAGTATACAAAAAGGGCAAACGACAGAAAGATAAAGAATAAGATATAATACTACCACAAGAGATGCGCAAGAGAATGTCTTAAGAATACTATACATTGACCGAAGACATCGATGGATGGCAAGAGTTTGCGTGATTGACCATTCGATTTATGCAACTATAGTATCCATACAATGTTCTAATAATAAGTCGTCCTTCCTATCGATTTTAATGCCTGCAAACTTCCTGCCATTGCCAATTTTTCTGCTTCGTCATCTTTGATACCAATAACCGAATATTCATATTGCGGACTTACGTCGGAACCTTCCGCCACGCTCATTACCATTCTGACCCAAATCGAGGCCAATTGTTAATTAGCCGAACGCAAAACGGTATCGTCCGGTTCCGCTCGAGAATCATTCGGAATTATTATAAGATCACTATCGCAAATGACTTTTAAACAGTACCGTACTACATCGTTATCATGAAAATGGAAATGAATCTATTTACATTATAATTATCCGCTAGCATTGAAATTTAGGTTTAATTTATGGCACTCGCATGTTTTTCCCCAAGAGCAATCGTTCTTCGATAAGAGAAACGGACATACGTTCGTGACCCTAGACTCGGTCATCGACGAGATACGGCGCAGTTAAACAGTTAGCCGTTGCGACCTCTTTAAAAAGTGTGTAGCTAAAATGTGTCGAAAAAGTAAGCGATGACGAGTATACTCGTCAAACACAGAGCACGTGTGGCTGCTATAATAGAGAATGAAGTTGTAACGAAATGACTGTTTTATTTTTTTATTTTATTACCGGCGGAGCTTGTCGTAACACGAGATATTGCCACTTCTTCGCGACGAGTATACTCGTCAAACACAGAGTACGTGTGGCTGCTATAATATAGAATGAAGTTGTAACGAAATGACTGTTTTATTTTTTTATTTTATTACCGGCAGAGCTTGTCGTAACACGAGATATTGCCACTTCTTCGCGACGAGTATACTCGTCAAAAACAGCTAACTGGTTAAGGTACACGCGGAAAACGATGGAAAACAATGGGAAACAGCGAAACAAAGAGATTCCTGAAGACGAATGGCTCTAAAGACTGACGCAGTAAACGGACGGATGGACGGACGGACGTTGAATTTCATTATTATGGGACTTGCATCATCGGTTTACATGCGATTTACTCGCGAGCAGGTCCTCGCAACCGGATGACGTACTACGATTCGACGATTGTTTACAAGTTCTGCTCGATACTCTCGCCGATAGGAATCCTCGTTGATACGACGAACATCGATAGTCCTATTTGCCGATTTAAAAGACCAACCTTGAAACGCCAGCCATACTTTACTATGTTGTCCGACTGTCTCATAAAATTGTGGTCGTAAGCGAACTCCCAGAGTTGATCGAATGTTTCTTATTTAACTGGAAGGAAGATCGATAAAATGTTCATACCTTTTGAACGATTTTTTCATGAGAAGGTACAATTTCGATTTTATAATCGCGTAACTAAAATGACAAACAATGTAAATGTCACGCGTGAATATCTTCTGCTTGTTAGATTTAGAGAGAAACTAAATGATAAATAAAGTAACGGATTTAATTTAATCCTGCATTGAAATTTCGATGTGCAATTTCAACCTCGTTTCGACACGACAGATTACCGAAGCTCGATAATTAGTTGGCAGATTACAGGAAAAGATTTTATTGTTGCTAGCCAGAAATGGATCGACAGACACACGTGACCATTCTGCTCAATCACGTTTGTATCTAGGTAACAATAGGTCTGGCGAATGAACGTGCGCCGTGAATTTTAACGCGGAACAGTGTTCTGATTTCTGCGACCAAGTCGAGGAAGACGATTCGTGAAATAGGATCGTTTTACGAGGTCAACGAACTAAGATCCTTATCCTCGAAATAGTGGAACAAGACCATGAGATGACTATGAGAGCTGTCCAACGTGGCCGCTTACCATAGCGAATGTTATTAAACGTTCACTTGGTCCATGATAACTCGACGTTATACCTTTCCATCGAAGGAAAAACCATCGAAGAGTTTATGGATCACAAAACCATCCGAAGCAAGCGAAAAGAAAAAGATTCGTTTCCCTCGAGGAAGAAACTCATGTTGATGCGAGTCCGTGAGAAACGGCCAGGCTCGGCCAACAAAAAAGGGCAAGAGAAAAAAAAAAGAAAAAGAAAGAAAGAAAAAAATGGCGAGTTTAAGAGCAACCGACGAAATGTAAATTTTTGTCAAGCATCGCGAATCCAGCTGCATCCGTGCGGAACGGTCGTTCTTTCTATCAGAAGTGGACGTGCCGCTTTGCGTCGCCTGGTCACGCTCGAAAATACGATATGCGTGACTTGGAAAACGGTGCGTTTGGAGGTTGATTCATGAAATGGTAAAACACGGTGAAGTATCGACCGCCTAATAGCGGTACACCGACGGGACGATCGATCGATCGACCAATTCGCTGCCAAAACGGAAATTAGCCTCGTTGACGGTGCTCTGCTACGACGATTCATAGGCGCGTCGATCGTTCAGGCTGCGTAGAATCCAACGGAAAGATCATCCAGTAAAGAAACAATAGCTTGGACCGGCAAACCGGGGCGAGTATCGTGTCTCGCAGGAGAGGAAAAACAGGAACGAAGAGGCGCGGGATGAATAATGTACCCCGAACGGAGGAGAAATACTGTTAAAAGGGGTCTCGAACGAGGCTGGAGGGCTTCTGCAGAAGACTAGCGGAGTCGATCGTAATTCCGTTGCTCTTCGCGGCGGTTCGATGCCGAACGGAGAACGGCTAAAAAGAGAAAGAGAGAAGGGAGCCACGGTGGAGGAAGGGACAGTGACACGTGAAGGCGGATCTGTCTGAATTCGCTTGAAATTCAGAGCACGAGCGTCGCGGCCACCGCCATTGGACTCTTACGGACTTTTGATCATCCCCGAGAATTATCGTCGCCTCTGACCAAGTCATACCCCTACCCGCCACTATTCCACCGAGTATGACTGACATAATATTAATATTAAAAGGTTACGTCAAAACAGACGTCATTAACCGTACCGGGTGACGCCGGATCCGTTGCAATCAGCTTCCGTAACCTTCGATCGACCAAAATAGCCGGACGATCGCTCGAAAATAATCTGTCCTCGTGCGTGGTTAACGCGTGACTGAGATGTATCCGAGATACGACGTATATTAATTTGATGCACGAAAAAGTAATGGGTGAACGTGGTCTGCTCGTTTATCTTCTCTGCTACAGGCGCGGCGCAATAATATCGATCTCGAATCTTCGTCGAACGTCCGAAAGGATTAACGAGTCCAGGATGAAATGTCTCGAGGGCGTCGTTCGTGGAAGAAGGGGGTCGCGGAATAAAAAAAAAAAAAAAAGATAAAAAACGGCGAAGACGATCGAGGCAAGGGAATGGAAATTCTGGAAACGCGAATTCCCGTGAAGGTACGGCCACGGCTAAAGAATCAGCGGAAAGCATCGTCCTGGCTCGTTCCTTGGATCGCGCGTATTTATAGAACGATTGAAAATGTATGAACCTCGCGTTATTCCGTCGTTAGATCCTTTTATCGGGTTCTGATCTGCTTGAGTCACGAGAACCGAGTCCTGGAAAAAGTAGTCATCGTGAAAGGAACACCGCCAAGTCTCCTATATCGTCCATCGATCAGTGATCTCATTGATAATCTCATGCTACTTTCTTCAAAGAGGGATCTTTGTAAATTTACGTCCTATCTTTCAACCTTTGGGTTCAAATTCAAAATCATATCGCATCCTTTCGGAGTTCCGTGCTCCTTCTATCGATATTTCCATCGTTCGTGAGAGATGCATCCTCTGTCGTTTCACTTTGCAGCCAAAGAATCGCAAAGCTTACCAACGTATCTCTTATCGACAGCAGTAACAGTTGTGTAACTTGATCAGACGAATTCAAGCAGAGATCTGCAGAGATCACAATTAATGCGTTCGATTCAAGTTCGAAACCGATCTCGGATGACGATCACGTATCGTTGAACGATGCGCACGTTTGCGTTACGACGATCCTGTTGGGTACGAGGCAACCACCTGACGATCGATGGTGGGGGCTGCAGAGGGTCCCGTATCCCCGTTCTCGTGCATGGATCCGACCGATCCATCCCATGGCCCGCGTCGTCGTTTGCCCATCCCATCCCCCGCGTGATCATAGCTCTTGGTATAAAAGCAATTGCGGATTCGAGAATAGCCAGCATCGTGCAAAAAGTTCGCGAACCAGCTAGACCCCCGTCCACCAGACAGGTGCACAGTGCTTGCCAGCTTGTGGTGTTCCAACGAAATCCTGACCATCGTTGCTGGAGATCTCGCGTCTGTTCTAAGTTCGTGCCGATACGATTTGGTTCCCGAGGATGGCGCAGTGGATCAGCTTCGTCCTCCTCGTCGTGGCGACGACGATCGCGGTAACGGAGTCCAGGGCTATTCCTGCTGAACCTGGTAAGTAAAACGACCATAGTCTTTTCTTCAAGAGCTAAATTGGTCTTTCGTCGTGTCACGAATCATCTTCTACAAAAGTTCTCCGAACGATACTTTGAGACTGTGAATTGAAACAGTCCTCCTATATTTCCTACCAGAAGGATACGCGTCGTCCATCAATTACGAAATACAGAATTCGCTGTTTAATCACAGTAGCAAAAAGTTTCCTCCGTTTCTTTTTCCAAAGCTAAATCTCCCCATTCTCACTATCTGATTTCGAACGTCCTCTACAGTGCTTCTGGGGCTCACGATGACTATGAATCTTCGGACGAAACATTAAATTCGCCCTTTCGTTACGATAGGAAGAAGCTTCTTCCACTGCGTTTCTCAAAGCAAAATTCTCTCCATTTCCACCGCCCAAGCTTCATACGTTCTTTTCCTAAAGTTTCAGTGATGTTAGATCCTTACGGGAACCCCATAGTTTTCCTGCGAGAGAAGAGGACAGCCGCGCATCCATATCCCCATAGAGCGATGATGTTCACCGGATACTACAGACCCGTGCGACGTTCGAGTCACGGTGGCCAGGCGACTGGTGTGTTCGCCCAAGGAAACGCTGTGAGCGGCGAGGCATTTTTCACTGGCATGCAGCCGCCGCATTTGAAGAACGGCCCGGAACCGATCGAGGAATCGGAAGTGTCGAGCGCTGAGGCTCAAGCAGCGCCTGAGGCTGCTGATTCTTATAGCGACGACGAACAAACTCAAGTACAACAGGAAGAAGTGTATCAGCCTGAGGAGCATCGTCCACAGGAAGGAAATGTTCCGCAGGATGAGGTAAATCATCCTCAAGGGGACCAGCACCAGCAGGAGGACGAACAGCAACATCATAAACAGCATGCTGCTCTGCCTGCCCAGGTACTATGACTGTTTCATAGATTCGGTATTTGCTATAATTGGAACAATTAAATCAACTTCGCACGGATATCGCAGCGATACTCGTTTCGTGTATCCTGGCAAGGATATTTTTCTTACGTAGGAAGACGACAGACGAAACATTAATACAAATGGCGACATTCGCATGGTACGCAGCTGGCAATACACGTATCGCGATACGTGTATGTATTACGATACGCGTATCTCTGTGTGAAACCGGCCTTAAAGTTAATATGCGGATGGTGAGAAGTTAGGGTATTTCACTTCAGTAACTACTTGCGTTAAATATTAAACATGGAATCGTTAAATATACACGGATAGTAAATTCTTAATAAAATCTTTTTTTTCTCTCTTGATAAGTTCGCCATCTTATTAAATTCTTTTAAACAAGATATCCTGTTTCGATAAAACAAAATCTTTCGTTTAATCGCGGAAATACTCCCGTCAACGAATGCGTTTCCGTGTGGTTCTATTTTCTACGCGTAGAAAAAGAAGGGATAAACCGATTTCCACTGTTATATACTTATTAATTATCAGAAAAATCATCAAATTATTCAGAAAGTATCTGAAAGTAATAGTACTCCCTGATAAAAGAATGAAAAAGAATTTTTATATTTCTTGACAGAGAGGATATCCAACAGAGCTGTCTAAGGAAGAGTAAGAAATGAGAAAATTCTGAATTTCCATAAACATTGCTTGCTGCAGGAGCAACCGGAATCGATTCCCGCGTTCACCACCGAGGCGGCCCCGGTAACTCCAGCCGCAGAGCCGGTCTACAAGAGCACAGAAGTGGTCCCGAACCGTCCGAAGGCTCAGCATGGAAAAAAGAACAAGAAGACCCCTGTCGTCGTTGTGGACGATGACGAGGAAGAAGACGAGGATGACGACGATGAACTGTCCGTTCCTTTCGTTCCCTTCAAGGGCAATCGTCGCCGACAAAACTACCCGAACCTGAACAACTTCTTCCCCATGGTGTTCAGCTTCCCTGGTGGGTCTTCTCGAGCTGGATCCTCCGAAGGATCTCCCCCTGGCGCCGTGACCGCCATTGCTAACAGTTACTCTACTGGAAAAGGTGGTGTCGCGAGTTCGGTAGCAACTGCTTACGGTGGATCCCCTAATGGGTAAGCTTTTTAATGATATTTTATTAATAAAAAAAAAACGTAAGACGTCAATAATTAAAAAAATTTAATATTTCTAAGACAAAAAGGATAATCTCAATTATCGTTTCATAATTGCTTGATCTTATTAATTGTGCATTGCGTAAAATGTTATTATTCGTTATTGTTCAAATATTATTACATCCGATATCGTGATATATCGGGTTTCACTTCACGATGCGTTTCACCGAACCGATTTCTGCAGGAAAAAGCGGCGTCCTCCGCCATCCGAGGAGTAAATCCCCGACTAATCGATCGGGCGCTATAGATCGATGATCGAGCCGTTCGCTTCTCGATACCGTTAAGATCAATATTCCATTGGACATTAATATGCAGACAGGACAGAGTTTCGACTGTGCTCCACTTTTCTATTCTCCAGCATGGCCCTGAAGAAGCGATCGAGGATCGTGTTTCTTCGAATGGGCACTCTCTTCAGATTTAACCGCCGAACGAATCGAATTATTCCTGCCAATGTCACTGTTACTCCTAATGCGAGAATTTCATCGAATGGTAGCTCGACGAACAAGCTATGCCAACCCTTCACCGATGATCTACAAAATTATATCTTTTCCTTCTAAAATTAGTATCGTACTTTAGATTGTATCTTTAAATTAGAAACGAATAGTATGTAAGAAAATAACGTAGAACGTAGCGTCGATCTCGTAGTGATCGAACGGACTAGTGCAATATTACGTCGTATCATTCGGAGAGACAAGGGTTTGCATGATCGTTCGACTACCTTGAAGCCGTAATCGAAGAGAACATCGATCGAAGGTAATCACACTTGTAGTATAGTTCGTAAAGTGTATAAGAAATTATTAGTTAACGATAGCTTGCGAATTTAGAGTGAAGAAATTCATTATTCCAGTACCGTACATTGTTACTCATTGAACTGCTTCGACCTGAGAAAATTGTCTTTCGTAAACGATGCATGAGATGCCATCGAAATAAAGCTATTTTCAAAACGAACACGAGTCTGGAATTTTCAATAAAACCACAAGTCGTTCCCAACTTTCGGAAAGGGGGTGATTCTGCGCAAAAAAAGAAGTCGAAAATATAGAATAAAATTTTTTTTTTTTAATTTTTCCATCGAGACAACGATCCGTTATAACGAGACGCGATAAAGTGCACGCGTACGGAGCGAAGATTCAAAGTCGATTTTCTCGAAAACAAAGCCTCAAACGAAAAATTTTTATTCTATATTTTCGACTTCTTTTTTCGCGTAGAATCACCCCCTTTCCGCTTGTACCACCAGTTACCAACCACTCTGTATATTTCATACGATCGAATAATAGTCGCGGCAAGCTCATTAAACGTTGACCTGTCCATCGATAGAAACACGATGACAACCATTACGTGTACGTGAATCACGAATACACCCTTTAATCGCTTCTAGGAACTTACTTTAATGACTCTCTAGCTCGTCGTTATATAGATTTACTTTTCCCAGCAGACATTAATCCGTATCTGTATTGCAAGTTTACGAGCAATTTTCAATTTTCAAGCATGCAATTAACGACTTGCGCAAGTCGCTTTCAAGAAATCATTGAATATCGAAGAAGTTCCGTATCGTAATGCAAACTTGAACCAAATGGAATATAACTCGATCCATTTACAATCTTTCTACGAACTCGACGAGCTAAGAGCATTAGAGAGCGGAGCGAGCTAAGCCAAATAGACTTTGGAAGCAAAACACTCAAATATTTAAATAATGGGCGAACTATTCGGTTTTACTATTGGCGTAATTCCGTTAGATCTTACGTGGCTGAAAAAGGAAAGGCAAGAATGACGATACAGCAATACAAACGCGAGGAAACACGACACGATGATCGCGGTCGAATTGGTTCGCTAAATAGACGAGTTAGATGGTCACACGGAAATCGTCATGCTCTGCTCGAAACCTTGAGATTATACACGTGTACTATGTGTGTATACGTGTAATAGGCAATTAGTCACTACACAAAAACATTCGTCTGATTCATCGAACGGTGGAGCTGGTCCTGATCGTGAAACCTTTTAGCCTCGCGATTTCAAAATTCCCTGTCGTTCTTCGTTAAAACGTGAACGACGTGAGAAACCATTTTGCCGCCTACATCGATGAATAAACTTGAAATTTAAGGTTTGTCCGTGACTGTCCATATATAATTGCGAAGAAATCCTTCCGCGTTACGATGATTCTGTTCGATTTCTCGGTTGTATATGTAAAATAATGTCGTTATATTCTGCTTCAATTGCTTTTTTCTAAACATTCCAGACGAACGAACCGAAAACTGGGAATATAAAAATCACCGATTAAACGATTGTTTAAATTAAAAAGTTCCATTTGCTCTTTGTGGTTGACATTTAAGCATGCTACGAATACTACGATGTACATGTTTTCTAAGAAGATGAGTAACTGAACGTAAACAACGGTGAATACTAATAGCCCCTTTTCATCACAATATCGTGCAACAAAAAATTATACGATGAAACTTCATTCCGATTGCAAGCATGTTCCAAATTTCTTACAAATTGAAGAGCAACGAGCATCACAAGTGCCGACCTTCCAAAGCAATTTAGCGTATGAAAGTCCACTGACCAAACGGGTTTGTGTAATTTCTACGAACATTCACATTGTAATTGACATGTGATTGTCATCTTGTATTTCATCTTTCATCTATCTTTTATTTTTCGTCTGGCGTTTCGATCGCACTCATAGGTCAATGTTCTGTAAAATTTATATCGCGCGTATGTTGGATCTTTGAATATTCTTTCGATATAATGGTTTTAGGAAAACTTGAACGAGTCGATGGTCATTTTTAGGGGCAATGGAAAATTATTTTGCTCGATAAGATAGAAGAACGACAACGGCGACGAATGTCCCTCACGGGGAATCCCAGGTAGTTGCAGGCCTTAATTAACACACAACCCGCGTGAAATTTTTCTACGCGTAATGAAATTACGATCATTAAGATAATTTCCAAAGGAAATTTTCCAACACGTACGAAAAATATTATTAAACTCGAAGTATCGAACGACGTGGCATCTAAAGCGAAAAGAAGATTCCATCCAGAAAATTATGCATAATACACGCGTTGACGTTTCAAATCAAGAATTCGATCGCAAATAAAATGTCGACTTGTACATTTAACATAACAGGCTGCGGATAACGAATTGAACACAGTAAATTTAAATAAAACAGGATACGAACGATATTCCACGTTCTCTCCGACACATATCGAAAATGAAAGTATTAGGTTGTCCGAAAAGTGTCTTTCTTTCGCAAACCTGTTTTTTACAACAGCGCATACAAACGTGAAACCAAGTCTGTGAAATGTCGCGGTGTTTATCTCAACAGAACAAAATGGATCGAACGTAATTCGACAAAATAATATAAAAACACTGTACGTCTATTATTTCCTCATAAAACGAAAGAAACTTTTCGGACAACCTAATAGATAGCGAGAATACAGCGAAACAAGCCGTTTAAATAAAGATCGTTTAAATATTAAACAATCTTTAATATTTAATATACTTAATATATATTTATATTATAATAAATATATATATTATTATTTAATTTAATATAATTTAATTTATTATTTAATATAAACAAGATTCGTTTAAATAAAGATCCAGTCCAAATCTATTATTTTTTCTCTGCTACGAATGAACATAGGAAATGGAAAACGAACGATACATATTGGGTTTGGCCAACCAGAATCGAGCCGAAATCCTCTATTTTCTTCTCGATACGGATAAAGAAATAACATTCTCCTGAAATTGAGTCTAAATCCTTCGCTTCCTTTTAGACACGGAACAAGAAACACCAAATGACAGCAAGGACCACGCGCGTGTCCTAGCGGAAACGATCGAAGGATCGGACAAGCGTCGAAAGAGAAGCAAACAAAAACAGAAGAAAAAGCATCTGACCGTAAAAAACGATTCCGCTATGTCTACTATATAGTAGAGTTCGAATTGCTAGCAAAAAGTAGGGATGCAAATATCGTCTGATCATCGTTTGTGGTCGTTTGTCTGGTTAAGTTCCGATAGTCATCTTCTTGGTAACGCGTTATATCGTGCCCAAAGCGTTCACACAATGGAGGCCTGTCCGTGCTAATGAGATTCGCTCGTTCCTCGCGAAGAGTACCTGTTTGGTACCTCTACGTAAACTCGGGACATCCCAAGACGTTCAGAACGCTCGCGGTTACTATATAAAGACCGCCCTGTGGATTTTCTCATCGTCACTTCGCTCTCGAATCTCGAAGAAGCTGCTAGACGAGTATCAAGTCGTTAATTCGTGCTGAACAAATCCGGAAACATGAAGACTACACTAATCGTTTTGGTCGTCGTGTTGGCTACCACTTTCGCTTATCCTGCATACCCTGGCTACTCTGACTATCCTGGCTACCCTGACGTTGGAGAGCAAGGTGTAGTACTTGAGAATCTACGTTAACTTAACAGAGAAGCTCAGTTCGTAATTCGTTCGAAATCTCACAGTTTGTTCAAAATTGTAAAGTTAATGATTGGACAGTTTGCGATTAGAGGAGTAACGTTTACGGGAGCTAAAATTGGGATCAAAGTCAAAGCAGATCGATCGTTAGGAATGTCCGAATGAGAAATCAAAGCTGAAGATGAAACGAGATCGAAGAGTACTTTCGATAGTTCCAGATCTCTCTTATAAGGGACACGTTGTCCGAGTCAGGCTGCACAATGATTACATTTTCTTCGCGGTTGTTTAATAGTCGTACGATAGCTTCTGTTTTGCATCTCGTCAGACGTTTAGTCTTGAACGTAAAATGATTAACATGCTTCGCGTCACATCGGCGGGATTGAAATATACTTGCCGCTGTGACTCATCGTTTAGTGAATGCCTAACAGATCTTCGAACGGAAAAAATTATTACTTTTCAATCTTAGTTTTTTCGAAGGTTGCCGCGATCTCCAGCTTCCTGAAAGTTTCACCAATTTATCGCCTGTCGATCTCTTCTCTTCTCTTCTGTTTCTTTTTTTTTTTTTATTATTATTATTATTATTTTCTGATACGATCCTCCGATTTAACAATCCTTGAACAACAAGCTATACACTGTCGAAACTTAAGCTACATTTCTTTATTCTTGTGAAATTTCTAGTTCCAGATGTTCCAGACGTCCCACTATCGAGGAATGTTAGAGAGGCAAATCCAGATCCCAGCCACTTCGGTTACGGTGGACTCGGTGGATTCGGTGGACTCGGTGGATTCGGTGGATTCGGTGGACACGGTAGATTCGGTGGATACGGTGGATACGGTGGATACGGTGGACACGGTGGATACGGTGGATACGGAGGCTATCCCTATGGAGGCGGTAGTTCTTCGTCTGCTCACGCCGGTTCCATCAGCTCCCCATTCGGAAGCGCATCTTTCGCGAGCGCGAAGGCCGGGTAAATATTCATTATTCGTCAATTACTGATTTCCAATAAAAATTCATTTATTCGAGATTAGATCGAATTATTTTTCAAACATTACATTTATATGAGAATTTTATACATTGTCTTTTCTCATTGCAGAGGCTACGGATATGGGCGATAAGGAATTCGTTCGCTCAAAAATAAATACTGGATAACGACCTAGCCTATGATGCTCAATTTTGTACGATATCTGAACGTTTGACTTAGTATTTTGTAAAATAAACTTTTGTACATTAGACTGGATTAGATTGTTCTTTTTTTTTTTAGATATAAACCCATATTCAATTTACACCTACTTTATGTGTACTACTTATGTCACCTACTTATGTCAGAGATTTTTCTGACGTGTTTCAAAATAATATCATCTTTCATCGTCGAAGCTGGTGGATATAAAGTGTCTCGTAAAGATTGTAAAATGACGATACAATCAGACGAGAAAGAGTAAGGAGAAAATGTGGAATAAAATATTTTCCTGTGACGCTTCGTTTCCGAGAAAATCGAGTTTGCAAATTTGACGAATATATTTAAACTCGGATGATTCCAGGCTGAGCAAGAGTAAATAAACAAGCTGCACTACGTGTGAAAATAAGTCAAAAGCGTAGAATAACATTTTTTCCACAGGATGCTTTGTTTTCTAGGAAAACGTCGTATTGAAACCAGTTTTTAATCAAACATATTCAAACTTTACTTGCTTAAGAACCTCAAATTTCATTTTCCACTTTTTACTTATCTTCGCAGGTATAATAGCCTTTTGCCGATTGTTTACTTACCAATCTAGTGGCTACTTAATCAAGTTTAAATATACTTGATAAATCTTTAAACTCGATTTTCTCAGAAACGAAGAGTCATATGAAGATATTTTTTTCCATATTTTCGACTTGTTCTTCCACGTTGAATCATCCTGTGTCCGATCGTACCATCGCTTAAGGACCAGCCTGTAAAATAAAATTATCTAAATTTATCTAAGGGATATCCTTTTGGAAAGATGATATCAGAGTTAAGATTATTTTACTATATCTGAATTAAAACTGACTGAACGTCAGAGAATGTTCTAACGGTGCGAACATTTAACATTCGTAACAACTCAGAATGATTCGTCGTGAAATAGCTGCGTCTGATTTTATCGCGATGTTAGGAAGGGATGTTTGGAAAACATGGCATAGCAGAGTGCGTTTAGCCACGCATTTCGCCACTATAAAATCGATCGCTCAACCAGCCAGCAGCAATCATCGACGTAGCTCGATTGATGATCGACTTTTCTCCAAGGATCCGAATAGAAAGTTACATAAAGAATGAAGCTCCTAACAGTTTTGTTAGTGTTATTCTTCTTGAAAGTGAGTAGAAGTCGTATCTTTCTCGTTAGTATCGATTCAACGTTGATAAATCTGTTTCTAGGTACAGTACGGATCCTTCGCTAAATTAGGATCGACAGGTAAGAGAAAATTATCTTCATGACAAAACGAAGATTAAAGTTGTCATTTATCCACGTCTTCGAGAATCTGTAGGCGCTAATATCGTTCGTTTTTCTCCCCATTTTTTTCTTTTCTTGTTTCATTGCAAAGAAAATCAAACGCAAGAAGGTGAACAGCGAAGCGTCCGAGTTCAGCGGGTCTCTGACCGCGAGTTCCCCGGAAATGACTTGCGTCGGACAGAAAACTCCATAGAAGAAATCGTGAATCTACGTGCGGCTCTATTAGGAAGCGGCGATTATTTCGAGAAACTTCGCAGAGACTTTCCTAATTTAGACAATCTAATACAACAGGAAGCGAGTATCAGTCATAAACCACACAATCGTATTTTAACGTGCAAAGTGCTTCTAATTTTTTCCGAAGAAATTACAGGGGCACGATCTGCCAGTGAAAATAAGAAAAAGATGTATTAATAATAATGATACATTGATAATAATGCAGCGATTAATTTAATATTTCAGGCTCGATTAATGGAGGAATTCATAATGGTCGTGAGAGACTTGGTCGAGGAGGGCATCATCACATTGAAAAATCTTGACCTGGCGATCAACGAAATGATGAATACCAGCGCGATACCAACGTCCATAAAACCGATGTCGAAGACCGATAATGGTTTGGCGAATATTCTAAATTCGCTGGAACAGCTAGACTTTTACCAACGTGACGATCAGGGAAACGAGAATCGGGAGAACTCGAGTAATTTTTAGAAAGAAAGTCTACGATAGTCGTAAGAAATAATCCTACGTTACAATTTCCTAATTTCTATACTTTTCTTCGAGGAATTCCAAACCGCATCGAATCGGTGAACAAGTTGGAATTAAAAAAGGCGAAGACCGCCGGACAATTGGACAACGTAATGGTGAAATTGCATAAACACTTGGCTTTCGTTCAAAGTGTGTTTGCCAGAATTTGCAGGTAAAGAAAGAAGAATCTAGTGGTAACTTTTTCAAACTGGTATTTCACAGCACATCAAAAATTATTAGCGACGCTATAGGAGAACGATTTGCGAATGATTGTATTAGACTAATTTATCGAGTAATTCGGTGTTTTTGATAAATGATATTGCGTATCTTGCCTTTGAAATTATCTTTCAAGTGACATTTTAATTTGTATTTTCCGCCAAGTGTATTGTATTTCGGACAATTTAAAATCAAAAAACTCATTGTTACTGGTAATTGTTCGTGGAATTTTAAACATAAAACGGTTTTTCAGGAAACATCACTCTGAAACGCTGTTGACTCAGTCGAGCTCAAGCGATCCTGAAAAGTTCGCGTCGATGAATCAGCCCAAGAAAGTGTCGATACTTTAGAGTTTAGGCGATTACAAAGCAAAGTTTATGAAACTAGTACGAGTGGCGAATTAATATCTTCCTTTGTACAATTTCTTCTCGATAAATAATTGTACGTTTCCTGAATAAAAATTTTTTCCATAAAAATATCGTAAAGAATTCAGCTTCTTATCGACAAACGTGTTTTAATAACGTCAAAAACGTTGACGAATGACTGAAACGTTACGTGAGACCGCTTTCGTCCAGAAAGTTTGATCGATTTCTGTAACTGGTAGCAACAAGAAAGAAACCATCGCGAGCCGAACATTTTCTTCTCATCGTAGGGTAAGTTTATTGCTATTGCAATTGTTACAAAGTTGCAAAAACGATGCTGCCTGAATGAAATTACACACGAGAGAACGCTTAGCTTTATCTTCAATCCTGAATCCTGAAAGCTTCGAGCGAAAGATGTAGCGCAAATAAATATGTCGCGACTACGTTTCAAACGCAAAGTAAGTCCTTGAGTCGTATTGATGCTTTTCAGTAAAAGAACAAGTAATTGCATTGTACTGATACATTGTTATTTCAAAGCGAAAAGAGATTTTGAAGATATCTAGGAAGGATGAGCAGCTTAAAACAATATTTAAAGAGTTACAAGTTATTCCTTTCATATTTCTTTCTTCTTCTTTCTGTTTTACCAATGCAATGGCTGAAACTACTTGCATGACTCATGAATCGCGTGTATGCAAACTTGCAGAAGCTAAACCGAGAATTGGAAGTCGATGGTGTTTCTAGCCGTGACGCGATTTAATCTGCTGTGAAATTGCACCACTGGTATCTGAATTCAAATTAGTTAATTCGATTCATTCCGATGTAACCATTGAATTACACTGCTAGCTAGATAAACCGCGAACAATGAGCTTTCCTTAAGTGATAAATCGTTGGAAACTAAAGCAACGAATTCACCAACACCTACAGCAGCGAAACTACAGTTGTACAATAGAGAGAAAGAGAGAGAGAGAGAGAGAGAGTTGCATTCGTTCAGGCGCAGAGTATCGATATTTAAAACGATGTAAATTTCAAGTTTAGATCTAATTTCAGTTAGCTAGCGAAAGTTAATTGGAGCAATATCCGGAATGTTATTACGTATTCTTTGTGAAATTGGTTCTCGCTTGTAGTGCCAGGCACGACATAACAAAGCACGCTAGAAATACCTCGGAATAGAAATCATATTTTTATTTGCCCAACGATCTCGTAAGTGCTACGATACCTTCATATTTTTTAACGAGGTTTTGATACGAGCCAATCTGATCTTGCACGAAATACTTGAAAAGTACTTTGCTTATGCAAATTAATGTATACGTCTATAATACATACGTGTATAACTTGGTTTCTACTTCTGGAAAGTCTTTTACTTTCCGTAAAGCGAAACGTTATCAAATCATTTTTGCAAATTTTCATGCAAAAGAAATCACGAATACGTGTCAAATCATGAAAACGACAAGAGAATCGCAAAGGAATCGTGTCAAAGGAAATATCAATTTTCCAAATTGTTCGACATACACGTTTAACGAACAGATTTTGTTCTTAAATTCGTTCAATTCCAAAGACGTGTGTCACAATCGAATTGCGTGAAGACACGACAACTACGTTTTATCGAAGGACTCGAAGGAAGAAACAGGGGGAAGATTCGGTTTCTAATGGAAAACGATGAATCATTGCGTGTTATTGATCAATCGATCCGTAACCATAGCTTCAATTGTCTTGGCGCGATCAATTTGCATTCGAGTTATATCTGCTATAATTAGAACCAAGGAAATACGTTTCCTAACGAAGTTTCCTAAACGATTAATTAATCAACTATCAAGTTTATCGAAATTCAGACGTTGAAATGTGAAACTACCTCGGAACCTGATCCGAAGGAACAAGATTTTCTCTACTGGAAAATCCGATCGGTGGATTGAAACAAGGCAAAGTCACCAGCAAAAATTTCACATTTCAACTCGTAAACGCTACTGAACGATATTAATTCGATTGATAAATGACTTACCAGTAGAAATCTTCTGAAAAAGTTCCACCAAGGATGAATCTCTCGATGATATCCGACAACATTCTAAAACTTCATTAAAAATGACCGAAACACTGACCAATCGATGTACTGGCTGTTGCTCGCGGATTTCAGACGGATGTCCAGGGAGCGCAGCCTCACGTCGAGCGCGAAAGCTCGAATGGATCACGGGAGCGGCGTCGGCGTCGGCGTCGGCGTCAACGTCAGCGTCGGCGCCGATAATAGAGGCGCCGTCAACCTTTGTGCAGGCGCAACGTTGATGAAAAGTGTCTCGATCTTCTTGATGAGCGGCCGTAAAGCCTCCGTCAACAGCAACAGGCAGACTTCCGGCAGCCCGAAGCACGAGCCTCGAAGAAAACATCGCAGAAGGATGCCAATCGCGGGAATTACGAGAAGCTCGGCGTACACGGCCAAATTGATCGAATCGCTAAAAAGGAAAAGCAGGTTCTGCTGGCAAGTAAAAATACGCCTAACCGTCGATTGTTTTATCGTTAACACCGGAAAGAGCAATTTAAAAAAGAAACGGAAACTCCGGTGCATTTAGCGTTGAGAAGGTCATTTTCGAAAGGTATCGAGATCTAATCGACGAATTTGCAATAAATTATTCTACGATTTTTCTTGTAAATCTCGAGCAAGTTATCACGCGTGGAAATGTAATAAAAAATAAAAAAATAAAAAAAATGAAAAGATTATGGGTTCTAAAAGTTGTTTAGGTATGACAGGTACATTAATTTTATAATAACTACCTATTTGTAATAACGTAATTCCTATTGCAGGTCGGAATTGGATAATTTGTGCAAGCTGTACAAAAAATTGACTACTTCTGGACAGCAACAGGTTGGACAATCTGTTATTATCGGGAGGAGGACTCAGTCAAATCAAACTATAGAGGTAGTGACACTCGTAGTGTTTTAAATTATAGGAATTTTAACTCGCGTGCATGAATAGTGGCACGAATGAACATGCGATGGCCACGGCGCGCATTGTGTGATATTTCGATCCCCAAATTGTTGAGAAACATTCGAATATAAGTAACGAGTTCTAATTTAAGAAAAGATATTAAACAAATTTTTCTGCATCGCTTACTTTGCTCCTTCCGTTTATTGTGAAGAGACACGGGAATATTTTTCAGGGTATCGACAGGGTGATTTTCCGCGAGTTGCTGCACAACACGTTCAAAGTAATCACCGAAGACGTGCTGGTGGAACGTATGTTCTGTTGCTGGGATCGAGAAAACGAAGGAATCATCAGGCTAGAACCATGGATCATGGGACTGGATCTGTATCTTCGTGGTAGTCTACGGGAGAAAATTGAATTTTGTTTCAAAGTCTATGATTTGAACAACGATGGCTTCATTACGAAAGATGAGATATTCCAATTATTCAAGTATCGATCTTTTTTGTGTGACACACAGTCGTACTCACTCACGTATTAACCATAAACGTTTATCCAATGCTCTAGGAATTGTTTAATCAAGCAGCCAGGAGAAGAGGATCCGGATGAGGCGGTGAAAGATCTGTCTGAACTGGCGTTAAAGAAGCTGGACGTGGATCGAGACGGGAAAATCTCTTTTCAGGATTACAAGGTTGCTGTGACGGAGGAACCTTTGCTGTTGGAAGCTTTTGGGCAATGTCTGCCCACGGATGAGAACTGTGCTGCTATTCTAGCTTCGTTACGATCATAAGATAATGCGTTGATCAGGAAGAACGTTTTGGCTTTGGATACGCGTTACTCGTAGCTTTACTGAAAAAAATAATAGAACCACGTTAATTATAGCGTAGAGTAAAATACACCGAAAGAATTCGTAATCATGGCACCTGCCGTTTATTAAAAACAAATTCGATAGTAATCGTAATTATAAACAATAATAATATTAATAATATAATATAATAATATAATATAATAATATAATATAATAATATAATATAATAATAATAGCATAATTACAAAATACGCTCGATCTGGTTTTCTTATAGCGTGTTTGCTGAATCAGTCTTAACCCTCGGATTACCAAGCATCGAAATCACTCTTCGATTTTTTCCCACTTTTACATGTCTTGATTTTCTTTTCTTTTTTTTTTTCTCTCTCTCTTTTGCGATTCTTACCGATCTCACCGTTTGGAAAATATCGACTGAACGTGCTCGATCATCGATCGATAACCCGAAGGCTAATTTAAACTATGAAACATTCTAGAGGTATGTTACAGTGATGTAAGGGGTTTCTTCTTTATTTTGTAATCGAAAAAATTGACTTCTCTGCACGCGCAACAAAATATCGGCTCTCGTCGTCGCGGTACTTCCGGTTTCAGGGACCCGTGCCGCGACCTCAAGGTTCCATCTTTCTTTATTCTCACGGATATACTCGTGTATCTTTGTGTATATATACTTTTTTCTTCATTTATTTTATATATATACTCTGTTATATATATATTCTGTAATAATTAATATACACGCACGCGCTCGCGCGTTCACAGGTTGCATCGTGAATCGATTGCGGCTTCTTTGTACGATATAATCACTGGAACAGGGGTTGAACGATTCAATTGTACCGAAGGCAATCGGATTTTTAACGAATAATTATATAATTATACTTTACACAGAGAGAGAGAGAGAGAGAGAGGGAGAGAGAGAGAGAGAGAGAAAGAGAGAGAAGGATAAGGGAGGGTAATTTTTATTCGCAAGCTCGAAAACAGAAAGTAGAGAAATTCCTTGAATTTAGCTTTACAGGCATTTGTACATTGATCCTTTGTGCTCTAGAGTTTGTATATTTCCACCATAGAATTTCTATTCCACGAGGGAATGGAGAGTTTATATAAATTTATTCGAAAAATCCGATTTCTGCCTAAAATGTAATATATTTTGAACATATGAATCTTACGTATTATAGTCGTGAATCCCGATTTCCGATGTACCCTGTGAACACCGGTGTTCATAAACGCGCTCCACGGAAACGAGCGGGACTTTTATGCGCGAATAAAAAATAAACGATCCACGTTCGTTTCGTTAGAGTGCTGAGATCTGCTGAGGGTGAGTCGAACGACATTCGTCCACTGTGACGTGAAACTAGCAGTCAGATAAAATACTATTTCGTCTTTTACGTACATATATATAACATATATATATATATATATATATATATATATGAATATGTATATATATATATAGTCAATATATTTATATATTATACGTATATTAATTCATCAAAGTGGGAATGACGATTATTTTTCTACTTGTTCTTTCTTCATCGTCACTATGGTTCTGCATTATAATCCTTGTTTAAACGTTTCCTATTGTGTAACTCTTTTTTTTTTTTCAACACTGATGTTTCGCAAATATGCTCATTTTTATACGTTTTTTCCCATTTTTTTTTCCTTTTTATTTTGCCTGTTTTCCTACATTATTCTTCACTACTGGTAGCATTTACTATTATTTATTAAAGCGTTTAAAAACTCCGAGATTCTACGACGAAGAGAATGTGTATGTATGTGTGTGTGTATGTGTATGTGTGTGTGTGTGTTGCAGCACTCTTGAAACGGTATGTATGTTAGCCCTTTGAAAGTTATATGTCTCGTGGTGGCATCCAGCCGTCAAAATAGTATCTTACCCACTTCTAGAAACTAGACAACGAAGGTTCGAGGAGGATAGACGCGTTTTATTCCGGTTTCTTTCTTTCCTTTCCATTTTTTTTTTCTTTCTTTTTAGGCACTTAAACGTCGGGAGTAGTGTGGGAACCTTAAGGTGGAGGTCCATCGAACGCCTGCTATTTGCTATTTACAGTCTTGATTGAGACGCGTGTTACATCTTCCAGGAGGAATTGTGTTGCCGACGAATGGCACGTCGCGTATCGTACGTATGAGAAATTTTGCCATTCATTGAAAATCGACTGAAGAAAAACTTGGAAATTTTGACAGTGAAATAGTACGTATTCGTGTCAATCGTTATAATTTGTAAATATCAAAAATTATGTAATGAGGAATTTTCTAAAATCTGTCATAGTTAGGTTCGGGGTTCAATGGTACAATACAATTAAATTTCTATTCGTATGCTTCCGTGACATATTGTTAGCGAATTGTTTCGCGAACGATACCAGGAGTGCCATTCGTCTCGATGGAAAAGTAACTGCCTGTACGATATCTAGCTAAAAAAATAAGCACGGAAAAAAACAAAAAAATAAAACAGACATACCGATAACTCAACGACATTTACAAATAATGTAAAATTTGTTCTGCGTATGCCCGACGATTGAGGCCGGACACATGTAGAATTATTCGTGTCACATTTGCACGCAGACACATCACATTTACACAGACACACACGTACGCACGCACGCACCTACGCATACGATATCGTGCACTATATCAAAATACACTTACGTCACCTACAGAGTAATCGATTCTTTATATATATATATTATATACATATAATAATATATGATATATATATATATATTATATATATATTATGTATAAAAATCAAAGCGCATATTACAACGGTGATCCGCGACCGCGCGATAATTATCAATTAATAGTAATTATTTTATAAACAAGAATCAGTATCCGACGATAATAAACCATAGTAATAGTAAGAATAATATTAATAAAACAAAAAATTTATAGTAATCATTAGTACAATATATGTATACATAAAAATGGCATTATATTTTTTTTTTTTATTCTTCTTCTTCTTCTTCTTCGTTTATCATATTCCCTGCTCTTCGTTATCTTTATTCATCGATTTAGTCGATCCTTACGCTTGATACACACGCATATATGTTAGGTAAATAGTTAGATCGTTGGATGCAACTTTAGCATTTTGCAACGTGCCTATCTTTCTCTCGCTCTTAATTGTTCGTAAAAGATTAGTAAAACGCGTAAGAAGAATACGTTCGTCATAAACGACCGAGGAGATCTCAATTTCCCTCTTCGTCTGCTCTCAAATTTTGCTAAAAGTATAGAGATCAGCCTTCATAGTGAGATTCGAAAATTCGTCACAAGGACAATACTTTGGAAAAGTAATTTAAAACGATTGAATCGCGATTTTCAATGAGAGCGTGTAATTTTAAAATTTCAAAATGATTCAAATCACGACAGATATTTTATTTATACATATAAAATTGAAGTATTTTAGATAAAATAAAAGGAAGTTTCCTTGCAGACTGATAAAGTTGCTCCAACCGAAGGATTCATTAAACATCCAGTATATATTCCGTCGAGACGTGCGAGTACACGCGAGCACGTCGCAAATTAAAGACTAGCAATTATGGTTCTCTTACAGAACTACGCCGTAATTAGATAAAATCGTGATGTCCGCTTACGCAGCTGATTATCCTACAAGTATATTAATGATAAATTCTTTTTTTTACTAAAATATAATTATTATAGTATTCTGTGTTCCGCCAGTGATCGTTCCTTTTTTCCTGTCTATTTTTTTAAATAATATCTAATCGACGAAACTGTGGGAATTCACACGACGATGACGCTACATCAAAAGACGTGGCTAGTGAATATTAAATGCTGACAGAATGTAAGTGATTGATATATATATAAAAAAAAAACGAACCTTATCATTTAGATTGTCGATACTGTAGACAGTTGAGAATATGCATAAAAAAAGTACTTCTTCGAATTACGCGAAAGCTACGTATCAAATGCAAAGACAAAATTGTTGTTCTTTTCCTTAGAGGAACAAAATGTAGACCCTGGACTGTTTCCATGGGCCGAAATATTTCGTGCGTGAGTTTCGTAAATGGGACAGTTCGTCGTATGGTAAAAAATAATGCTAGTATGTCGTCTGGCAGTAAAATCTGGCAGTAATTTAATTGGCTGATGAGCTTTCGCGCGAAACAAGTCTTTTTCATTGACTGGCAGTATCAGTAAGAGGGCAGTGTATCGAAGTTAACGCGTCGTCATTGCATTGATTCTCACAGTGACGTAACTAGCAACGTATTATAACGATGGACAAGTGATTCGAAACACGGGGCATGCGACTAAATTAAATCTTACTACGTTTAAAATCTTCGTCAAAGTTAAAGATTTTCGGATAAAATTTACATTCGCACGAATCCAATATCCAAGTACTCGCTTCGTGGGTAAAATTCATAATGGATTGGTAAAGAATCGTTTGCCCATCTTGCAGATGTACCGACTGGCGCAACACACGGAATAAAGACTGAGACTCTGTCGCTCCACGCCATGATTATTTTGGCAATTATTGTACTTTCCTATATGTACAGCTCTATCGTACATGTAATATACAGTGATGTATATCGAGCACTGAAAGGCAAACGCACAAGTACACACCATTCATCGAGTTCTACCTCTTCATCTTATTTTGCCCTTCGAGAAGGAAATTAAACTAAAATAACTAAATAACGCTTCACCCTAATCTGTTCGTGGTCAAAAAATTTCGTTCATTCCTACTATTTTGTTATCGAGCCGAAGAACGCGTATTAAAACAGAATGCAAGAACCTAGAGAGCGTCTCGTCGAGATAGAGCTCTGGTTCGCGACTTTCTTGGAAAATAGAGACATGTGTCGTCGTTATGTTTTCCTTTCCAAATTCATCCGCAAGAAAAATATCTCTGTGACGGACACATGGGACGACGGACTGTCTCTTGGAAACCTCTAACCGTTCCGCCGATGGAAAAAGGATTGTAAAAGCGGTTAAAAATAAGTCGAACCGTAGAGAAGAGCGCGTAGAATTTGTACACACGGCTTCGAATCGTTCAAAATAGTTCTGTTCGTCGTTCTTCGATAACGGAGTCCGTGTTGCACCGTTTAAAATCTTGTTCGATTAATACACCATCCGACAATGAGTCGACTCTGCATCGATAGAGGAAAAGCTTATAGAAATTTGTTTGATAGTCGCGACGATGGAGCTGTCGGTTTTAACTCCTTGCTTGGCAATGTTGCTCCAGGCAACGTGCATGAATTTTGCGCATAAAACTGCATGCAAACACTCTAACATCTACTTAACGTCTACGTGTAATCGTGTTTCGTGGGATAAATCTTGGAACTCCTAAAATGCTTTCGTAATTCTAAGAGAATCGAAAATTCTTCTGCCAATACAAGGGTTAAAACGCGTTCTTCATCCCCCGGACTAACTCCAAAGTGAAACGATTATTTTGTGATTAGCGTTTTGCTTTTGTCTTGTTTTTCCCTTAAAATTATTAACTCTTTCTTGACGTTATCGTTCACGCGATGAACTTTGCACCACAGTAAACATTAGCATTCCTAACTTTCGCTGGCGAAAATATTGTCATCTCTATCCTTGCATTTGGTTGTATCCGACGTTAGTGTTTCGATTAGCCTTAGAACCAAACGATCAATCAGTACATACCATAGATCATTGTGTTACCGATCTTGAATAGGATTGCATCAACGCGATACATGGTAATCAATTCATCACATGACGCACTTAACGTCAAGAAAGAAGAGAGCAAAGTAACACCTTCGAACCGTTTTCCTCTTTCTCTTCGTTCCTCCACTTGAGTGAACGAACGTAAAATAGAGAGGATGTTGCGGTGAATAGAACCGAATGGTAATATTCGAAACCCGAGAAATGAATCGCTTCAAAGGTTGGAATTGGCTCTAAGTTATTACGTGCTGTTCTATATACGATTCGTGATCGATTAAAATATAGATTATGTGTCGCTTCGAATACAAAAATACAATTCTCGATGGAGATCAACGGGCGCACGGAAGGCCGTATCCGCCCCTGTGCAATCCTTTCTCAATTGCATCGTCAACGATTTACTGATACAACTGTACACGCACGCACATGCACACACGATACGTACAATGCATAGGTATATGTAACACGTTCAACCCTCCCGGTGAGTGGGTGGTTTGTTCTATGCAGAATACGACCAATTATTTTCAACACCGAAAGGGTTAAGGCATACGTTCTGCTGTAGTCCAGAAGAAATCCCAGGATGCTTCTGTCTCCAGGAAAAAATCAAGTTAATTTTACAGTACACTCTTTCTATGTAACTGTTGTCTTTTTTTATAAGAGGTACGATAATACAAAAAAAAATTTGTTCAATAGTCGTCCTCTCTCCATCTTAAAATATTTCTTCTGGACTGAAAGCAGATCGTTTGCTACTCTGAAGATTTGTTCAGAGTTGTTGTAACGTTATATGTGTATATAGATATATATATATAATATACCTATATCTTTTTTATTTGGAGTTTCGAAGAAACAATTGGCTGTCGTTGCCATAATTCGCATACAATTAGTGGTTTTGCAAAGAAATTTTCTACTCAAGTATGAAAAATAGTACTTGATACATAGAGGATATAGATGTTCCAAACATAGAGTACAAAATCCAAGGAAAAACCAGAAATAGATTTAATTGGATTGGATTAATTCTCCGATTGCGTAGGTCAACGAAACAACATAGAACAATCCAAAATTAAAATTCTTCAAAAATATAATTCCTCGCTCTCGTCATCTTTAACGAGATTAGTCGAAATTATCTGACTTTTCCTTTGAATAATGGAACTAGTTCTTTTTCCCTTTCGTATTATCCAACTCTGACGGATTTTAGCTGTCAGCCAAACGTTCCTTGAAGCAAACGTAAAATGATGTAATATATTAGCAATGCCCCTGAATCGAATAATTCGCAAACTTCATAGCGGTTAATGCGTACCTTAAACGCGCGTTTTTAATTTTACCCTTTCTTGCTTTTACCCTCCGAAACAATCCTTGTTTTTCTTCCTTGTTTCGCTGCCTTATACGGCAGCTATCTAATACACTGATCGTCCATCTAACCCTTTGATTATGAAATCCCACCAGCAATTACTCCAATAATAATTTACCAATTTAAGGAATATGTCTTAGTTGGATTCGATTAGAAATTAATTCGAATTTATTGTTGGAACATTGGAACCGAGATATCATGGTCGATCTTTCGAAGTCTACAGAGAGACTACTAGGGGAAATATTACACATACAAAAGGTTGATATACGATCAGGTTGACCATTCAAAAGGACTCAGAAACAATGAACGCTCAAAGCACTAGAAGCACAGGCGGCAGATGCGCATACATTGACGAGTGTCTCACGAGTGTGTAAAATGTATCATATTAAAATACAGCTCTCGATTATCCGCCTTTTTCCCCCCTTAACTTCATTTTTCTTCCGTATTTCTTTTCTCTTGCATTCTATTTTATTTTTGTTTTTTCTTTTTTTTCTTTTGTTTGTATCGTCGCTCTTCTCCCTGTGTGTCGTATCTGCTAATGCTTTAATATTAATAATTAACGTTACTTTTTGTTCTCTTTATCGCCCAGATTTTCATCGTCAAATCATCTAAAAAATATGTCCTATGTATTCTTCTTATTTTCCCCATTCGCTCCCAGATTCTCTCCCCTTTTTTCCATTCTTAATGTATCCTTATGATCTTTCAAAAACAACGAGATATACCGTGTATTTCGTTCCAGACAAATATTACCGACACACATACACACATCGTAAATCGCTTGTACGTACAGTTTGCCTACGCCTAGTTGTATCTGCAGAGTGAAACACGGACGGTAGTGCCTAAGAGAAGCTCGCCCAAGATCCGAGAACCTCGCGTGCCGTATTGATTCCGTTATCCGTATTGGTCATCGTTTCGCGTTTTCCTTCATCCCACTTTTTCTTCTCCAAACACGAAAATTCTCGTATACTACCAGACGTTTCTACTCCATATCTCCCTTCCTCTCTCACTCCTCCGGATGTATCTCGTATCGCTTTATCTCTAATTCAAATCGTTGCTCTTTGATACCAACCAGGAAGATCTTTTCTTCATGGGGCGTCTTCGCGTCTCCAAGAACCACATTCTCAAGAAAAATCAAGTCGTTGATCATCGATCCCCATTTTCTTGTCCCCTTTTCTTCTTACACGTTTCTTTCTTCGTCCCTCGATGCACTTGTTCGAAACCTCGGCACAGCCTCTTCGGAAACTACGGGCATTTCCGTGGCCGAGCACCGCCTCCTTCAACAGTTCATTCGTCGTCCTATCCCATCTTGATTCTGGACTCCCTTCGAGTTTCGAAAGGCGATCGACGCGAACACCACTGTCATCGTTCCCTCTTGAATCCTTGCTCCTTCACGTCGTTAAAGAGGCAACCGGGTTCTAGCCGTAGGTTTCCAAAAACGAAACCCATCGAAAAAAAAAAAAAAAAAAAAAGAAAACGGCCGGCGAATGTGACACACGAAGATCGATACAGATCGCCCCGGTCTTAAACCTCCGGCGTGCTACTGGCACCGAGTTCTCGTCAGTTAGGAACGGCTCGTCACGCTTTGTCCCGGTTTACGACGCTAGATTCAGGCCTGTGCTTGATGAGATACCATCGAAGTCGGCCGGGACTCTTTCACAAATAGTCGTTGTCCACCGCTTGCGCGTCCTGCGACTTCAGGGTGGCCATTTCTTCAACAGTGCCCTCCTCCACGTCCTGCTCCTCCACGAAGCTAATGCTCCCTGCCTTGTACCACACCACTATGTCCACCACGAACGCAAGAATCAGGATTCCGCCTGTGGTACCTGGGAAGGATTCACGCAGAGATTTATTAATTAAAGAATAGATCGCCTATTATGAAACGTATCGCGAAGAGGTTAAATTTCTAAGTTCAGAGACGGTTCAATTCTTTGGGTTAAGTGAAGTTAAGAGAAATTTAACCTCGATATATAATAGCAACAGCGAGCAGTAGCCAGGAAGGTCGAGGTGAAGATATTTCCGACTCCTCCTCGCCGCAGATTTCTGCCTAACCGCGTACGTACCATGATAGAACATTCTAAAGACATTCGAGTCGTAAAGCCAGCAGGCACCTCGCTCGCCGCAAGCGTATTCCCATACGAGACAAGCAGAGTCCACCACAGCACCATAAACGATTGGACACGGGACGTTACCTGGAACCAACCGACCAACGGATCATACGTTTGATAAATTCATTTCTGGGATCATCCAAACTCGAGACTTCCTTTGGATTTCCAAATCGATCCAAGGAAATGATAATTAAGATCAAGATCTCGTTTAATTCATCGTTGAGAAAAACAAGCGTTGGAATTGAAGGTTTATAATTACCAAAGAGGCCGATGGCGAATTGTATAAGCCCCAAAGCCATCGCCTTGTCCCGTGGATCCACGCACCGTAAGATCAACAGCATGGAGCCCACCTCGCTGGTCGAGTGGATGAAAACGAACACCGAGAACAGGATCATATAAACCCAAAAGTTACTGCACTCGAGCTCGCAGTAACCGATCGTCGCGGTGTTGGTCGTTTCCGGTGCCGTTAGATTCGTCCCGATGCACTGGCAGTTGTAAAACTGAAAAGCCAAGGAACCGGCCTCGTTAAGATATGCCGAGTACGCTGATGCAGATGTTTTCATACCGGTTGCAACTTTGTTCCGTTTTCTATATGTTCAAAGTCAATGTATGCTAATGCCAATAAACTAGTTCGATCAACTTTTACTTGACAGTTAACTAGTTCTACTACTGAACTATGTTCTATATCGTGCTATTCCAAAACTTCTACTTCGAACTGACGAATAATTTTTTATGAAACAAAAGGGAAACGATAAAACGGTGATTTCGACGACCATTTTTATATTTGATTTTTACAGTCTCTCGTGTTTTTCCCTCCTACAATGTCGCGATGATTATCACATTCGATACTTTAAATGCAACTCCATTCGATTGCAACCTCAAGATTATCTTACATTTCTCTGCGACAATTAATTAGAGAAACGATCTCAGACTTTTTAATTTTGCGTCAAATCGCGTGAAATCCAAATAACTGGAAATGAAATGCTCGCGACTAGGCAATTGCGAAAGTAATGACTTGCGCAGTTGCGCAATCAATGAAGCATTGTTTCGTCCGGGCGAATAACGCGATTTCGTCCGTAAACGGTAGAACAACGAAACGTTTCTAGCCTAGTTGCGTGCTACTGTCACCGATAATTACGGCCGCGCGGCTGTTTCCCGATGCAACGAGCTATATATCAATATTCTGCCGCGATGACGTCACTGACTCCATACAATCAGGAGAATGCAATGAAATTGCGGAATAGCGAAGGTGTTATTCGATTCGAATCGCGAGGACGTATCGGCGTAATGAGACGACGAGGTCTGCTTTGCATCGTGTTTTACGTATTGCCCGATTAATTGGCATCAATCGTATAATCGTACGTGTCAGAGACTTTCTACTTAACTACCTATTCGATATAATTATTTAACGCTATCCGCATGACGCGTGGATGATTTTTCTCGTAATTCCTTCGTAATGAATCTTTATCATCGTTTATCGTGATGGTAAGTTGTCGTGATACTCACCGAAGCTACCTTGCCATCGACGACCGTGTAATTGGAACAACCCGCGTGACACGCGGAAAAATAAGTTTTCCCATCAGCGCTGCAAATCGGACTGAATTTGTTCCGAACGCAGTCGCAGGTAGCCTCGCAGACCGGCTCGAAGCTGGACAATCTAAAAGGATTTTGTCGCTTGCTTAATGTCAATTCCTTTTTCAATAAAACCTACGTAAACGGCCATCATCAACATATGTAAAATCATCTGCACCAGAGCTTATCTCTTTATTTCACTTTAAACTTCCCGCGGTCGGAACTATAAACATTTCATACAGAGTAATTTATGCAAACGACCGAATGAGAAGTAAGTGCAATTAGCCTAAGTGCAAGATGAAAACGTTGAAATGGAGCGGACGGTTAGTTGAGTGCAGAGAGGAAAACCAAATCTTACCCGTTGGAATGCGAGACGAGACCAGCGAAATCGTCCATCGGGCAACCGATGAACATCAGCACGCCCATGCCGATCGCGTAAACTATCGCTGTGAAGGCGATCCAGGCTGCGACGAACCTGGCGTTAGGCTTTGCCCTCAGGATAAACACTCCGCTAATTATAATACCCAGACCCATTACTAAAATACCACCGACACCTGCGAAAAAATAAGACAGCTTAGGATCAAGACCAGGCCTCTGTTACGATGAGTAAACGATTTTCGTTTACTCCAGTCGACTGTTTCATTCGATTCGAATAAAACGTTCCGTTTGTTTTGTTTTATTCCTCTTTTCGATCGAATCCCCTTTGAAAAAGGAGAAACAACTTTGTCCGTGTTCGTTGGAGAATGAAAGCGTAGCTTCGAAGGAGTTCAACAAAAGTACTTCCATGGAAAAAAGTTAACGAGAACAACAACATTCGGGGCCAGAAACTCCCCTCGCGTGTCTATTCGCGAAAATTACCTGAGATCATGTTCGCATGATGAGCTGGCAAGCGAAATTGGCTCTCGAGGTACTTTGGCAGGAAGGTGTAGAGGCCGGCGATCGGTAGGATGTGCAGCACGCTGCTGGCCGTCCGGAACATAAGAATGTCGTTCTTCAACAGCCTCTTCACCGCTTTAGGGAAGTCTGCAACAGGTAGAGAGAAAAGGCGAGGTGTAGCGAGTCTACCGAGTCGTGCAGGCGACGCGAGCCGAGCACCGCGACCTGCAGCCAAACCATTTACATGAAATTTGTTCATCGTCTTTCTCGCTTCTCGGCTCTTTGTCCCAAGCCTTGCATTCGCGACTCTTCGTGTTTCTTAACAAATTACAAAAATAAATCTTACGACGACATGCAAGAAAAATGCATTCTTCGTACAGTTAACGAAGGAGAAAAGCAACTTTAAGTGAATTTACTATTTTTTTCTTTTTTTTTTTTTTTTTTCTAGACAGTTTTCGATCTGCCTCCTTTCCGTGCTCGACCGAAGCACGAGAGAATCGAACACGGCCACCGATATTTTCCGATATTTATAAACTCAATTACGAACCACCAGCTAATTAGACGTCGATCGAGTTTTCCTTCGTTCTATTTTCGAGGGAACCCGACGAAGCAACACGAGCGCAAGTGGGAGCACGCACGGAGGGGAAGAGAGCGACCTGCAACCGCCCGAAGCTCGAAAAACGAGAAACAGATGAGAAAAAGAAAGCGCAACGCCGATGCTTTCATCGACACGGGAAAAACGAGAAACGATCTGCAGCTACAGGCAGCGATAAAGGTTTCGCGAGACACGTAGAATCTTTTGAAAGATTCCGATAAGAACGGCGGGCTATTTTATTCCTATCTCTTTTCCTCCACACGCTCGTCGTCCCTTGACGTATCAGTCTCAAACAGACGAGTTTCTTATTTTGTAACTGATAATCGGACATATACCGTCGATCGAACAAGACCAGTCTTCGCAAACGAGCTTGCACCTTCGTTAGAATAGCTCGCATTATCAGGTTTAACCTCGTGCATCTCGTAAATGTTATCGATGCAAATGTTACGAAGTAAACGAGAACTCGCACGGGGACCTAAAACCTTCGAATTAAAGTTCTTTCGACGGTTTCAACGACTGCTTTTTTTTTTTTTGTCGTCGATCTGAAACCTCGATGGAAGAAGGACACAATCAACGATTGACGCAATTACGAGAAGTAAAAATTGGGTGAAAAAAGGTCCGAAGGAGAACGCTAAACAAGAAGCGACGTGGCACGATCGGATGAAACATCGATTTTCGAGCAATCGTAAAAAACGCGAATTCCTGCATGGAACGGATGGGGGAAAGGATGGGAGTGGAAAAAGAAGCGGAGAGAACGATGCACGATGAGGCGTCCGCCTTCGTGCGAGGTTTCCGTTCGAGAAACCCTAGGTGGAAACTGACATTAAGGATGCCTAGGACTGCTCTAGGCTTCCAGGAAGGCCAGGCTAGAGTCGTGGCAACCCCGCATAGAGAAGTCCTGCAGACCATGAGTAGACAAACGTGACTAACATTGCGCTCCGTGTATTATCGCGACAACCCTGCAACGGGCACATACAGGGTGGCCTATCGCAAAGAGTCACTAAAACGGCTGTACGGCTCCTCGAACACAGGAGACAAAAAGGCGAAAAGACTGATAACTTGGAAACAAAGGGATCTCTATCGCTTATGGTAACGATACGTAACTAGGAATCGACCAAGAAAATCTTTAAAGACGTCGGTTAATCATCGTTTCGAGCAAAGTTCGGAGAGATGGTATTGCCGAGGAAAATTTCGAATGAAGTCTTCAAACGGACGCCAGCGAATCGAGTAATACGCGAATCGCGTGCATGTTGTTGATTCAACGGCGACCTGTCCTCCGAGGCATCTTCTGGCATTGCACGATCTACTTCACGACAGTGCCACGTACGGAAGTTCCTGCTGGAACCGTAGCTCGTCATCGTAACTCCACGACATTCCAGCTTTTTCCCAACCAGCTTCTTGTATACTCCGTTCGCAACTTCCTCTTGGAAACTTTCCTCCTCGCATCGAACCACCGAAAATCGCTTTACAATTCAAAGTAGCCAGTTCTATGTACGGTATCGGTGTAACCTGTTCGAAATCAAAGTTACGCATACAGTTCGGATAAAAAGCATTAGATGGGAGGTCGGTCGATACGCAAGCAGATCGTTTCTGGAAATTCCCGGCAAAAAGGAGTCGAAAGGCCCGAAACGTCTTCGGATTTCTCGTCTCTCCGGTGTGCCATGTGTACGTAGGAGTAAAGGATCGGCGGTCGTGCGTGTGTGTGAACGCGGCGGACCCGTGTGTGCGTTAATAATGATGACTGACCGACTGGTGCACTAGGTGGGGCAAGTTCACGGTCATGCGTCGTGCATAGCGCTCGGTAGGCACGCGCGCGCGTGCATTTCTGCGTGCATATACGGCCCTGTTCTCCTCAGGCCGCGTGGATCCGTTCCTCGCCGGGAAGAGAACTTATCTCAGCTGTCTCGTGCACCTTGGCCGACATAACACGCGCGACGTAACGCACCAGAAATGCGCCAAGCGATACACACACCAAGTCTTTTCACTCTCCTCTTCTCTTTTAAATCTCTGCATCTCGCGTGAACCACGACCCCGCAAGGAAATTATTCTCCTGCTAGCCGGATGCGCGCCTCAGTTTTTCGTCGAACATCGAAAACACGAGCAATTTGCTTCGCTACCGCCGTCCAAGCGGCCGAACCAACTGGTCTCCGATTCTTTCGGAACTGAGTTTTCATTGAGATAACGTTTCGCCACTGCGTTTCTCTTCGTGATTAATCGTTGTACGTACGTATGTAATATGGTAAGATCGAAGCGTCGAGTTTGAATATTTCTGGTTGATCGAACGAGTCGACTTGCAACGTCCGATATGCTAACGATGAAATTAAGCGCAAATAGGCTCAAAGTCGGTGGTCAGAGTTATTTTTAAATAACGTGTACGATGAAATGCAGCAGAGAAATGCACGTGCTGCACTGGAACGTACATGTCTCATTATCGATGCGATTCGTGCTGCATTTTGAGCAGCTGCCTCTTTCAGGAACAACATTCCGAAACACTGTCGGTCAAGGATAAAAAAAAAGGTACGGAGAAGTTGATGGTCGCGTTGCTGGAATTTATAATTCTCCTCTGCGTTTAAACATATTATTCATTAAAGAAATTAAACTCTTTCGTTCGGCGTGATCGAACGCCTTTCTATCATTCTCGTGCCTTTCGTCGAACAGATGTTACGCGGCCTTCGATCGAAAGTTCCAACGAAGCGGACCAAGAATAAACGCACGAAGGGTCGGCCCCGCTCTGTCCCAGCGCAAAGGGTTCCTAGAAAAGGGCTCGCCCGTGTTTCAGAAAGCGTTAGCCTGCGTGCTCACGATCGAACGAGCAGACACGCCGGCTCTGAACCTAAATTCGCCACTGACCTTGACTGCCAGGTTCACGCTTCAAAGATCATCTTATTGGCCCGTCCTTTCGTTCCGATAAACGTTCACCGAATACATAATGCCCCCATTGTTTCGTCGTCTTGCCAAAACATCCGCACGTAGAAATGTTCGTATTGGACCAATGATGATCGCTTATTAACGCGTTTCGTGATTCGTGTGTCACGTGTTGGTAACATAACAATCGGCTATTTGTTTCCCGAGTACGAACCTAAATACACAATTCGAAAACGTAAACAAACAATTCACGAAACCTAAATAAACAAATCAACATAGTAAACAATAACGAAATGAACGCGTATGTAAAATAGGTCTACGTGACATTTGATTATTTCAATGGGAAATTTTCTGTTGGTTCGTAGATAACCTCGTCGAACCATAAATGTCTTATTTTGTAATTTCTTATCGCTGCTCGCCAGTGAACGCGTATTATGGCAGTAAAGTATCGAGTAATTTAAAATTATAGCGACAGCCATGTCTGCGCGACACAAGGGGGCCATTCGTTGCATAGTCGCGAACGGAATCAACCCAGCACGACCGGATATACACATACGCGGCTGGACTACGATTAATACGAGGTTTCGGGACGATCGACGATACTTTTATCTTTCTCGTCGAATCTTCCCCATTTCGTGGGGCGGCTACCAAACACGGGGAGAGAACGGTCGCGGAATGGCTTACGGGAAGTCATAAAATCAAATTAAACCGTTCTGATCCGATGGTCGCAGCTTAAACATCGGCCTCTCGCTGACGAACAGTTCGCATCGCCACGATAAATCAGGGCTTACCTCGGAGACTAGGCTTTTTCGCATCCGCCCGTTTCGGCGGTGTTCTGCTCGCGGGCAACCGCGTCGGGAATGCGAACATTCCTATACTGACCAGCATCAGCATGGCGGATATTAGCACCAAACCTGAAACACACAATTGCACGCGTTTTCTTCAATTTTGTTTTTCTTATGACGTTTCGTAAATTCTGCAAAACCTAGGCAACGATACGAGGATGGAGGAGAAGAATTCGACGATATGAAAATCAAAGGAAACGATTAATCATAAAACAAAAGCTTGGAAGATTGGTGTTTCCGAGAAGACGAGATTGTAAGGAAGTACGTAAGAAATTTCAATTTACCAAGCCACCATGCTCCCACCCATCTTGGATCCGTCGGCGTGATTTGCGGATTCGCCGACAAATCCGCGTAAATCATCGTGCACAATGAGCCTAGAATGAAGCCTAGGGCTGGTCCGAGGATCCTCACTCCGATCGTAATCGCTGTAACAAAATGCATCGACGCCGCGTTCCATGAGTATGCAAATTCTCGACAACGTTGAAACTCCGATGATAACACGACAATGGACCGAGATGATCGAAATCAAAGTTGTACGTATTCGATGATTCTGGAGGCTCGCCAAGACGAAGCTTCGTAACGAGAACAGTTTGCTTTCAGACACAACTCGAAGCACGTACTGTTTCCACTCTTTTCTTCGAAATATAATAGGATCGCGATACGACTGTATTCTTACGCGATTGTATTCTTACCGAAATAGAGTGGGCTTTCTCTGCTGGCCACATTGTCGTCGATATAAGGAATACCAAGGGTGTAGACTGCCGTCTGACCCATTCCAACGCCCAACAAGGAGACAAAAAATATAGCCAGGACCACGGTAGTTATTTTACTTTGTATCCTCTGCTCCGTCAACGAGTCACCCTTGCAGTAATTCATCGTATTCATTTGAGCCGGCGTCGTGGACGAGATCCAACTATGAGAGAGAAAAAAAACAAGAAAAAAAAGAATTGTCAATAATACCGTACGGTTTGCAGAGCATCTAATCTATTCGATTGTTCGAACGTTTACGGCGTGGTAACGTGGCCTGTTGATTCTTCCTTTTATTTATAAACGCGAAGAGCAAGGGGATAGACACGGGACCTAACCCATTTAAAAAAAGGTACGATCGATCACGGTTGGAATGAAGGCAGGTAAGGAGAAATGGGTCGGACAGAAATTGCATAATTTCAAGAACGCGCTTGTCGTTCCAATAATATCGACGGTTTTAAAAATATGTACTAAACATGTAAAAAAAATATGTAAAAAAAAAAACGTAGTAAACGAATAAATTTGAATCTCTTTGAGCGAATAAAATCTAGAGCAACTATTTATTAAGCGTCAAGAAATAAAGTACTAAGAAACGCGACAACAGCCGTGTAAGAGATTAAAGAGAAGGGATTCTATTCACCTATCCAGCGTAGCGTTCTCTGATCGTTCTTGCAGTTTGCAAAGATTCGCGGGAATAGGATGGGTGTTGTTTGGGTCGCCACCCTCGAAACCGCTGAAAAACATCTCGTTCTGATGGATCAGCTGTTCACCGAAGATGAAATGGGGCATCGAGCAGGTGAACGAGCTCACTGCGAACAGGATCATGCCCCAAGCGATCCACTTAGGCCGGTGACCTTGGCCCCCGTAGTACGTAAGCAGGAGAGAGGAACCGATCTGGCCGATCTCCGTCGCTGACATTATAATACCGGTGGTCTTTGACTGAATCTGGAACAGCTTCTCGATCGTCGTGATCACCGAGACGAAGTACGTGTAGTACATTCCCTGGAGGACCTGCAAATCCACGCGCAATTTCACTTTAAAGCGATAAGAATCTTTAACTCTGCCGCGGTCTTCGAATTTTTATATTGCTCGATTTTGCTCTCGTTTCGACGAACAAAAATATCTTTAACGATTTGACAAAGGCTAGCGTGAAAGTAAAACGAAGGATCGTGTATCTTGTCGAAGATCGTTTTCTGTATTCGCCCAAGTTAGAAAAATAAAAAGGAAATTGATCGACGGGAAACTATGATTAAAGTCGAAAACGATCCGAAGAACGCAGCAGGCTCGAAATGTCGCTAATCGTTTAATTCGCAAAATTTAATCTTCGTAATTTTAAAAGAAAATTCAAATTAGAAAAAACAATTTAGAACGAAGGAGTGAAAAAAATCATCGAGAATACTTGAATTCCATTGAATTGAAAATCCAACCCAGAAGCTAACCCAAACCTAACCCAAACCAACCCAGGTGATGCAGAAGGTGACCAGGAAGGCCTGCTTCGTGGCGAAATACTGAAGCCAGTGTGGCCTGCACGGGCCCCAGCCGCAAGACACGTCCGCGTCGTCGAACTCCGTGTGAAGACTGCTCGATTTCTCGTCAGACATTATCAGCTTTCCGTTTTCAGCTGCACCGATTTCGTGTAACTTCCCGTTTGGTATCGAGCCGTTGTTGTTGTGCTGCTTCCCGCAAATCAGTCCATTCCCATTCGCCATTTTCGGTGGAATTATCGTCAGCGCTTCGACGTTTCCGTTCGCCAGGATCTGAGTGTCCTCGCCTGCCATTATATCATACGGCGATCAATCGACGCTTCGTTCCTGTCCCCTTCTCTTCCGTCTTCCTGTCCCTGTCCTAGCACCGGTTCGCACCCTCTAGCCGGGATTCTTCCTCGTGGGAGGACTCTCACGACCGTTCAAACGACTTTCATTCGAACGGTCAACCTGCAATCACAGAAAAGCATTTTTCATCAGCTTAGATCCGAATATTTGAGCGTTTTCGACGATGACGACGAATAGACCGACAACGATAGAATATCATAACGATGTGATAACGATAGAATGAAATAACTAAATAAATAAACTTTAGTATAAGCTGACGACACGATCGTTCAGCACTGGCGGAATAAAACTTTCATTTGTAGAGTGTCACGGTGACTGTGTCTATGCTGGTAGTTTTTAAATGTCCAGTTACGCGGTTGCATAAACGTCATCGATATTTGTTCGCGATACTCGGTGCGCTAGCACGACGATTTCTACCGATGATCGTCGCCCAGGGAAAAACATCAGCTGAGAGGTGTCCAGGAATAAATCGTCAAACTCACGGTTGTGATTTATCATTCGTTCGAAACGCTTTCAAGATACACTTCGTATTTTTGTATGTCTAACTTATGTGCGTCATGACATTATTTATAACGGCGGTCTCTCCAGTTATCCACCGCGTTTCTGCGAAATCGCGATTGGCTTTGTTCCACGGTGAATGAGATTTCGTGCCATCTCCGGCGCGGACTTTTGCTCCTCTTAAAGGTCTTAAAGGGTCTATGAAGAAAATTATCCCAAATGAAAAAAGGAGCTGATAATTCTCAGGAAAATTCTCCCGTAGACTTTCTACGAAACAGTGCAACAGTTCTCTGGCGATTGTTTAGAAAGTAATCGTCAGACACGCGATCCCGTATGCATAGGATTTGGTTGCAAATAAAAGGGACAAGAGTACGCGATAGAAATCCTTTCTCCGTGTGACTGACGGATAGGAAACAGGCTAACTGGAACAGCCTGTAGCCGGTATCCTCTCACTTTCATCGGTGCCCGACTTTTCTCATTTCCCTCGCGTTCCATTGCACCGACTATCCCACCGATGCGGTTTTCGCTGACAGCGAGTAGGAGTCTGCGGGCTATAACAGACATCCACCTACACAACGGGTGGTCAAAAACCACTATTCCCCAATTTGTCCACCCTGCTCTCTTTTGATTTACGCAATTTCCTAAAGCTATCAACGACGTCGCTAAATACGAAACGATATAAAGGTAACAAAACGAAAGAGATTCGAGTAAAATATTCCTTGAAAAACTAACATTACGAAACATGGCGAACTACGCACCGTAAAATTCTTTCATCGTTTCTAAGAATTTCTTTTTCACCTATCGTTCACTAACTCGTTAAGAATTAAACAGTGGTTTGCCACGATATTGCAAATACTTCAATTTCTTCTCATAAATCTCACGAAACTGTAGAAAACTAACCGAGAAAAATAGCGGCGAAATATCGCCGCGGTGTTAAGAACAGAGTGTAATAATTATAAATTAATTAAAAACAAGTAGCCAGTGGAATGTTACTTTCACGCAACGTTTGCCTCTAATTGGTTAAGCTTGCGTTACTTTTGCGCCTCTTTGTGCCAGAATAACGTTTGTACCGAGAACGCGTAGCAATATACGTGGACGAAGAAAGGAAGAAGATTTCACCAGGGGATCGGGGAACGATTTCGTTAGCGGGCGAAATGATTCAAGAGCCGTCCGGCCAAGAAACTTCCTGTCGAATGGGCTCGCGCATGATAATAAAACGCGAGGAATGGCGCACGAGCGGATTTTATTTCAACGTTAATTGGCCGCGCACGGTAACCGACCTCCGAAACACTGTCCAAGAATACGAATGTGTTTACGGCACAACGTCGTTTCGCCGCGCCATTGACCCGTTAATGTTCAAACGTCGCACGCTGCCAATGTAGCCCCCTGTGTATTCTACACGTGTCGAGGGTACAACCTTCGGCAAATCTATCTATTCGATCAACGCTCCATTCGAAAGGAATTTCAACATTTCCGCCAACAGGAGAGCAATTTCTATAGCACGCGTGACTTTGATTGAATTCAACGCTTGTCTTTAACACGTGGTTCTTCTGTTGCCGAAGAGTAACCTTGACGTCTAATCTCATCCAGGAAGTTGTCCAACGATAAATCACGTTTCTTTTGCGAGCCAAGCGTGTTCCAAAGGAATAAAAAAAAGTTTAATTATTGTCGTTAACGTTTGTTTTCAGATGGATTTGTTTCTGGTCACGTTAGCGTGTTCCGGGAACCGAGGCCTTCGTACAGCTCCTTGCTAGTATTGGACAGGCTATCTAATCTCCTTCTAAAATCCTCCGTCGTTAATTCTCCTGTCTTAAACTTTGAACTGTGTTATACGTTATACGAACGAAATAAAAGAAACCTAGACATTCAAAAGATATTACTTCGTTATTCCTCGTCCTCGTTCCAACTTTCAATCCTACCTTCTCTCGAACGGAACAAAATCTCGATCGAGAAACAGCGTTTTTAACGTCATTATTATTCGATCGGCCGGAATAAACGATTTATAAGCGCTAATCACGCCTGGCAGCGTCGAGTTGGTCAACCGAAATTCCGCGCGAGCAGCGCGATCCGAACACGACGGTAGACGAGGAGCGGGAACCGGTCGAAGATTAAGAAGTTCAATTAGCCGGTGGAACTTTCGCCGGTTAAGGAGGGCAATGTCGACACACATCCTCGGCTGCAATCGGAACGAAATCGAAAGGGCCCCGGGAGAAGAGTGTCTCGACTCTCTCGTGCCGCGTTCTCGATGGCGAAACTGCCGCGGCAGTTGCCTTTTTGCCGATCGTAAATCCTTTTCGGACAACACTGGCTACCCAAGTGAAAATCTTCGCGGCAATGGCCGATTGTATCCTCCTGGTGCGCGCAACGTCGATGAATCACCTACCTCGAAATCTATCGTTTTAATCATTTTCCGAACGACGCTGTTTCCCGATGGATCGACTTATGAATATTTATCACGTGCTCTGCCAGTTTTCTCATAGCCTCTGGCTGATTCTACATCTCGCGTAGAACGGTTAGAAGTTTGCTCGTCTGCAAACGGGAACCTTCCTTTCGCGACGTTATTTCGAACGAAACGGTTCGTTTATCGACGATAAAACGAGGATAATTTTTTAGCACGGCTATTCGGTCGCTTGTTTTGACTTTACCCGCGGGAGATTTATCACGAGGTAGGTATAACTTGTTGCCACTGGCACACAGAGAAGACACTTGAAATTTATAACCGTTGTTTGTACGATCCGTGGCTAATTGGTTTTCGATGGTTCGTGAAAAGTTGATCGTTTGGGAAAAGTAAGCGGATCAGAACGAGTTCCGGGGTTCGTTACAAAATTCCAGAGGATCTGAATTCGAGAAAATTCGGTACGGTTTCTCGCGCGGTCAATTAGAAATTCCACTTGTATTGTGATTTCATTGGGGGTTTCATAGGTTCGCTAGGTGGTACCGAGCATGATGCAACGAGAAAAGAAATTTCCGCTAATAAATTGCTGTGGTATGCTGCCGTAGGCTTGCACAGGCACTCAAATATCTCGTAAAAGGTAAGAGCCCACGTGCGTGCTTCACCGAGATAAAACCTGACAGCTGCTATTCTTATTATCGGATTATCGATCTATCGGTACCGATCGGTATACAAGTATTTTTCCGTTTTAATTAATCACGAATAACGAATTAAACGTGACGATACTTTACTCGTTCGTGAAAATTATTCCCCATATTTAATCATTCTCGAAAGATTAATATTTTCCATAAGACATTAAATCTTGATTATTCGATACGTTCTCGGACGTATCCTCGATCGAGAAAATGTTTAATCCGCGAGACCACTTTATGTTCCACGGAAGATTACGGAGAATCCTACTTATAGGGCTGGCGATAGTCGCGACTTATTTCGATTTCGTCGGTTGAAAAGATTAGCTCGTCTGCGAAGATGCAATACGCGAACACCTGGACACCGTGGCGGTACGTACGTGTACGAAAACAGCGGCGTTCCTCGTCAAGTTCCAGCAGCGTTGCGCCGGAGAGACTTGGTCTAGGTCGCCTTTCACTGTCCTACTGACGTCTCGTGGTTAGTTGGTTAGTTGCTCTATTCTACTACGACTACAACTCAATGCCAGCGTGCACGTTGTCGTACAGAGCGACCCAAAAGAAACTGCCGACTCGGAAGGCCAAGCACGTGATTGGATGAGAGAAAAAAAAAAGAAGAAAAAGAAAAAAAGAAGAAACGAAATCTGCCATTCGAGCGTCCAGACATCAGAGAGCCAATGTTTCACGGTTGTCGAAAATATCGTCTCTTCCTGTTCCACGTGTTTCTCGTATAATTCTTTGTATCTACAACCTTTCGCCCGTGGAAGGAAATTAATAATAAGAATATCGAACGACTCGTTCGTCTTTGTATCGTGCGCGCGAAACGAAGAAAGCAATTTCTCTCGGGTGGCCCTCGAACGTCCATCAAAGCGCTTTACAGTGTGCAAAACAGTCTTCGTCGTAACGCGTTTGCGCATCGTAGTCAGAAGCGATCGACTTGCGGCGTAAAACAGCTTGCGAAGAACCATACGAAGGCCTGACAGGACGAAATCGAAGGAAGGAACGTCGATCGTGTAAAGGATCCTTCCGCGTCGAATCGTCGAGTCGGCCTTTGTCCGGACAACGCGTGTCCTGTATCCATGGCTCGCTTTTTACCAACATTTCACGGTCAATTGCCCGTCAATTTTCGAAACAGCTTTTTACCATGCTCGACGCGTGTGTACAAAGCTATCCTAATCGATCGTAGGTTCTTAATCGTTTCGAGAATGTCTAGAAACGTTTCGTCATAGAAAAATGCTTAATCGCCTGGTTTTTGTGTGGAAATACTTTCGAGGCAATACCGATAGCGATCCGCGTTGACGCAATAACATTTCTAATTCCCGGGTAGAATCGGGTCGTTATATGGAGCAGAAGTTTGCAATTGGAGAAACTACTTTTTAATTATGCCGTTTAACCCACCGCGAGCAAAGAGAATTATACGAAAAACGTCGACGAAGCCATCGAATAGATTCCGATTTCTCACGCGATTCACTTTCGATCGACAGCTCGATCGCGGTGAACGCATGTCGCAAATCTTTGCAAATGCCCCCAAGAAAGTAAGTGGAAAGCAGCGAGATTTATATTCTACTTTGATGTTCCCAGCAAACTTGCTGAACCTGATCTTGAATCTGGTTTACGGTGATACGTTCACATGCACGTGGAGCGACGTGCTAGAACGCTCAAGAATAATTCCAGCCACTTCTGCGGAACAATAAATAATAAACGCCGCTAAAAACTGGACAGGACGAGTGAGAGACGATTTTCATGTTTTGCCAGTTTCGTATACTCGCCATCGATCCCTAATTCGCACATCGATATTCTTGTCTTTCCTTCTGCTATCTGGACTATGTACACATTTCCATTAGCAGATAATTAAATACGTCCAAGAATAATTTCATTTCGCCTTCCAAGCTATCCATCGTCTTTTACCATTCCTATAACCGTAACTTTCTTAATTTATTTCTTTTTTTCTTCTTTTTTTTTAAGATACAACCGTCGGTTTTCCACGTCTCTTTATCTTTACTCAAAAAAAAAAAAAAAAAAAAAAACGACGTAAAACGAGGGAGAAGCCCGATGCGAAAGCTAATTGCACATGCAAGAAACGAGTGAGAACAATTAAATCAGCGGACTCACAAGCGAAAGGTAGAATTACACGGACGTCGATTCCCCTTTCTCAAACAATCATCCAGGATGGCTATAATTCTAATTGAAGTTGAAATAATCGTGCAACGCGCGTGGAAGACGGGACCGTAATCAAGCGAGGATGAAAGTCGTGTTCTGGTGAAGTTGTCTCCGTTAAATCACAGCCGTCGTCGTGAAAATCGAAAGCAGCGAAAGTAATTTCCATGGCTGGGAACAATAGGGGGGAATGCCGATCTCGACCCCGTTCTGGAAAGCAATAAACGCCACGGCAAAAATAGAGATCGGGCGTGTGTATTTATCGAGCGACGAACCAGAGCCAATTTTCCAAGTGAAAATCTCCTATTCTCCGATGTTTTTTCCCCCCTGTGGAATTATAAGTCGTAAATCAATGGCAAAACATAATATCGTGAGCGAATCGAGGACGATCATTCGCGGTGTATACGACGCGAGTCGCGAAATTGAATCTGTATTGAATTCTTGTATTGAATTATTCGAGGCGATTATAGAATCATAATCGAATGGTCGTCACGAGAACAGAGGAGAACAGCTAACCCCTGTCATTAATTAAAATTGAAACGAAACCGGGAACAGGTAGGTACGCGAGGGGAAAAACGAAGCTTAAGCCGAAAGTTCAATTTCCACCGTTTGCCACAGGGCAGCACGGACAACAAAAATTTAATGAAAGAAGCGGCAGGCCAGTAGAGTGAATCGAACGAAAATAAAAGTGAAAGATGAGCTCGTTCGATATCTCGACCGCGACGCGACGTCCCAAAAGAAAGCAAGAGTTTAATGGAAACTAGAACATGAAAATCATGTCATTAGAGCACCGAACGAGACTCGGTGCACGGCCAACGAAAGTCAAACTCGTCCTTGCCTTCTCTTTCTCTATCTTACCGATTTCTTTTTTCCCCGCTGCCGCTCGTTCCCGTAATTCGACGCATGATAAATGCCGCTTCCGAGCTGTAGCAGCCTGTATTTTTTCCTTCGAACCATCGATCAACGGTGGTGCGCACACCTCGAGAAATCGTCCGACACCGGTTGCAACACACGGAGTGTATTTCGATCGTCGATTCTCGAAAATTTATACTATCTCTCGCGGCCATTAATAGTCCAGTCCGATACGGCTCGTAATGATAGATAAACGTCGCTGTATTAATAACAGTCGGTATTCGGACCGGCAATAAACTTCCACGGAAATTACGGGTAATAAAGGCTCAAAAGGTTCGCTTTTTACGCGGTCTTTTACATTAGCTACTCTCTGGGATCTCGTTAACATTGTAGCGGCGATGCTCGTGAGACTAGCCGCAGGATACGCGAGTCGTGTATAGAAACGGGAAAGTCCATCGAAATTGCGAGAAACCTACGAGAACGACTACGTTCGATTCGATATCGCGACGATCGAGGAAGTCCTCCATGACTCGTATTCCATCTTGGTATTTTTTTTTTTTTTTTTTTTTCTACTCTCGTTCTATAGTCGATCGTGTTGTTTCTTTTTGTTTCTTGCGAAACGAGTTCAGCCAAACGATCGTGGATGAAAGGTATCGAACCGGGATCTGTCCTGTTGATTGTCGAGGAATCGTATACGCGTTGGGTAATTTCCGCGGAGAGGTACAACGTGCGAACTAAGATACGTTGGCTACAAGAGACGGTTAAGTAATTTACACCACGTATATAGGTTTCTGGAACGATTTTGCGCCAAGTGTACGGAACTGTTCTCGTGTATGCGAGAAGGATTTACGAACTCTTGCAATTTCAAATGCGTATAAACAGGCATTATTCGAAGATATTGTAAAACTTTATTACGCGAAATTACTCGAACCAAGTTGTATTTAATTATCTAACAAAAATCCAGCCCACTGAAATCAACCCCAATTACGAACCACAATAAACATCGTTCGTGAAATGACATCAGACTCGATTAACCACTTAATCGCTGCAACGAGACGTAATCCAATCTTTACGAACTACCTCCATAAAACCACGCCTACCGTAACACTCGGCCCAAAAGGACCTGAACGACGATTCGATCGTGTAGTAAAATGCAGAATTCCCTTCTACAAAATAACAGGATAAAACGCGTAAGGACGAGCTCTACCTGTTTCCAATCCGTTCGAACGTTATTCCAAGTGAAAAACGTGCAGGAACTTTTACGATCGCGAAGGCCACGTAGATATACCTGTCGAGTACTACATCCACGCAAAGTGCACGTAGGATCAAGTTCGAACTAGGTCTGGGCTACCGTGTATCGATCACGTTTAATTTAAGTTCAAGCCGGATTAGACCTAGTTAGATCAAAGTTACCGCTAGCTTAAGTCTTAAATAGATTCGACTTGTCTAGGTTATACCTAAATCCAATGTCCCGTTATATTTCACGTTCGTAGAAACTCCAAGTAACTCGAGAGTTCTCCAAGGCCGACGGATTGAAAATTCCTAATGAAGGAAACCGAGCGATCGGTGGTAGAAGAGGTAGAAGAGCTTGGTATCCGGTACAAATGACATACTAGCATGACCAAAGTGCAGCGTATTATAGCGGACATACATAGACAGTAACACGGAGCTGCAGCGCATTATGGTGGACACAGCGCGATGTAATAATAGACGTGTATTCACGACCGCGGTGGCCCTTCGCCGCAAATTACCGACAATCATACCCAACGCTATCGGTAGCATCTTTTTTGGCAAATAACACGCTAACTCGTGCTTGTATCCTGACTACGTCAAGGCCGAATGACCGGTGCGCGTATCCACTACACCTCTACACCGACGAATGAAAAATTAACGAAGGAAAGAATTTTAATGAGAAAAGTCTTCTATCTTCTTGCGTACGATATAAATTGAAAATTAAATTATCGAGATACCACACGTAGCTGGTTATTATTCGGAAATTCCTGTTTCCCACTGGAAACCATTGCGATCTAAGAGATCAAAATTCCCTCGCGTACAGGTACAACCACTTACAGCTTGACCACACGCGATCCACCCTCGGTGGGGCAATTGATCGCCAAGCGGTGGCGAGCTTACGTGCATCCTGCCGAATAGAATTATGGCAGGCCGACTCGAAACCGCCTAACCTGCCATCCGCGATACGACTTGTTCAACGTGATTTCCACGAATAAGCGATAGATGGAAACTAACGCAGATCGCATGGACTGCAAGTGGAACGAAAGGTCTCGGGAATTCAACAATTCCAAAAATACTCGACCGCGTGTTTCTACTCGTACGTATCAGGGGTATCGATATTAACTACATCGATCAATCTCGAGGATTACGACACACGAATTGCTATTCCATTAGACGGTAGACAGCGTACGCGGTCAACGAGAGAAGCGAAAAGATCAGCAGACGATCGGTACCCGATTCCCACTTCTGGTGTCCGCGTTTCCCGAGTGTCTGCAACTCGCGTGGCAAGCCACGTGTGTCCGACTTCGCGGTTCTCCAACGTCGAACGACACGACAAACGCAAGCGGGATTGGATATTGCACGTGGGGTACCGGTGCCAGGCGATACGAATCGATTCGAAGCTTTCACGCTTTGGCTATAGGCTAAATACGATACGCGATCTCATCACGAGGATATACGATTTATAATTAGTTGGCGTTCGACTTCGTACGTTTCTATAGTTGTCCGTCCAGGCGTTAGAAACTCTCTTAAGATCATTTTCTACGTTTCAAGCATGTCGAAGGAATTTCAAGCTTTGCTCGGTATAAAGCTACACGCTTAAAGGCCACGTCCGTACGAGATAAAAGACTATCTTCCATAATACGCGCGTACGTACTTCTTCCATAATTAATTTTGCCCGTATCCCGATGTGTAATCGAGTTACGGCGAGTAGCTGATAACGCGCCAAGGTACCGAGAATTTTTTCAACGTGGACGGAAAGTCTTCGATCTCTCGATGCAGCGTGCGAGTGGAGTTGTGCCGTTTCGTTATTCTGCCCTTCATACCCTTCCCACGATTAGTCGGACACACTGAGCCGCTTGCTAGATGCGAACACGTTCTAGCCGGCGGATTATGCGAGTCAAGCGAACACGGTGCACAGGTGTGCCGACGCTAGAGATGGGATCAAGCGAGTGAACAATGCACAGTCGATAACGTTTCATCGCGGTGTAGCGTGATAACGAATTATTCGACAGGCGACGACACGATTTCTCAGGTATTTGGATAGCCTAATCGTCACCAGAAACGAAATAACAAAGGAGCTATCGATATAGATAAACAGCGATAGCGATTTTATCAGACACGCTTGTGTAAGGTCAATTCGCTTAAACATTATTCAATATACATAACGAATATTAAATTCTTATCGACAAAAGTAACACGGTCGTAGCTAATTCACTGTAGTCTAATATCGATCTGGCAAACGAATCTTGAAAACTAATCCAGCTACCTTCCAGGGGAATACGACATTAACTCTTTGCCGAAGAAACTTTACTTTTATTAAAAATACTGCTATGAACGAAGTATGTACGAACGCGCGTACTATTAGGACAATTTCCAAGTACGTATTATAGAGATCAGGATTATAGTGATCTCAATTTATTATATAAATTTATTTCGAGTGATTTAAACAGACAACTACACCTATCTATAATTAGAACTTACAATTAACTCAGTCGTAAATCCAACTACAATTATTGACTACTGACCACTCTCTCCACCAAGACGTCCTTCTTATACCACAGGTTTCGGTACTCTTACAACGTACAAGTGTTTTACAGCTGTTGACCCAAAATACCCAATGTCCCAAAGAGCTACAGGCATATAGTTCATCGGCATTTGCCATCCTTGCAGTCTGTCAGCGCTTCTATTGTTTTCTACCCGTATTTCATTCAGATTTCTCTAACAATTTTTCCTCGATATTACGGTATTTTAAGCTCGAAGAATAAAAACAACACGATGCAAAGATATCGTATATCGAAGAGTAAAAAATGACATAAAAATCAGCCACGAGTGGCACAATTCAGAACGTAAAGGATTAGAGATGGGAATATCAGGCGAACTTATCCGGACGAGATTAGACGCGACTGAACGTGAGCGCGGTTTGATCCCATCTCTAGTCGACCCACAACACACCGATGCACGCGCGCAGCTGTTTGCCTGCTTGCAAAGTTTTATGCACGCATTTATTTCAAGCGTTCAGCATCTATGTAACCAGCCAGTGCGAGGCCTACCGGCGGTACGTACCCTTAATGAATTCGCGGAAATCTCATTCCCCGCGAATTCTTCGCTACACGCATAAGGCTGTACGCGAAATGAATCGTTCGCTGGTTCGTTACTACCGTCCGGAAATATTCTCGGAATCCGTGGAAAATGGATGTCTTAGAGGTAAGCGATTTCAACCCTTTCGAGGGATTTGTCAAGAATTCGCTTCTTTTCGCCGGCGATCCAGCAACGATCTATGGGCGATCCGAGTGCGCGATCAGCGCGAGTCGAACGCTATGAAGAACGTTTCTCGATCCCAATGGACTTCATTGATCGCGTTCACGCTAGATCAGAGGCCTTGAATCTCGATAGAACGGTCGATCGACGCTTCGGAAGCGATCATGCGAGGCGGCGATCGATCGATTTCTGAATAATACACTCTGTGTTTCCGTTATTTAATGTTGGATTACGAGCTTGAAAATTTGTATTTTCCACGTACTCCGAGATATGGCGCGATACGCTGCGTCGATTTTATAAAGATTTAAAAATACCGAATACGGAAGATTTCTGTGAAAAACAACGTTGAGTGCGTCGAGTAGAACTGTCGCTAATAAATCAGCCGTCGATCGGCTTGTCGCGGAGAGAAGAGCTGAAACTCGACTTCGTCGACGAACCTGCCAACGAAACTTCCTTATCTTGTTCTTCGCTGGAACTTCGTGACGTCGAATCACAGAAAATAGAAGTTTTATAAATAATTTCAAATCTGTCTGCTCCGATATAACCGTAGAATTGAACGGTATCTTTTTCTACCTCCAAGACTCGATTTGTCTATTTGGATAATAGTAATAAAAATACGCAGCCGTGTCGCTCGATTAACACGTGCAACGACAGTGCGTGAAATTCCGAATCGTGGTGGCGATGGTGCGGCCGTAACAACGGCGGCGAGAGTGAAAGAAAGTGAAAAAACCGGGACAGGAGCTATGCACCGGAGAGAAAGAGAAAAAGAGAGGCGAAACTGGCCGGATGACCTCGGTCGTGGAGTTGCAGTTGCAGTGCGACAGGTTCGCAGCTGCGGCTTGTCTCAGATGTCGAGGCTGACGTTGGCGTAGGTGTGAGAGATCTGTGTACACGCGGCGTTTCGTTCGAACGGGCCGGTCGATCTGTGTCATGGCGCCTTTCAGCCGGTTTAAAAGTAAAAGTAATTGATAGATCGCGTCTCAGGCCAGCAAGGATCGTCCTTTGTCGCATCCTGCCGCGTCTCTTCCAGAATCCCAGAGTTTTAACACGACTCAAGGATTAAATATCTCGCGAACCGTGTGATCTGTCATGATCAATTAATCTTACCGTCTTGGCTCTTTATGCTGGCGTTAACCGAGTGCCAATTATAATTTATGGATCTTATCGATTCGATCGGAGTGGTTACTCGTGCGTACGACGAGTGCAAGTGAGAAGATACGTTCGAGTAGCCGAACTTGGTGATCGGATACGAAGTGCCAGCGCGAGGTATCATCGTTACACGTGTTGTTTACAACGATCGAGATGGAAATTAGAGCCCAGATGCGACCAACTTTTAGATCCAGCAGGTGCGCATCTGTGACCTACTCTCTAAATCGATGGTAAGCACCGGTGACGTAGGCGTAAAACTGCATCGGATCGTTAACACGTGGTGCGACTGTGATGCATAAAACGCGACGTTTTCGATTCGACTATTTTCGAATATGATTCGATCCTCTCGAACGAAACAGACACGGGAGAACGAGAGATGCGAACTTCGATTAGGTTGGAACTTTGAGAAATCCTTTCGAAATGAAAGGAGACGATAAAACGCTTGGTATGATCGTAATTATAATAGCACGTACTTCTATTCGATGATCAGATGGTTAAGTTTATTAGCGTGGAAAGATGATGAAGATTGGCACGACCGGATTTGAAACTCGAAGCGCTCAATTGAGCGTCACGTGAGCGACGTCTTCCACTCCTAATTTTAGTATCGAAACGACTGTCACCTAGATTATTAATTGGAAAATAGCTTCAAGTGTCCTTCTACGAGCTATTCGGCCAATTTCGTCGGTCCCTCAATGTAGTTTGCAAGCTCAAAGCGAGCTACGGCAATGGAACACTGTGTATTGAAACTTCACAAGGCGACGTTACTTCGCGTTTCAAAGCTCCGCTCAACTAGCACGCCGAAAGCTCGAGCAGCCGAGTACCACGCGAGAATAAAAACAACCAATAGGAAACCGCTGGAGACTTGGTGGGTGGGCAAAATTCGAGCCAAACCTCGTGCGAATACCGCAGCTTTCGATCTTCTTCCTTCGGCGATCTATCTCCGACCAGACGATTATTTCCACGGCAATTTATGTCGGAGCTCGATAACGGTGACACGTATAAATAAACGCGAGGGATAGAAATAATTAACAGAAAAAAGAGAGGTCGCCAACGAGGTGTCGGAAGGAAGAGATGGGGCAGAGGGGAGAGAAAAAGAGGGAAGAGGAGGTGAACGAGAGACGCAGAATCTCTCCCGGATGACCTGAGAGCCTCGAAGCTAGAGAGCGCAGCAGGTACGCAGCTGCGGAATGTCCCATATTCCCATGGTGAACTCGGACGCTCGATAATCGAGATATCGAGCACGTAGGTGCAAACCTGAAGCGCGAACAACACGGTCCCGGCCGGCTTCCACGCGCTTGCATCATACGCATTACACACACTTTGCTTGATGAAACAAATTGGTATGACCTGGTCTAGCCGCTGCTGCTTCTCATCGACACCCTCCGGCTAGCGTTCCTCCCATCCTCCCGATCCCTACCCGTGGCCCCTTCTTTCTTCTTCGTTTCATTGAAGGAAGTCGTTTAAAAGAGAGTCGAGCGATTCTTCGGCTAGAGGCCAATTTCCGTGTAGCAACCGTCAGGCCAGTTTCCTCTATGCTTCTTCTATTTTGCTTCTCTCGGCCAATTTCAATTGATTCCGATTACCATGTGACGCGTCATAGAACGTCGTACAACGTTTCGTCGGCACTTGGATCGCGATTCGAATCTAGCACCAGCTCAACTCTCGCTTCTGAGGCTGGCGAAGTTTACCGATCGCTCGTACTTCTACAAGCATCGTGCCTACCTGTTTCCTTCTTCGAAATTCTTCTACCGAGAGCTCTACTCACGGATTGCCTACTGTCGGGCTGATCCTCGTCCCGCCCATCCCTTCCGTGCCAGAAAACGCATTCAAATATCCCGTGACCTGGTCGAGCTAGCTAAAAAGAAGAAACTGGAGCAAGCATCTCCGGAAACGTTCGTTTTCGTAGGGAGGTAGGAGGCTCTGGATTCGTCCAGCAGCGATCGGGTGAAAATCACCGAAAGTAGGGAGGAGGAAGAGTAGGAGGAGGAGGTCGGGCCTGGTCCGGAAAAGGGAAGGAAGAACGAACGTCAGAGCTCGACTGTAGCGGTAGAGAAGAGGGTGGAGGAAGTGGTGGAAGAAGCGAAGCGCGGCGGAGCAGGAAAAAGGGTTCGGCGCGCATAGTTCAAAGATAGAAGAGCGCAGCAGCACGTTGCACCGACGGGCTGCATGTGCATTGGCTGATAGTGTGCGCATGCACGTAGACACAGGCCGCTCTGCGGCACCGCCATTGAGACCTGACCTACTTTGGGACACACGGTTCGCCGACATCGCGCTTCGCCCGAGTAAAAGCACCGAGCAAAGCACACTCCTTGCTCTCTATGCTCGAGCGTGGGCGGCCAATCTTCCCTTCTCGCTCCCGTTCGCTCTTTTTTCCACTCCCTTGTCCCATCTGTCTCGTTTTTTGCTCCACTCGCATTTTTTTTGTCGACCGCCGTTCTATCTTCTCTTTCTCTCTTTCTCTTATTCCTTCCTCCCTCCTCTCCTCTTTCTTTTTTTTTCCCATTCTCCCCTTTTTGTCTCCGTGTCTGTATCTTCTTTGTCCCCGTATCCACTTCTTCGCTCGTCTATCTATTCGTCACTCCCCCGAAGCTCGTTTTCTCTTCGTTCTGCCCTCTTCCGCTGTCTCTCCGAATCCCTTTTTGCTCCACTCTCTTTCCGACCGTGTCTCCTTTTTCCCTTCCCATGCTATTCCACCCTCTCGCCCCTTGTTCCCGCGAACCTCGCCGACGATCCCTCCTCGTTTCTCCCTTGATCTCTACGTCTCATTTTTGCTCTATTCACGACCCTCTATTCGCTCGTTCGCCTCTTTTTCGTCGTCTCTCTTTCGCACCCTCGTCCCGTTGCCTTTTTATCTTCGTTTCACACTCTCTCTCTATCGCCTTTTCCACCCTCTCCTCCGCTGCCCGGGTCCTCTGTTCCCGCTCAGCAGGTATAATACAGCCGTTTTCGGTGCAGCCTGGCCGCATGTATCGAGAGATTTCGAGTGCATTGGCCTAGATACTCCGCAACTGGGCGCACCGTTTCGTACGAATTTTCTGCTAAACGCAGATTTTTCCCTCGGGTATATACCCGCACGATGAGACTGGAAATTCTTCGCGGAGAAACAGACATGGAGTCTCCTCGTGAATCGAGTCGAACAATTTTGTATCTGGATCGAATCTGCTTCTCGCCTTCTCGCCGAGGCGAAAGATTTCACCCGCGGGAAGCTCGCGAATGAAACGCTTCCTCTACGATCAGAGAAAATCGTTGGAAATGGAGAAAACACGAACCACGAGAATTCGCGTGCGAATCGCAGAGACTCTCGGTGCCCGCGTTTGCAATCTCCAAGATTCGTTATCGAAACTTCTCGATCTTTCCATTTTACCCGTAGATCCGCGACTACATAAGTATTCGCAATTTGGAAGCAAGAAGACGAACCACGGCGACGACACCGGCAATTGCAGAGAGGAAAACGAAAGTTGGACGACGCAAAGAAAAGTCTGTGACTGGTTCAAGGTAACCATTCGTTAGCTCAAGATGAACGATTCAATTAACACGTTTAGGCAGCGAAAGACAGAGACACGGGGCGAGAGAAGGTACGAACGGCTCGTAATTGCTGAATTATCGACGATCATTAAAGCGCGCGACTGCGTTTACGATCGTGTGCCTTTAGCTTTATGATCGCACGAACAGATCCCATAAAGATTTTCAACGCATAAACTCTTATCAGTGCGCGTGCAGACTGCCGCTGCACGCGAAACAGCCAGGCAGGCAGAGCATAAGAACGAGACGAGACGTTTCGTTCGGACCGATCGATTCGATTCCTTCCAGAGACGAGAGTCAGATTCGAGTTTTCTGCTGGAATTACGTCGCCACGTATACAGAAACGTCAAGTTTACGCTCTTGGCTTTCGGCTATAAGAGCGCGAAAATATATTTCGACGAGCGTAATCGAGCTCGTCCCACGAGCATCGTTGCGCAAATCGTGAACGAAAGCGAGGATGGTATGGTCGGTGCGAAACGGAAACGAGAAGAACCGAACGAACGACCTCGGGGCAGAAGGCTGATTATCTTAACGACACGGGATACCTATGTGGATCCTTTCACCAATAACGTATTTAAACATTGTCGCTTTATGGTTTAAAAGTAAAAAGAGAAATCGAGAGGGAAAGCAGCCGCGTTTGAACGCGAGCAATCAATTTGCATGAACGAAAAATTTGTCTCCTGAAATTCGGCGCTGTCCACTTTCTCGTTGTTCCGGGTCTTCGTTCTCCGTCTCTTTAACGTGCAACAACACGCTTTATGATTCTTGTCGCGTCATCCTAAACGCGGCTTTGAAACCTGTTTAGAGTCGGTTCTATGTTTAGTTTACTAAAATACACTCGGCTCCGCGATACGGGTGTTCCTCATCTTCGAATCTAGTTCAAATCCTACAAGATTTGCGCGCCGACGCGTTGACAAAGAGACAATGAGCATGATGGCGTGAAACATCGGTTCGGGGCTTTTGCTTGTCAACCTAAACAAACTCGCGGATGCCTCGCGCGTTCCTCCAGAAACGGATCCACAAATAATCCGGCCAGTCTTCTGTAAATTCACCTTGAAACGGTTATCCACCCGTTCTCTCGCGAATCGGATGCACGCGCGCCATGCATCGCGCGTAATAATAAAATCATTACAGTGATTTATACTTAGCTTTGTAATTAAATCGTAATAAAATTGGACGATTATCCGGATAAATTTGAACAAACGGTGTATACATAGATGTGTAGATAACGTACAGATAGACCACGTCTAGACGCCGATCGTGAGATTACAGCTTTCGCTATGAATCCATCAATCGAGAATTTCTCTGGATTAAAAGATTCTTGTACGGTCGCCTATCTTACAGCGAAATTTTCTGGACGACACGACGTTCCATTCATCCAACGTTTCTTTTCATCCGTGTTTCTACGCTGTCAGAATCGCTACCATCTATCCAATCTCGAATTATCCCAGCCACGTAGCTGACGATTTTCTCCTGCATCTCGTTGAATTCGTTTCGAACGATTAAACGAGGAATAGCAGCGCGAGAGTACGTTTGATCGTGCAAGATCGACGTGCACGGTGGTTGAAAGACGAGCGTATTGGCGAATTGACAGGTCTACGGGCAAATACACGTGCCATCGATTCTCGCAAGTTGAGAAATCGCTGCACGGGAGAGGCAGGAGAGCTTGCAGCCCCCGTCAACTGGGTCAACGTGACATCGCGACGCTCTCGACGCACGTGCAAACATCTCGAAACGACGCACGCATGTGCAGCGAGCAGTTCGCCTGGATTTCGCCGTCGTCGATCAATGACGTCTGGAAAATGTTTCGTTGCCACTTTCCTACGGTCTTCGTGGAACTTTTGCGCGTGGGACGTAAAACGATCTGGTTCGAGCTCCATCTTCGCGAGATGCTACACGTTTAAATCACGCTTTCCATGGATTTCGTAACGGATCGTTAACTTTGCCGATACTCGGGCGAGATTCGATTTCAACTAATAATCGAATTCATGTTTTCTTAGATACAGAAAGAATCGATAGAAGAGAAGCTGCGTATCGCGATTACTCTCGAGAGAAAATGAAACGCGTCCCGAAATAGAATGCGTTGTTACCTCTTCCGAAAATCCGTTCGTGTAACAGCAACACGTCCAAGTCCAAGTATCCCACAGACTGACTGTACGCCGTAAAGCACCAGAAGCACTCGATATTCCGCGTCGCGCTCGCGCATTCCCAAATCGAACGTGTGTCGTCGAGCCGCGCGCGTGGTCCTCGAAACAAAAAAAGAGGAACGACGAACAAAAGAGGCAAAAACGAGGAACGAACCGAGTGAAAGTGCGAGCCGTCTCGAATTCGCGATTAGAGGGGCCGTGGAGGAGCGGCCGAGGGCCAGGAGACACGACGCGCGCGCCACGCCAGGCCCCGAAAAAGGCGAATCACCTCTCGTCGAAAGTTGCTCTTCTGAACCGAGAGTGTTGCGACTTGACGGGAGAGTCGAGGGTGGAGGAGGATCGCGTACGAAATAACAGGCGGTCCGAACTGCGCAAATGTTTGCGAAATGACGTCAAAAAACTCGCCAGGTTCGCCGATTACTCGCACGCGGTCGCTGAACGCACGCGGAATCCACAAGGGGGCCTGGGCAGCGATCGTCCTCAACGAAAAGAGGTTCCTAGAATTCTCGTATGCCTGATAGAAGCTACGAAAAATGTTTCGACGAATTATACCAATGGTAAAAGTAAAAATGGAATCGGCCAGATCCGCCGATGGAATAGACGATATTCCAAGTTAATTTACGGCGATTACGAGCGTTCGTGAGACGTAAACGACGGCTTCCAAGAAAAATTTCTCCGCAATTATTCTTAAATGCTGGCAGATTCAACCGGGAGTGGCTACTCAGTGGTCACCGCTAATTACTCTTCGGTGATGAAAGAAAGATATCCGAGCAACCGTGCGCCGCCAGTAAGGGTAACCACACGAACGAAGAATTCTGAGATTTCAGCAACGATTCGCACGGCTCTTCCGTGAACTTGTTCCAGCTTAAAAGGCTTCCACGTCCAATATTGAAAAAAGGTGACCAACTGACCGGAATTTCAATTGCTTCGAGCATCGATTTGGACCAATACCAAAGGATTTTGTAAAAAAAAAAAAAAAAACAAGCAAGAAAAAACTGTTAGACAGAAACGATTCAGCGAGAAAAAAGATCTGGCCAGCATCCACGCCCAAACGCCAAATTTCCGATAGAAATCAACCTGTCGAAAGAAAAGGTCGAAAGACGACTGCGTAAAAAATGCTGGCTGGGAAAGCTGGTGTTCGAAAACGCTTGGAAAAAAATAGGGAAGCTGTTGGTGGAAAACTGAGCAAGGAAACGTCGTTGAACACGCTGAAAGATAATACACGGCCAAGGAGCAAGAGAGAGGAAATACTCGGCAAGATATGCTCGTTTTACCTGGCTGCGATGCACACGAATGCATTTCCACCCCCTATTCATACGCGCGACGGTGGTAGCTGCTGTGACCCACTTCCATCTCCGGGAATAAACGGCACACCACCCACGCACACGGGATTCTCTTCGAGTTTCATTCGAACACGGAGACCATTGACTTGCCGCATCGTTGTTTCAACGAGGATACCGCTGAGAATGTTTTCCGTGGTCCTCTACAAGGTAAAGCTGGGGAATATGATTGCAGATATGGTACAGTATGTAACATTTTGAGCGGCGATATCGCGCGCTGGATCTCATAAATACGGATGGTCATACAAAAGGAAGAACAGAAACAATTTAAATTAAAAATCCAAGAGCGAATATATCACGTGTGGAATGGGGATCGAATAGCTACGGCCGATTCCGAAAGTACTATCGATGACATTCCAAGGAGCTTAAAGCAAATATCGTGGATGCCAGGCATCGGCCGAGTACGAGAAGAAAGCAAGCGTCGAAAAGCATGGCAAAAGCAGAAAGTGGAACAGCGGTCGAATTGAAAGCCTCGTTCGGAAACTAACAGACGTTTATGAGACACTGGAATCCGAAGAACGGCCGGTATCTCGTCGTGGAGGCTCGGTATCGAGCAACCGTGAACCGCCTACACGGTCACGATGCAATCGCAGGCAAATTGGAGAAACTGATAGGGCAAAACTGTTGCGATCGCGCTCCTTCCGTCATCAGAAATAAATTGGAAAAGAAACGGCCAATTTTTCGTTCCAACCGTCTCCGCTCGCCTTTTAGTCGTTCCGCTACTTCTAGTTTTGGAATTATCGATCTATCGTTCGAATCACCAATGCTATTCTTAATTGTTATCCTTCGATCGAACTCTAGATAGTTATCCTTAAATTCCGATATCGAACATCAAAAAAATAACATCGGTTACCTTCGTTTGGTATCGAGTTCCATCGCAAGGATTAAAAATCATTTTGAGGGAAGAATTTAGATTATACGGCGGCGGCGTCAACGACAAAGTGGTACCAACGCTCTCCAAGCGAGTCTGGAACGTCGATTCGCGACCGAATCGACTGAGTTTGCCGGATGCCCGAACCTGTCTCCTCAACCGGCACGCACGGCGCTTCATCGAGACTCCGTCACGCGTGGAAGTCGTTTACCCCTCGGAGTTATTTGGCCCCTTCGTAGCGAGCAACGCTCCGACCAACGCGCTCCAACCGGACGACGAAGAGTGACACAACACGGGGACCGGGGACGGGAAGCCGGCAGCATCGGAGCGAAAGAGAAATCGACTGTTTATTGCCAGGCAGACGAGCCGTCCGGGAGAGGAAGTCGCGAGGGGAGGATAGAAATTCGTCGGTAAACGATAAGAATATCGTTCCCTTCGTCAGGGTGTACGATACTGCGTTCTAGTCTGCTATTCGAGTTTTACTATGATTAAGTCGTTAGGAGAAAATATATAATAAGAAATGTCCAGATATCGTTGATGTATTTCTAATTTTTTAAACGTTCGCTTTGTCCCCAGCCAAACATCTGGCATGTTCTGTCCGAGAAGAAAAAAATAATCTGAAATAGGGAAGAACTACGTTCCGGGGATACAGGCTCAGCTGATATCAAACGCATGCGTATCCACGACGTAGCAGTGGGACGGAGGAGGAAAGGGGGATGCGAGGTGGATAAATCGGTCGAAGGAAGGAAACAGCAGCGGGAAGAAGGAAGAAAAGAGAGGATGAAAGAGAAACGAGGCGAAGGAACAGCCACAAAAAACCGGGCGACAGGGGAACGGAGACGGAGGATCGGGGGAACGACGTGGAGATGCGACACACGTGCCAGGGACACGCGTGCGTGTGTAGAAAGAAACAGAGAAAACGAGGCGCGAAGAGCGAGACAGAAACAGGAACAAGTAGAGGGGAAACGAACGTCGAGCAGGGCTCGTGGAAGAGGAACGGAGAAACAGAGTCGGAGATAAGGAAAAAAAAGCGGAGGTAAAGAAGAGAAACATGTGGATGACCGAGAGAAAAAGTAGATGGAAGAAGAGGCGAAGCAGAGAGAGAGGGGGGGGGAGAAAGAGAGAGAGAGAGAGAAAATAAATAGAAGAACACTGTACTCGAAGAAAAAGCAACGAGAAACCGAGGTAGAAAAAATGTAGCAAAAAAGAGGAAGGTTGGCAAATGTACAAGGTGGAAAATGAAATCGAGGAAGAAAGATAGAAGAGAGTAAAGGAGGAGAGGGAAAAGAGATAACCAGTTTCTCTTTCTTCGACGCACAGCGTAGCGCGAGCACATTGTATAAGAGCACACAACCACGCGATTTTAGACGTTCTACTCTCCCTCCTACGGCCGCTTCATGAGGGTCCCCCTTTCGGCTGCCGAAAACGACATCGAGGAGACCTTCGTATGGCAACTCGCCCGCCGACGGCGACGCCGAGACGTATTCCGCATACGTAAAGCCATGTCTCTACTCTCGGAGAACGACGAATCCGCTGGCGTCTCACGAAATTTCGAAGAATCCTCGATCCTTAGCCGAAACGAACGACCGAGAGGTGTGTTCAAGTTCGACACACGCCTCTTGAAAGTAATTTACGATTCGATGGCCGTACGTACGTTTTTCAAATTATCCGGCGCTAGTTTCCACGAGTCGAGAGGGAAATGTATTATCTGGGAAACGTTTTATCAAAGCGAAAACGGGAAACGGGATCGTGTATTTCGAGCACGAAAGTTGCGGTGAAACGACAACTTGAAGCGGCGATTTTCTTGCAGGGAAAAGCAATGGAATAGCGGAGCGGTTTCCATCCTAAAGGGTGGACGGTGTATTTTCAGCACGAAGGTTCTGTTAGAGAACGACAACTTTGTTCGTTGAACTTTTGCGCGGCACTCCGCTTCTCGATGGAACTTTTTTTAACTGCGTGGGATGGAATCACGTGGGAACTCTTTCACGACGTGCGTGTTTGCACGGGTGAAATTTGTGTGGGCTTTTTTTGTGGTAGCCGCATCGGAGGATTCCCGACGCTCTGTTGCGCTCTTTTTCCATTTTACTTTCCTCGCGATCTTTAAACGGGCAACTTTCTATCGAAGTAACGGCCGAAATTGCGGCGTCGACGCTTCTTTTGTAGCTGCAAAAGTAGGCCAATTTTCTCGTCGCCGTTTATTTTCGTTTCTTATTGTACGCCCGATTCTTCCAGACGCTTTTGATGGACATGACGAATGTGCAACGTTGTACGTAAATAAATGACCTACCGGTTCGAAGGAGAAAAACTTTCGGCTCGTAAAAATATCACGGAAACGCGGGCGTTAAATCGCTTTTCCCAGAAAAGTCCGCGGCGAAACCTTGTCGACAGAATTTTCCGCCGACCTTTCATAAACGCTTGAAATAGCTACGATATCGAGGAGAGAAACATTAAAAATGCCAAAAACATCGAGTCAAACGTATTCCTCGATCCTTCGCGGTTTCGCTAACAGTAAAAAATAGATAATAAATAACTTGGATCGTCACGTCTACGAAATACCAATAGTATTTCTCGACTCTATTTTAAAATCGTTACGTTTTCTCCGACGCTTCTTTCAAGCAGGTCTTTTCAATTTTACAAACATTCACCATTTACTACCACATCGACGAATGGAACTCGGCTATTGCTTAATTGCTCTCCTTCGAGAATGGTCGAAGGGTTTTCCACGTCACTTGGATAAGTGGCTAGATGAAAAGTATTTAACTCGTCCGCGTTTACGAGCGCGTTGTCAGACTGTTTCGACCGTGGCCTTAATCGCAATGTGTACCGATATGCACACACCATACATCACCTTTTTCTGTCTGCATTACGAGTACCGTGAACCGACCGCCTTATCGTTCGCCACGACGCACATTTTCTTTAACAAACCGTCTCTCTGGTTAACAATAAAAATATATTTCCCTCGGGAATGGTAAACCAACAAGTGTTTAAATCTCCATATATTGTTTCGGCAACGCAACCATAAATTTCTCTTATCGTTTCTTATCACTTGTGTCACGGTTCTCGTGTTAGCCTCGACGCTTTTTTCACCAGTTCCGTGAGATCGCTACGGTCGCAAATTAGGCCACGTTTAACTAGTAATCGACGACGACGGCGAAGAAGCGAGCAAGCGATTTGCCCTAGTCCTAGCAGCCGTTTAATAGCCGGGAGTTAAAGGTCTGTGCATAAGGAAAATCGCGAGTAGAAAATACGCGCTTGACCTTAGCCAGTCATCGGTTCGCGAGGTCGCCGGATCAATCGGCGAAGAGGAAAACAAGAATCGGCGGCCAACTCCTCCATTTTGCATCACCGACAACAGCCTTATCATCGAGCGAAGAAACAAGAAAGTTTCCATTCGGGTTCATATTCCACGGAAGATTACGCGTCCAATGCCAGCCGAAATATGTTGACATTTATTTTTAGTCGAAAATAACGGCACTTCCAAATATTCGAATCGCAACAACGCCACAATGAAATAACTTGGCTAGACCGATCAATCCTATTTCCTAGGTACGATTATCGTTTCTATGGGTTTCGCTGATCCCGCGTGACCTAAAATTAGCGAAATCAAAACGGATTAGCCCGCTATTACGACAACACGAACGTCTAAATATTTGTCGATCGACGACGACATCGGCGCAATAAAAATAACCGCGGATTCGATAAAAGTGTCCAAGTTTAGTCCAGGTCGGTAATCGGGTCAACAAGTTTTCAAAGAAGATCGACACGGATATCGTCCAAACGAATATCCATATTTCCATTAATCTGGAATCGTTCGAACACGAAATTGACATTGACTATTTACTTGTCGTCTAATTTTATAACGCGACTGATGAAAATCGAACGCGTTCGATCGAACGGATTCAGGCTCTCTCGCGCACGCTTCGTGGCGAGCAACGGCGAACGAGTAATAACGATGTCAAAGCGAAGGCAATTGAACGATGTGCTAAAAAATATTGACCTAAATCGCGCGAGCATCGATTCGCGAGACGCTGCCCTATCGTACAATGCACTTCCATCGCGTCGCGTCGTCGTTCCCGGGGTCGAAATAATCATCGAGATAACGAGTATTTCAAACACGTACCATTTTTACGCCTCCGAGCCTGATTGCTCCGATAAGATAAAACGATTCTGCAACATCGATCGCATCGATGGAACGGTGTCGCGACACTGCGCTCGGACGTCGTTAGTCATGAAACCTTCAGGTTTTCCCTTTTCCATTCGCTATCTTCTATTTAGTCGGCATACCAGGCTCGTTAACTTCGTGGAGGAAACAAAAGGTTTCACGAATCGTTTCGAAATCAGATTCTACGAAATAATTGCCGTATCCGAGCACGGAGGGTAGACTCGTGGCGAAGATGCTACGAGAAATCGTATACTTTTATTATTATCGCTGTTAATTTCGATCGATTAAGATTTCGACGATCGAATCCCGTGGGAATTAAACGCAAGAGACATCGCGATGTACATGTCCTCGATCGCTATATCGACTTGGACGAGGACGAGAAGGATGCGCGCCCCCTCAAGCCGCAGAACAACTTGACCGCAAAAAAGCACTGGGAAAACGCGAAAGTGAAACCGATACTATTCTCCGTTGCTTCTGAAGAAATTCTCCGACTCTTAGCTATCGAAAAATTAGAACGATTGGAACGATTCGGTCGACCGAATCGATCGAAAAACGTGGAAGGAACGCCGAGGAAGCCGAGGATCGGTGCTCCATGGGACTCGGTATCCAGAGCACCATGCAGCATCCACGCGTTATGCGGTCGTTTAAATAGGAGCACGCTAAGATTGCGAGCGAGCATGCTGGCAGCTAGAACGACGACTATCAAGGTAGTTAGCGTGGACAGAGACGTGACGTTGCCCGTTGCCTGTCGGAGTACTTTCATTGCTGTTATACAACCGCGGATCGAGCGACCGACCGCTGAAAGGAGAAATGGGAACACGCAGTGGTTCTCATGCAAGCCACTGCGGAACGCGATCGATCGCCTCACCACGCGGAGAATAGTTCCCGATTCATCCCTCTGGACCATCGAATTTTAAACTACGTTTTAATCGACCGGCCCTGGAATCAGTTTGCGAACCGTGGCGTCCAGAATCCCGTGGCACGTTCCACGATGGAAAACGTTGACCCGATTCTCCGTGGAAAATTATGTAGATTGAAACGCGCAAGTTTTCAAGGTAAAGTGAAATTAAGCGCGAGAAGCAAGTTTGCGGATTCTTGGCTAGCCTCGTAATAGCGGGAAAGTTTGTTGAAAATTGCAATGAAAGCTATACCACGCGAGTGGTAGTTAGCAACGAAGCTTTGAAAACCTGGCTTCCTTCTAAGAAACTAGTTCAATTTTTGTACAGGGGAAAGAACTGGAGATACCAGGTCAATAGCGAAACCGATGGGTCTTTCGCGAGTTTCTTATCGCGAAATTAAATCTCGACAAACAGATAAGGCAACGTGGTAGAAGTTCGTACGACACAATGTTGCATTACGAAAGAACGAATCGGTAGTTAATGCGGTCGAGGCGGCCCGTCGAGTATGACGAGTTTCGTGCAAACGTTTCACACGTGGAGCCGTCAGGTCGACGACTTTATTCCGCTCTGGTACGAACACGTGTATCTACGTGCCACCACGTGGATCGATCGTTGATAATTCAACTAAGAGAACCGTGTCGTGGTTTGACATTTCGCAACATTTTCATCCTTCGAGCGTGCTCTTCTACATGATAAAACATTGAACAAACGATCGAGAAGGAAGAACGAATATCGACAAATAAATTGATTCGTTGACAAGTAGAAAGCCTCTGACGATTGAGTACCATGCACAAGAGCAGAACGAAGGTGAGTTTTATCTCGCGGTGTTCTACCCAAGGCTTCGTGTAATCTCGGTCGCGGAGAAAGTGGAAAAGTGTATCACTGACTTCATTCCCTATATACACGGTGTCTCGACGCGTTCGCAGCCTCGACATTTCCAACGATCGATTCTAATTTTTCACTCTGAGAAATCTTCGACTCGTCCATCCGCGCATTCGATTCGAACACCACTTGTCTTCTATCCTCTACGACGATAAGACGTGGCTCCTCTTGCATCTTCTCTAACACCCGCACGATCGTTTCTAACCGTGCGTTTATGTTTAAACGAAACGAAACGAAAGAGCAGCTTTTCTCGCCAGAGAAACCGGTATTTTTTAAAGACAGATTCAGACGAATTCCGCTCTCGTCGACAACGAATGCAGCAACGGTATTGCAGTATGCTCGTTCACCTATTTCCAGAACGCGGTCTAATATTAATCTCGGCGATACCGGCCACTAAAATCGATATCTCAACTGGGTCAAACAGTTGCGCGTATTCTGTCGTTATTTTTAATATCGCAAAATCCACCCCCTGCGTCGTGGATCGTTCGTTTTCAAGGCGACTCGAGAAACCAGATTCCACGCAGCATATTGCTGGTACTCGTGTTGCTTCGTTCCGCGCGATCATCCAACAGACATTTATAGATATCGATACAGCGTATACCGCGTGGCCCATCTTCCGTTTGTTACCGATTTCGCTAGAAAACCGGCGATTCGTGCGTCGATTCTACAATTTCTGTCGACCGTTTCGCATTCCGATCAACTTTCTTACGTATTATCGCTGGTTACAGCATTTGTCAGGATATACATTGATATCGTGCAGCCTTAATTACCGTGTCTGAGAGAAATTAACGCACCAACACAGATCAGAGCGCGGTTTTGTAGTAACATGGTTGCAGAGAGGAGAAAACGGTGGGGGCAAAAAGCAACGGTGCATCGTTAAAATGAAGAAGAGCTCTCGTTGGTTCGTTTACGAGCGACGCGGAGAAACAAGAGGTAAGAACCGAGCTGCGTTCGTGGCTAGTATTTGTTATTCCCGATGCACCGTCTTTCGCAGCGTGAGGCCTTTAATTCTCATTCATAAGCACGGGCAAAGTTACACCGTGGGCCGGTGATCTGTCACGGGACGCAGCCACCGGCTGATTTATGTTCCCTTCGTCGCGATCATGATCCCCGTATCCATCGAGGATTTTCCGTTCTCCAAACGGCTCGAGGAATTTAGAGAAAGTGGGACGGTCGTGGGGACCACCACGCGAGATTGATTTCAACGGAACCGAATGATTCCAACTTGTACTTAAACTCTTCTATAGACTTCGCTTCAAACACGAATATGTATATTGTGTTACGTCGTACGAAGCAAGTTTCTACCAGTGTAATTGTTGGTGTCGACATAACGCATCAGCTCCGTGGGCTCCCTTTAATGTTAGCAGCATACTTTATGAAGAAGAGTCCACCGTAACTCTGTTCTATAACGCTGCGCACCATGCAATGCCATTTGAATCAATTGCACCGTACCAATTGCCGTTCAAGAGCATATGGGGAGTGAACTGTAACACTTTCTGCATTTCGACGTGCAGCAGACTATAGCTCGTCTATTTCCAACGTTTTATTCTGTCTTTCGTTTTTAAAACTTCTACAAAGTTTCTAACATTGACGAGCCTCTACCGTGCTCTACACGATTTTATTACAAATAGTTTTCTCTCAGCGTTGTCGTCTCACTTGTGTTTTTCCGTTCGCCAATCTCTTTCAATCCCAGGCAATATTGCGAGAGAAAAAACGGATTTTCCTACGTCGCTCAAACCTATTTATACCACAATGTTATATTGTATTCTATTCAAACGTTAAAGTTGTTTCCACGATGGAACAGCGCGAAACGAGATTTTATTAAACGCCTGTCCGAGCCATATTAAATTCGGTAAACGCTTAAGCTACCGTGATCCTCTTATTACTGGAGCTAGCGTGATTTTAATTTATGCTACGATATCAACTTTTCCTTAAGAACTATGCCGATTCTATTCAAACGAAACAAGCCATTCGCGAAGAAATGACGATTCTACGTCGATATAGTACGTCATACAATTACACGCTGTTAACGATAGAACCAACAGCAACGAACAGTTTGTAGCTGGTCCTAGCGGAAATACTTTTAGCCGCTTTTCGGCATCGCGACTATCTACTGGCTTTATCCTCGACCATTTAATTCCCCCAAAAAGTCTCACATCCTATCGAGTAATTTGCTGAAAGTTAGAAAAAGCTAATATAGTTTCCACGAAGAAATAATTGGAAAACAGTCCTTAACGTTTCAGATATTAATTTATTGTCGCTAATGGATCGTTGTCGAAGGTGATTCGTTTAAAACTGTCAAGTTACTTCTCTGTGAGCAGGACGCACAGTTGGGAGGGGAGCAAAATATATCGAGCAAGGAGCTGGGAAGCGCGTCGACGCATATCCTGCAGCTTCATCCTCGCGAACCGTCGGTTACATATCTTTTTTTTTTCTTTTTTTTTTCGAAAGCCGAGGCAAGCGAACGCATCGCGTTCCCGAGGCCACGGGTCGAGTCAGATAAGATATAATTATTCGTGTCGCAAAAATGGCTGAATCCAGTCCGCCCCCCTCTCGCCTCCACACTTTCTTTTTTGCACATTTTCTTCCCTCCCGACGATTCTATTCCGCTGCTTCTCCTCGAACCACCGTTTCTTCCTTACATTATTGCGTTCACTGGACCCACCACGTCTATTCCGAGTTTTAATTACGAGTTACTATGTTAACTCGGGAGGAATCTTCTCATTAGGGCGAGAATTCTTCTAGAATCGGAAATTTGTATAAACTTGACGAAGTTTTGGCGAAGAAAATGGCCAACTTCGAGGACGAGCTAAATTCTCGCGAGATAAGCTTTCCCGACTACAATTATTTAGCGATAATTAAACGATAAAAGAAAGCGGCACGGTAAAGAATCCACGAGCAACGTTTTTCAACGGCTTCGACTGCCGCCGGCAAAGTTTGCCTCGGCAACCCGACTTATCGCACCGCAAATAAAAAACCTGATATCGCGATATCGTTTTGCGACAAGATTAAAAGCGGAAGATCCGGCAAACGGTACCCCTACCAGGACACGAAACACGCAAATAATACAGGGACACGGACAAAGCGTTCAAAGATCTGGCAAGGATGTTTAAACAACGAAAGTTCGCATGACTCACGCTGGGCCAAAAGATGTTCAGCTTGTCCGAGAATACGCAAAGATAATTTCACTTTAACCCTTAGAATTGTGTTAACGTTTTCACGAACGACATTTTGTCAAAGCAAAGAAATAAAGCGATACGTAGAAAAACGATCGATCATCGACTAAAGAAATTACTCTAGCGTCTAAGGGATCGACAGCTCGAGCGACGAGTTAATTCGTCTTTCCCTAATTAAGAGGCGAAGCGTTAATACTGCAAAACGTTCGAGATACGCTTGGTCCCTGTGCTGCTCGCTCTCCTGTCTACTGACAGAGAAAAGCTAGGCACAATGATTTCGTGGAAATTCGTGTAATAATAGATGATGCGTCAACAGTGGCCATCGAAAGTGGTACTGGTTGACTATTTATTCATTACAGAGCTAGGGTTGCCGCTCTACCGACACTATTGCCGCGTGCTCGGCCACGTTCCGTCTCAAAGGCGTTATAAATAACCACTCAGCCCTGCGTGCATCCGTGATTACGATCACGGAAGATAGCAGAATGTATGGCAGTCACGTTGCCTTTGGTCCACGCACGCACCGCGAGATTTTTCCAACACTGGCACACCCGATCGTGCCGGTTTTCTTCTTTTTCACTGTTGTTGCGCATCTCTGTAAGTCATTGCCTCTAACACGCCACAAACACGGGGCAATTCGGGACAATGAACGGTGTTGATTGACTCTTAACTACTGTTTTAAATTCCCAAAGTAATCTAGACATTATAAACGTTGTCATGATTTCCATCTCGAGTAACGCACGCTGATAAATAGCACGGTAATTGGTACGTAAGATAGCGATAAGTAAATATGCTGTAAGCCGGACGGCATGGTTTATAACGAATAAATGAAACTAAATAATAAATAACTCGGCAATCAAAACACGGGCATAAACGTGTTAGGTTGTTAGGAAAAAATCAGTGCACGAGATAGGTGTCCGTCGGAATCATCAGCTGATCGGGAGCGATCGCGAATTCGAAAAGTCGTCGCCGCGGTTTCTTGTCCATTCGCTTATAGAGGGGACCGGTTTCGAAAACGACCTTCCCAGAGAGCAAACATAAAGCACGAAGGTTCGCCCTTTCCACCGAGAGAAAAACGATGTATAATTTCGAGATTTTGCCAACGAAGATGCTTGACGGACACGAGTAAGGCGAAAGAGAAGAGAGAAGAACCCATGGCAACGGTGAGTAAATCCTTTGCAATTTATAATCCGAACATTACGGCTGATTACATCGAACCCCGTAGCGATTGAATCTTAATAATTACATTCCGAACTTACCATGGCCGCCTGCAACAATACGCACCAACGTATAAAAACCTGTCGGCCTCCTTCCTGGGAGGAAGCACTAATTTTCTCGCGATCTTTTTTTCCCTCCTCTTCCTATCTTTCCTCCCCTTCTCTTCTCTTCCTTTCCTTTTTTTCTACTGCCAACCCAACCCCTGCTACGAATCTGTCTCCTTTCCACTGCTTATTTCACTCTCTCTCTCTCTCTCTTCTCCTCTCTTCTTCTTCTCTACCAGTGTTTCCCTGGCGAGTCACAGGTTACGCCGCGATTTCACACCGCATACAGATCCACCGGGGGAGTAATAATAAAAGCAAACGCATGCAAGCCGACGTAGTTATTTAGCTAATGACGTCGAAAGCAGACCAGGGACCGGGCAACGACTCTTAAGAATCTGCCACAACGTGGCGGTCGAAAATTTCGTTGATCTGCGACCACCGGCGCGCGAATTCCCGAGGACAGGAAGCGGGTTTTGCACGCAAAGCCTCGGTTTATTGTCGATTTCCGAACGGATCCCAGTTCCGAGCACGTCGTTTTTAAGCCAGCCACCCGATAATCGCTTCTCAGAGCCGTTCTGTTGTTGTCGCCGATGTTTCGCGCCTATGTTCCGATCAAATTAACTCCTGCCTTTTAGCGGGCCTTATTTCTGACTCGATTGTTTGCCTTGCTTCTGTCCAGCTCTTTCGGACCACAGTATTCTGTATATCCGTTCGTAGAGCGCGTAGGTAGATGGTCAGCGTCCATTCGAGGGTAAAACTATCGCGAGATATGAATTACTTTGATGTTTAGATTTCGTAATTTCCGTTACCTTTTTTCCTTTTCTTTCGTTTAATCAAGATCATGATACGAAATTAGAGAAAAACATCGAGTTCGATCATCAACCTGTTCTTGCTTGCTTACAGTCTAACATACGAAATCGTGGCACGACCGTGCAGGTGTATAATTTCGTTGTCATTAAGAGATGCGATGAACAACGGGCATCGTGTGAAAGCCGCTTAATGGAGAAACAGGAAGGGGTACCGCGAAAAGAAGCGGGTCGATTTTATAGGGGCTCATTATCAGCTTTACTCGTTCCCCACCTCAATTTCGTCTTATTGTTGACCGTTGAAAACGGAGTCGGGCTTTCGTCGGCATTTCTCCCAACGATAAATTCGTCGTTCAGATCAACGCGATCGTCTCACTCCGTAATATTCACGAATTCCCTATCTCATCAAAGTTCCGCCCGCGAACGGAAATTCGGGATCTCTTTGCATTTTAGATATTTAAATCGACTGGTTACCTTGGCGAGTAGCGAAGATAATAAAAGTAGAAAGCGAGGACGAGGATAGGTAAAGGACGAGGCAAATTACTTTCGAAAACCGGCAGAATTTAATGAAATGTATCGAAAAGAAACGATCGTCTAATTGGCGCATACGATATGCGTTGTTCGCGGATTAGCCACGTGTTACTTAAAAGTCTCTAATTAACAGGCAGTTGTTTGGATCGGAAAGAGAGGACGAGTCGGCTGGATTGCGTGGAAAACGGAAAAGTTCTAGCCAGCGGAGAAGAAAAGCAGAAGCACGCACGATGACGCTGGTAGTGAAGAGGTCACGAATGGCACGCACGTTTCTCCATAATCATTGCTGACATATACCGCTGACATATCTCGTAATTATTTTTATTTCGATTTCGAAAAAGGAGAAAACGAAACTTTTCATTTCATTTTTTCTTCTTTATTCAACGTATCTTTAAACATATTTCATTAGACATATCTTACTACCGATTGCTAACTTTTCTAAAACTTGCGCAAGACGCTTGGAAACGTACGTGCACTCGTTACAGCAGTGTGAAAAATCTATAATCAAGGATCGATTTACTGCGAGTAAAAGTTAAAAGCGATCGAATTCACGGAGTTCGATAATCGAAATTCCCAGTGTTCCAGAGTTCGCGTGACTATGCAAATCATTCGCAAGCGACCAACAGTGACAGTGTGATAATGATTGTTACCAGTTGCTACACGATGCTGTTTACGCGGCATGCTCGTGATCATCGATCACACGCGGTCTTGAAATTGAATAAAACACCTCTATGTCCATTGCCGACCGGATTGATGATTCGTCGCGGGAAGAAAGAAAAAGTCGGCAGAGTCTATGACGATCTACGATTACCTGTACCGCGTGATTAATGCGGTATTTTGCGTTTATTATTACATATGCCACTTTTCCCATATCGCGGCTCGTGTACAAGTCCGTTCAAAACAGCTGTACTAATGTTAAACATATCTTATGTATTTTTCTGCTAGTTACAGGATTCTTTTCTATTTGCTACTGATACACTGAAAGACGCACAGAACAGGAGACAAGATCGTGTGTAGAAGATAAAAGTTCGAAAGGTATAAAAGTAAAGGAAAATGCGGTACATTCCATCTACTCAAAAGTTATATTCTGTAAGCTGTTACGAAATTGTGACCAAATATTTTTAATTGATTGAAAAAAAGAGAAGAAAAAACAAGACAAAAACGATACATAGGACATTTCGTCTAAATAGAGTGACATTTGTCTTACACGTTGAAGCGTAGCTTTTTGTACTTGCTCGATTAACCTATATACAAGGATGGGGAAACAGATTTGTTCTACAGGTCTTTGCAAAGGCAACGAGGAACTGGCAAGCGCGATGATGCCCTTGCGTTCAAGGTAAGGCAATACAAATACGTAACGTTGCGATATGACGGTGAAGCGACGAAAACACACGGTTGCAACTGCAACTTCGACACGCATTGCTTCGAACGGAAAGTAGAGGAATTTGTAAATAAAAAAAAAGGGGAGAGAGAGAAAGAGAAACAAGGAAAAAGATAGAGATACACGGAAGGTTGCAGAGACGCTGAAGTGGGACAGGGAGGATCGGTTTTTCAAGTTTTTTTGCGGTCGAAAGTGAACGCGCGCGAGGCAAATCCGCCGCGCAGTTTTTGCACGGTTTATTGCGATTTAAAGTCGATTTACGTGCGGCCACCGCGTCGTTCAGCTTTGATCATCGACAGCCAAAAAAAGTTAACGATCAATGATCGCGTGGAATCGGCCAGACTCATCTCCGGTTTCCCAGCTGCGAAACTTATGAAACACACTCTGCGCAACCGCTTTTGGATTTTTGTAACTTCGTAATCGCTTTTTCTATGGTACGCGCCTCCGACAAAACGAGCCGCCCAGGTCAACCAGCAAAAAAGCAAAGAAAAAAAGGACACGTTTCTACTTACAACGAGAACGGTTGACACATTGAGTGGACCTCTCGGTCTACCAAGAAAAAATGCTATCCGATCCTTTTAGTTCTTCCAAAGGTTTTCAGGGAAAAAAGGAAGCACAATCCCGAGAAAAAAAGGGACGGGTACGGTCGTAGAACCGTCCAACGAGACAGTGACGAGGGAAACTTGATTGAAGAAACAATAACACCCCGATGGCAGAAGAAAAATAAAATACCAGAAGGTTAAATTTCCCTTTCTTCCGTTATACCTGCAGGCAAAGTTAGTCCCATCCTTTTTAAACGCACGTGTACGTGCATACGAATAAGCTTGCAAAGAGAAGAGAAGAAAAGTCAAAGGAGCGTATTTTCTTCGACTGTTGATCGATGATCGATAAACGTACAATAATGGTCGAACGAAGCGAAATAAACGAATATTCAGCGATCCATTTCGGAATTAAGGTTCACGCCACGGATATATAGACAGGTAACGGTACCCTATCTTCCGCTGGCTGATAGCAAACGTAGTGGCAAGAAACCACGAAGCTCGTCGATGCTGCAACTTATGTAGCACGAACGTGATTCAGATACGCTAGTGCGCGAAAGTGGAAAGATTGGCGATAGATTGTGACAAATTTCACACGTGCACTTTCTCACCTGTTGCACGAGATGCATCATTGATAGGGAGGGTGATGTGTTTCAGACGACATTGATACAAGGAACGCGGATAGGACATACTTTCTTGCAAGTACTCTTTCCTTGACGCCTTGTCTCAAACGATGTTTCTATTGGATTAGCAACCAAGTGATCGCGGATTTTGTCATTAGGTGATATTGACAAAATCCGCGATCACTTGCCAACCCAATAGCACTAGCTACCTAACGTTTAAACGAATGGTTTTTCTTAGATAGAATGAAACTTTTTGAAGTTGCTAATTTCTATACCGTAGAAAAATAATTTCAAAATCCAACAACTAATGACAAATATCGAAACATTATATATAATTTCTATTAAAAAATTGTTCGTCTAAAAAAGCTAAAAAGCTAAAGTTAGAGTTGAAACTGCTCTTTCTCGTAGACTTACATCTAACGGAGGATTTAATTTCCATCGAGAATAGAACTCTGAAACCTTATTTCGGATAGACTATTCTTATCGTTCTTAATTAATCGTGATTTACTTGTAATTTGAAGTTACTCGCTTGTTGGCAATCCACGTTAGAAACAATACATACACGTTATCTAGACAATGACAACGGTACGAAACTTTGCTTTGTATCTTATCTTTGACAAGCGCGCAAACAGTGTATTCATTTGCATGTCGCATATTACATAAATATCCCTGCCGCATATTATGACGAGCTCGACCTACGAGTGGAGAAATAAACTAATCTCCGCCACTATCGCGACGAGCGAGTCCAGCTTTTTTCTTCGTAAAGAACGTCATTTTTGCGCTCAGTTCCCTCTCGACCATTTGGCCACGTTCTCAAAGCTTTTTACCTCGTGTAATCTCGCGTTTCATCCCCCTCTTGCCTTCCCGGCACGATGTTTGCGAACTTCTTTATAACGTTTTATCGAAAAAGCGGGAAGAGGAGCGGTGGGGACAGACAAATCGAGGGAAATGGCTCGATCGACGAATTAACGAGTTCGATGAATTCGGAGTGTTCGTATCGCGTGCACTTTCCACGCGAATTATTCCAGCTGAACGCTGTCGTTCCAGATCAGATCGTAGCTCATACTCATGTACAAACATCCAGGAAAGTTGCGAGCGAACGAAAATTTCGCTCAAATGTCGCATCGATCGCTACGTCGTAACGTCGATGAAACGTCGATGACCGAGTTGCAAAACAAACTTCGACCGCGTTTCTCATCGGTGAAAATCATTGTGTCAAGGATTCTCGCCAAACGTTATAATCACATCGCACCGAAAGAAATCGGTCGTGTCATCTTTGATATAATATTTGATATAACAGAGTCATCTTTGATATAATACACGTAGAATGGAGGGGTGTCGTAACGTGATTTCCCTCGAATGGAACGAGAAAAGATACGAAGAAATGTTCGTGTTTTCCTACGTCGAGCATAACGAAACAAGAAGGACGAATGTCGTATCGTATTAAGCGAATAACACGGAGGAACCGAGTGCGAAATACAGCGATGTTTATTAGAGAACGAGAGCGTAGTACACGTGTTTTGGAAACAACACGGACGCTGTGCAAACTATCCACAGACGCTAATAATATTCGTCTCTAAGTCTGGCGTGCATACGCGGTATTTCGACTTTTAAATTTCGATGATTCGTGTCCCCCCTTTGAACATTCCTATTGAAACGAAAAAAGGAAAACGAGAAACGCTTGATTAAACGTCGGTACTCTAACAAACACGGATCAATTGTAAATAGACATAATTGTTGCGAGTAGATGCGAGTCTGCTACTAACTTTCAAGTCTCTTTGATACGACGATTATCCGTACAGCTGACGAATCGTCTTCTTCCTTAAAACCAGCCATCCCTAATGGCAGAACCAGTCGAACCAAGGCGCATTATCGCCAAGAGATGATCGAGACATGTCGGTGGAAAGGCGTAAATGTCCACGTAAAGATGTGTCAACGCTCACGGTCACGGCACAGATACGTCGTAGGTCAAGAGATCGCGGCGCGCTTTTGCAAAAAGGCAAAAAGTCGAAACATACCTGTCATACACGCCGTTCTCTCGCTCCTTCTCCCGCTCTGCGTGTGGCTTCTCTTTCACGCTCTTTCCCTCTCTTTCTCTCTTTCTGTCCCCCTGTTTGGTCAGGGCCATGCGTCATCGGCGCAGAATCGCTGCGCTTTGGAGGAACGTGGACGGGGCCGAAGAAAGAGCGTAGCAGGGCCAGCGCAGACAGCACCGAGCAGCACCGTGCGTCGAGATATTTGGCGGGCTCGAAAATAGCAACAGCGTTGTCCTCTATGGTGTGTGCACCTCTCCCACCCTTCCTCTTTCTCTTCCTTTCCGTCTTCCTCTGTTTCAACCTCTTCTTCTTCTTCTTCTTCTTCCTCTTCTTCTTCTTGGTCCGCGGGCCACTGGCAGCCTCGAACCGCCCGGTAACTCGCTCGGTCGCGCTCGCGCGCGCGCTCCACCAGTTCGCACTTTTATATACCACGCGCTCGCTGCCGCTTGTCACTTTGTGCGACCGCTTTCCGCTCTTCTCTTCTCTCACTCGATCACCAGCTGCCTGTATCTCCGGATGCAGCGAGCACCACTCGCGGCGCGATTACCACGTCGATACCGCGACAATCCCACCATGAGATAACCCCGAAAACCAAGTCGTTCCTTCTCCTCGACGGCAGACTCCCCCGGGATCCAGTCCCTGTCCAGACAGTCTTTATCCGTCCCTTTTCACCCTCGCCACAAGTTTCTTCGATTCGATGTAGCACCGATCTTCCCTCGAGAATCTCGCGCAAGTCAGTCAATGTCCTACGTGGCTGAACATCCGCAAACGGACCGTTCCATCTTCCTTCCCTTCGAGTGTATCGTCTGCCCTTGTTATCGTTTTAATTACCTTCTAGCTGCGATTCCCCGTAAGCACCGACATGTCTCTCTGAACGACGTACAATCGTGCGAAACGTGCGGACAATGCTGGTCGGGCCTCCCAGATTTTCGTTCACCTGTCGCTCTTTAGATCAGGAATCCGCGAGCAGCGTGGTTCGTTCGAGCGGTGACCGGACTCGAGTAAGCCCCCTGTGTACACGTTCGACTCGATCCCTCGCTCCGTTATGCTCTCGCGTCCCCCGGGTTCGCACGTGCACGCGGCTCGAAACGTAGATATCCTGCCGAGAGCAGAGCGAGAGAGAAACGGAGAGATGCTCGCGGCTCCGCGGTTCGCGCGCGACTGACCGAGGGCGAGAGTCGTTATTGGGAGCAGAGCGCCGGCGAAGTCTGTTCGCCTCGACTGCCGCCTCACTCTCTCTCTCTCTCTCTCTCTCTCTCTCTCTCTATCCAACCCCTGGCTGCCGCGTTCTGTCTTTCACTCACGCGTTGCACTCGTCCTCTCTTCGCCCTCCTGCCGCCTCCACCGCCACCAATCGCTTTTCCTTCTCTCTTCTTCCTATCCCATTTATCTATCTCTCCGATTCTCTCCTTCTGCCAGCTTGCTGCGTCTCGTTCGCTCGGACGACGCCTCTCTCTCGCTCTCTCTGTTACTCCGATGGTGCAGCTCTTCTCGCTCTCTCGTACGCCGGTTCTCTCTCTCCGCCGCGCTCACTCTCGGCTCCCGTTCGACGCGGAGCAGGCGCGAAACGAACGAAACCGAAACTTAAGCTCGGCTGTCGCCTCCTCCGTCTCTTCTTGCGCTGCTGGCTGCTCGCTGCTGCTGCTGCCGCTGCTGCTGGCTGCTGCTGCTCTCCCTGCTTCTCTCACTCTCCTTCGCTCTGAGTCTCCTCTTCGTCCACGTTTTCTTTCCTTCTTCCTTTCTTACCTTTTCCCCCTCGTTTCTATCGGTCTTCGTCCGACGAGCAGCGGCCAAAGAAGCCTGGCGTCTCTCCACCAAACTACACAGGCCTCGTTCGACCCGAAGACACTGTCCGAAACTGGTTGGAGAGATGGCCCGCCACTCGTTTCGGCATCGTAATCAACTGGCCAGACTGCTGTTCCACACGGCCACCCATCCCCTCTGCGATCATCGTTCTCACCCTACTTACCCACCCCTCTTTCTGCGTTCCAGACGAATCTCGGACGAGGGAATGAGTCCCTGATGCGCGTTTACGCGGCCCTTCGGAGGATCGGGATCCGAATCCTGGCAGCTGCTCGATCGCTCCGCTCGATCCTGCCCCCTTTTTCAATGGCTGCCAACGCTGCTGCGTTTTTGCGCGGCCTCCTTTAACTGTTTTGCCCACGGAAATCTATCGTGCCGAGTGTTTTAACGGAACGATACACTAGTCTCTCTCTCTCTCTGTCTCTATCCTGTTTCGTATACAGAAACCCGGCGCGAAAAAAACCCGAGAATTCGAGTGAAAGTACTGTGTAGTCGTAATGGTGATCATAGCATCGCGTTGAAGCTGACCGAGGCTCGCACAACTTCCATGTTTATGCTCATCGCCGTGGACACCGTAGCTTTTCAGAATTTACCCGCGAATTCTGACTATGAAACCATGGCCACGACCGTCTAAGGGATAGAAAATTCCCTGATTTGGTCGTAGAGTGGAATTCCCTTTGATCGTGGCTTTGCATTCGTCTTTTCTTTCTGAAATCGAAGGAACAGCAAAGTATTACATTGTTGCAGAGGCACAAAGGTAATGGCAGGATGAAAGTTCTCGTAGAAAGTGGAAAGGAAAAGGCAAGGCGACTTCCTAGATACGATCAAATTACTTCCGATAGTACGGTAATGGAATTCAATTTCGATTTGTGTGCCCAATCGGCCTCCCGTTCCACTCGTAATCGCCGATATTGTCCTTTGCGGTATTTTTCAAACCGCAAGAACCGCGTTGGCTGCCTCCGTTGCCCGGGACTTTCCGTGTAAATTCGAGTTTGGATTCCACTGCCTTACGTAACATCTGCCGTAACGAGACTCTGCCCCGCCTCGGTGAAATAAGTTGAAATTAATTAAGATTGTACTCGAGCCGTCGAGCGTATCAATAAACGCTGGGAAATGCCGAAAAAGACTTGCTCGTTTTCCTGAGCAACTGGATCTCCTCGAGTTGCGTGTATTCGAAAATTTTCATTTTCGTATTTGTCACATCAATACTAGAGCTGTCAATCTACAATATGTACTTGAATATATCATAACTAAACGATCGTAATTACATAAAACGTGCACCTCTGCAGAAGACAACATTAATTTTATCAAAGACTGTATAATTTTAGCAATTACAGATATGAAAATCCAAAATCCGTCGTTTTCACAGATTTGATAATTCCAATGTCACGAACATTCGACGACTGGAACAGTTAACAGCGTCGTTGAACGACGTCACACTTCCAACGTTTCCAAAGTAAAACACCTAAATGCCAAAGCGTTGGCCGTTTCACGGATCTTTGATCGATCGTACGCCACGATTGTACGATTTTAATCGTCGTACAATTAAGAGCAGCGACTTTTTTCGATCGCTATCTAAACGGATATTGTACCGGTACTTGTATCGTGCTCGAATGAAACTGCAACTTCCACCGTACACACCCTCGATGAATAGAAACGTTCGACGCCTTACGGCCGACGTGTACCAGCCAGCGTGATTTTAATCGTGGCGAATACGATCTCAGCTTTAAATGTATTATCTTTCCGATACTTGTACTACACGCTGTTCGATCAAGACGCTCGATCGTCGTTCGCACCTGCGAATTGTTTCAATCGGCTGGCGGATAACACGCGAACAAAGTATAGCCCGGCGTTCCAACGGTTTGAAATTGCCTTTGATTTTTCTCTTCCGCGAGAAACTGGAAAATCAAGCTGCAAAAAGCGCTCCGAACCGAGCATGTTCTCTCGGCCGAGAAACTTTTGCTCCTTTCTACACCGTGACGCCATCAATGGTCCATTGCTATAGCATCCGCGACGAGTTCCTCTTGCAAACGAATATCGTGCGCATCCGAGACACGAATTCGACTCGTTATAAACCATACGAATCGTAGTTTTCGGTGCACGGAGAATTCGTTCGGTGTGCGCGCCGATTAAACCACGGGACCACGTGTTAACGATCACGAAGAAGCGAGAGTTGCGCGACCGATACGAACAACACGGAAATTACTTTGGACCTTACTGATAACGCGACCGATCCTATTCGATCGTTTCACTCGACATTTTACTCCCCATATAGATAATGAAACGGCGAATTTACCATTAAAACAATTTATGGGGGAAAAATTGTTCCTTCTAACGTACTCATCGATGAAGACGACAACAGCAACAAATGATAAGACATGCCCAAGCCGTGGTCCCCGAGCGAGTCAAAATATTCGTAATAAAACGAACAAGTTTACGAGCCTCTTTTTATCTCTCTTCCTCTGCTGCTTTCTCTCTGTTCCTCTCTTTCGTTCTTTCGCGCATCGAGCACGATGGTTCGCGTGCCGATTGGCATTCAGCTCGTCTCGCCGCGGCAAAATGCGTTCGTACATGTATACGTGCATCCCGGCGCACGTAACGCTAGCAACATGCGTCGACGTAACACACAACACGTACATGCATATATACATAGGTCTCTGTTCGATACAGCCGAGGCCTCGGCTCGATTCAACGGCGGCGGCAGGTATGCGTCGCGACGCGACGCGACACGACGTGCGAGAACCCGACGGTACCGTTATACGAATACCGTCGACAGAATCTTCTATAGACCGAGGAACGGAACACGGTGGATCCTAGTGGAACGACTGGACGGCCGAATATCGAGTTGCACGAGTCAACTTTCGCTCCTACGGGAACCAGTCTTCTTCTTCCAACCTTTCCCCGATTTTTATCGTGGAATCCGTGTAATTAGTATGTACGCCGCCGGCCATACGTATTAAAATACCTATTGATATTTGGGTACAAGTTGATGGTAACTTGCGTAAACGTTATAAACACGATCGTCACAATTTTTCTTTCGAGTAACATTTTATGTCAATCAACGGCTTGATAATATAATTAAATTCCAATTTTTCTTTATTAGAATAACTCAGAACATCGCTGGAGAACAGATAATGCGCGCTACCAATCCTAAGAACTTTCCCACTGTTACTGTTCAATGATCTCGTTGTTCGTGTAGCGGCGCGTGTTCTCCAATGGTTTCACGTATCACGTGCAAGCGTCATTGGTTATAATGCACTGTTAAAAAAAAAAATTCCAAATATCTAGGTCTCGGAGGAAGGCGGACCACGTTTTTAACGATAGCTTGCACGTGAATCCTATTAACATAAATGAAAGGGCTACGCTCTGCGTTCCGTAGCGAATGGAGATTGACCTTCGTCAGGATAACGCGACCTTGATACCTTCTATAAGAATCGATGTATGTACGTATATCTGTAGTAAGGGTAGCCACGTTCTCCGACAAGTGAAAGGGCTGCGAGACTGTCTACACCGCAATCCTTACAGCCGTTTCGAGAGTTCGATCGATCGACATTGAGAGAATCGGATTAACTGGATCGACCCGAGTTCGTTCGGGGAAAAGCACGGCGAATGAGGGGAATTTTTGTAAATGAAAATTTATGCAACAGACAGACAGACCGAGAGGAACGTCTGCTAAAGATAGTAAGCAGCAACAGCGGGAGAATTAATGGCGGCTCCTCTGTATCAATTACACGCAGTATAATATACCAGGAAACGTCGAACAATTATTGTTGTCTGGCCCACATATTGTACCGAGCGGCCTGCAACATCGTCTCGTCGTCCACTTGTCTTCATTGCACTCGTCGAAGGTTCGTAATTTTTCTCGCTCGTCGTTGTACAGGAAGATATCTCTCTTTTTGCTTCTTTTATTTCTTTCTTTTTTTTTTTTTCTTTTTTTTGTTTTCGCTATCGCGAATATTTCTGCACTTTTTCGTATTTGAAGAACAACGTAATGTCGGATACTTGAAGAATGGCAAAGTGCAACGACGTACGGTCTCGACGAGTAGATAGATAGTAAGTGTTGTACATACATCGAATGCAATGACGAACAAGCATTCTTTCTAATGTAAGATGCATTAGTCGGAGCTTATCTGACGACGATGTAGGTACTACCACGACGAAACTGAACGATGCAAGGGCGAAAATGTGCTACTGTCTTCTATTTAGATTAGTTGAGTACACGTCTCGTACAATTAATTTGTTTATCGATAGGAACGATATCGTAGACCTAGACGAACGTTCATTGGGACAGCATGAAAACGATTAAGCACACGCGACACAGGCAATTATGTCTGCCGATCGAACGACCCGTCATGCCGGCCATCAACGCATGCACACCAACTATTTTTACGCTGGCGAAAATACTTTGGACTCGATAATGTTTACGTATCATCGCGCACGCTATCTCTCCTACACCGTAGCGACTGTCTCCTTCTCCTCGTATTTTGCAACACGTCGCGCTGTGTTTCACAAGCGTAACACGCTTATCGCCGTTGCAATACTCCAATTTAAACGATTGCCGATAATTTAGTCGGTCATCGAAGATCCGTACGCCTCTTCACCCTCTGCTTCCTTACGTCGTTGCTAAAAAAAGAATACGATAGCGCATAGCTGCTTGATTTTTCGCGATTCTACGTGTATTTGACCTTCGCTGCGAAAAATTCCTCCGATAAAAAACGATAATCGTCTGTCAGACTTGATTCTACGAAACGTTAGCTTCTCCGCAAAAAACTTTCTCCGTCTGCTACTTTTCTCCTTAATTCTGTATCTATCTATAGATAAACACCGATGAACTGTACTCGCATTCAGTTGCGCAAATAACAATTATCTGTGTTTAATTTTTTTAATTTGAAAAAAAAATCGAATATTTCAAAATCTCGTTTTTTTTAACAGGAAAAATATACCGACGAAACGAAGGAACAAAAGATAAACAGCGATTATAGGTAGCGGGAAGGTATCGTGGTCAAAGGTAAATATTCCGGACGTGCATGTGGTATTTTTGTATCGAACTGCAGCTCGAAATATGTGTGCATAAGTAGCGATAAGAGAGCTCAGATTCTTATCTGCGATAGTCACAGCAGCAGCAGCGCGTCGTTTGCCATACTTGCGTCACCTTATCAACAATTCAAACGAATTCATTTGCCGTTTCGCTGCGCATAATTCACATTGCGGTCAGCCAAATGATTTTCAAATGAACACGGGTAAGATGCTCTGCGAGATATTTACAAAAGCCCTGTGTGTCGAAATCGCTCGTGAATTCGTGAACTTGTTTGCCTGTTATCTTCATTGCCTGATTACGAAAGCAAGCCGAAACTGTGAGCCGAACGTAAAACTTTCTGACCCGCTAATACCGTGACGCAACAAAACCGATGTTAATTACCGTACAGCATGCTGAATCATTTTCCATTCGGCATATTTCCGCCGATAATTTCCTTGCGTAACCGGAGGCGACGATTCTCAACGCGCCGTTTGCCCGAAATTTAACGCGTCACGAGGTGTTTATCCGCGTTAATAAGATACCAGTCTCTATCCGCCGTGTCGATTGCTCCCGCTCGCGTTATTTGTCCGCCAAGTGCGTTGAACCAACGAGCGATCACGATGAATCGTCATCAGCCAGATCGGTCGGACCCAACGACTTCATTGGGAAACGAGACATTGTGGCCCAGATATCGATGCGAGTGCGTTTCACGCCTCTAACTCTGTCTCGTCCCATCGATATTCTCCGTCCTTACATCGCACAGCGATACGTTATCGTTGCCAGCTCGAACCGAAGGGTCCGTGCAGCATTCTGAGCCTATCGCTGCTAATCGTCCAGAATTTAACGACGCCGTAACCACGATCGATCGATTCAAAGAATACCGTAACGTGTCACGGGACACACTCGATTCTCCAGGTGTACGACGTATAGCGCCGTCTGGAAACACGGCCAGCCGCAAGAGCGATCTGTGGGTTTGCTTAGGCTTTAAGCGCAAGAAGGTTAATCAAACGTGGACATTAGCGGACGTAAATCAACAAGCCACCGATAGAATCTGTCGAGAGAGTCAGCTGAACGTGAATTCCGTGCATGCGACGGACCCGGGCCTGACACGGTTCGTAATATCAACGCTTACGACGCTGCTTACGGTCTATTGGAAAATTAGATCCAATCTAACGCGGCTAGTCTCACGCTCGCGCGCAGACAGAAATTACGAAACATATTCCATCTGTGTAATCTGTAAACGGCACAATAGCGTTAGCCCGTGGAACGCTAGCCGGGGAACGAGGAAGATCAGTGACCCCACTACGCGGAAGTGATTAAGCGTCCGTAACGTTTAATGGCACATATGGATTAACCCGATTAACTTATTCATCAGAGTGCAAACGAAGCTGATCAGAGGAGCAGAGCCGCCTGAGCTGAGATCGTGATCCGATCGTTTACTCGAAGGCTATCGCACGCGAATCGACTCTCCCGACACTCTTTGATCAACTTCCATTCCCGTTGCCTCTTCCAATAAATTCCCCCGTTTAAAGCGTGCCCCGACTAATCGACAAACAGACGAAAAGATTGGATTGCTGTTAGGCGAGTTTCAATGGCAACGCGTATGATTCAAAGTCGTGTCGTAAATTCGTGCAAACAACCGTACGAAATGATCCATGAATTACCAGTCCCCTTGAACGATGCTGGGCGCAAGATTTGCATCGCAGACATTGCAGAATCGCCCTTAATTACCGCGACCTTTACGTACAACGCAGGGTGTACCACTGACCCTGGCTCGATGTATACGTTCCTCCCTTCCGAGAAGGCAATTATGCCTGAATTAGTAAATTAGCCGTCGCTTGCCATTCTGCATCGTTGAAACTGGATTGGAATCTCTACCTTCCACTCGCTCCGTTCTCCAACGTCAGTGTCGTGCCATCCGATTAACAGTAAACGCACGCAAACGACACATTCATGATTTTATCGCGTTTAAATTTTCCATTTAGGAAATTGTTACGGCAAGCGTTAGGATCCATCGGTGAAATTGTGTCGTTCTCTCCGTGAATGTATCCTCTGTCCAGGAACTCCTCCCGCGCCGTTCCTCCACGCTGCTTACAATTAGAATTTAACCTTAATTCGACATTGAAATGTGCATCCTGTCGGCTACATTTAAATGTATGAAAGTTTGCCGTTGTACGTATCGGACGTCGCTGGACGTTTCGTCGCAGACACCGAAACAGATTGAATAGACAAAATTCGATCGACCCCGTTTCGAAAGGCAGCCCCGCTGTTTTTACCGTGTGCCGCGCTATAATATCCGTTGTTGAAATCATTGTTGTCGATCGAGCGAGAAAAATCGAAATTCAATCGTATGCCGATAGGCTGCGGTTAGGTAACGCGTCTGGTGTGATTTGTAAAGGCACGACGAGACCCAGATAGCTCTCCTCGCCTATAGGCTGCGCCAAGAATCGGCCGGATACCGGTAAGAAGCGAGAAAACCTTGTCGACGTCTCGACGACAAAGTGTCGTACCTCTATCGATAAAGTTGTTCAACTAAAACTTCATAGACGCGAATTAAAGGAGACGCTTGGCAAACTGAATTTCGCATTCTAACGAGTATTCCGATGGCGGAGAGCCGACTTTCGAGAGATTCGAGTACCCTCGGCCAAGAGGCAGCCGGAAAGAACAAACAACTGGACGAAAGAGCGAAGGAGGCCGAGGAATCGTGCAAGGATTAAAGCTGTTTTACGCGGTTGTCGACAAATCGTTAGGTAGCGAACTTGTGACAGAGCCTGTAGCGTGACGCGGTTGGCCGGCTGTTTTCGCCTTGTTTTCGAATTTCTCGGTCGGTCGAACTCGCTGAATTATTGATGAGGCCGATTGGCTATGCCTCGACGTAAGGAATTCAGATATTATTCGGTCGGAGCCGTGGCCGCAGAGAGAGAAAGAGTGAGAAGGAGAGAGGGGGCAGGGGATAGAGGGAGAGAGAAAGAGAGAGCCACGAGATCTTAACGTCAATGTCGTCCATCTTGACCAAAGTCCAAACCAGGGCTACTGATTTCCGGACGAGATAGAGCGGCCTTGGCTGGTGACAGAAAACGCGGGAAACGAATGCGTCTCAGGGGAATTTCGGATGGAATCTTAATCGGCGCAGGGTATTTTAAGCTGAATTCCAGCGAATACGCTATAAAGCTCCGAGAATACTGTTTAACCTCCGACACGACACGAAAAGGGCGGTCGGAGATTTCACAACGGTTGATAACGTCACGAAGAAACTTACGATATACATACTCGGACGATTAAAATCCGACGACGAAATAAAAGTGCAACGATTTGAAATATTATTTCTATAATCGCTAGCTCTATCTCTATACAAAAGCGTGCTTTTAGACGAAGAACGTTCTCTAAGACGGAATAAAAGCTCTCGTAGACGGGGAACATCCCCAGCGAGGCACATCGATCACAAGATCAGACCGATTCCTAGTCCGACTGGTCCTCCAGCTAGCGTTCAGTGGAAAGATGTAAAAGGCTGCTACGCCACCCTTCTGGCAGGAAGAGCAAGGGAGAAACAAGACGAAAAGGAAGAACGAAAAGAACTGGCTAGGGGGCGAGGGAGACCGGGACAGCGAAACGCGAAGAGGAGGAAGGATATAGGCGTGTATATAGAAAAGCGGTGCTGCGCCGTGGATAGAGCGACAGTCGACCTTGTCTCATGACGTCACCGACCGTCTAGACGAGATCCACCGCTTTCAATGTCCCCCATTCTCCCCCATTCTTGGATTAAATTCGAGAACTAAAAAACTCAAAACGAGCCACGATGGGCAACCCGATCCACCCGTTCACCGGATTCCCCGCATTAATTTCGACGACCTCGCCGCTGCTGCTGTGTTGCTCTCGCTCTCGCTCTCGCCTTCACCCTCGCCCTCGCCCTAGACCCTCTCGCCCCTCTGTGTCGTGCGTGTGCACGCTTTGCGTACACCTCCTTCGACCTTATCCTACTACGTCGTAGCGTCACGTTGTTCCACTGCCACGCTGAACGCTACTACGCCCTTGTCCTACCGGCTTCTGCGGACGCAGACAGATTCTGCGTCTCTCGCTTAGCCGCTCGACCCTTTTCAGCCTCGCCCTTTGCACCCGTGCCAAGTCTACTCTCCAGTTCTTGTTCGTTCGTTTCCACCGTTTTACGTTCGACGATATCGACGAACACGAATCGTTGCCTTTCCCTTTTCATTCCCAGTGCTTCTTATTTATACGTTTCATTTAACGATAAGAATGACAGATTACCGGACACGCCGTACAAACTTCTTCGATTTGTATGGAGACACGGATAGAGCACAGAGAAAAGGGGAACGCGATTCGAAGCGTATGAACGACGATGCGCGTAATGAGAGCAGGTGTGTGTCGCGTGGTAAGAGAAGAGTAGTAGTCGAAGAGCCTCGTGAGAGAGGGAAGAGCTTTGAAGATGCTGTTGCCAACGGTTGTAGAAGGACAAGCGAATCCCTCCTTCGCCTCGTAGGAACGTGTGCTTTCGTGGAGGTTAAAGTGGCGATCGATGTACGCACTCCTCGACCACACCCGTCGATGTTCCTCTCCTTTGGCTGGCTTGCCGAACTTGGAGGAATCGATACTTGTATCGCGTCATTGAATATCGAATAGGCGCGCGGATATGCTCGGGTAATATCACGGCAGACTTCGGACGAAACTTATCTAAACGCGATTAACGATCGATTTGCACTTACCTTCGACTGTATTTTTCGGATTATTTTATTTCCTATTGGATCTCGTAGCGAGAAGATAATAAATTAGGACTTTTATCGGCAACGATAATTTCATGATAAATTGTTTTTAAATGAGGTTGAATTGTAAATGCGACGATTGTCACGTCGTTGGACGTCAGAACAATGATTGCCTAGTAACTCGACTTTCTCGTTAATAAATTAGCGTGAATTTAAACGAGCATCGTATTACAGACGCGTGGCCGATAGGCGTGGTACATACTTGTTCTGAATACAACATTTTTCGATATTAATACTCACTTTCCTTCGACCGATCAATGGCTTATGCAACACCCGATACGATTGCGGGACTGATTATTAACATAAAAGTGCATTGAACTGGGAAACAGTAAGAAAAACGACGTTCTCGTTCGTATCTTAATCAAGCATCTACGCGCAACCGCTAGCAAAGAAAGAATTTACCACGATGTTAAATCGAACGGTCCCGTTTAGAGGGAGACAGAACCTAAAACTGTATATATCACGTACGAAATAGCTGTTTGCACGACTGATGCGTCTCGTCAATTGGTTTTAAATCTCACGACGAGGTTTGCCCTTCGGGCTCCTCCAGCAGAGGTCACGGTTAAGGTCTGGCCTGCAGTGTCATATCATTTCGGACGGCCGTGTAGGTCACTACTTTTTAAACGAGACGATCACGTGCTTCAACGCTTTCAATTTTATGCACCGAAGCATCGTCGAGGTGACATCCTTGAAGCGTTGTTAATCTTTGCTCGCCCAAAGATATTCCATTTCGATTCCTCTAGGAACATCAACTTTCAATTAGTTCGCCTGTACCAAGCCGATACTCTTCGTTTAGCTAAAACGTTCCGCAGGAAATTAGAAAATTTCAAATTCTCGTTACGTACAAATTCTCGAAACGTTACGTACGATAGAATTGCTAGCACTGTTCGCTGGTAACGTCGTTTGTTCAGCCCTGCGTGTCAAACTTCCGAAACGTGCCGACGTACCCGATACACGATCGGTGCATCAGTACCGGTTCTTTCGAGTAGATAGTTGGTGAAAAAGTACGGTCGACTGAAAGCCTTGATTTTAACAGGAGGCCAGACGGAAAGAGGCTCGTCCGCGCAATTGCAGCCGCATCGGGCTCCACACACAAGGTTTATTCTTCGATCTGCTCCAGTAGGGGTCGCGGTTAAGGTCTTGCCGGCAGTGTCAGATTATTTTGGACGGGCATGTAGGTCAGCGCGAGCAGCCAGAGCGAACTATACGCTGGCGAGAGCACGTCTGGCCCGGACTCTCGCATATTAGCGGACCAGATTGAAACACAATCAATTTAATGAAGCGAATCATCCCGCCACGACGAGGGCCAAGGGCGAATCTCTTTAAAAGTCTGATTCACCTGTTTGCTCTGACCTCTCTTACTCTCGACTGTGACGTCCAACACCGAGAGAGGAGTCCTGACCCGGGAATGGGAAAGAAAGTTGCGAGACGAAAGAAAGCCAATCATCGATCGATTGATATCAACTGATTTAATGGTTTGTCCCTGCTAGGGACGGGACGCGGTGCAGCTTGCAGCCTGCCACTGACTACGTTCCGCCACCGAATTCTCCGTTTCGACGAGAGTACGAAAAACGGAGCAACGACAAATAGAAAAATATTGGAGAAAATATTCCACGGATGCGGCGGACAATCGTCGACTAAATTGATGTCAATGTATCGGCCATGATAAATGCGATAGCGTCGATATTTTCCATCCTTCCAATTGACACTGTTTCACGCGTTTAAAAGAAAGGGTGAGCGCCCACGCGTACGACCCAAAATTGGTTACCGGTATCGGGAACATTATTTGCATTCCAACGCGACTACTTCGCTGCGACACCCGGCTTGCCTCGTATCATCAATTGCGATCATGAGGCAACAAAAACCGAATGTATCATATAAAATGCCTTGTTTAAATGCGGCGCGTCCCGATTCCATTCCCCACAGCGATCTCGGCATTACGAAATCGTCTGGGACAGGAGCTGTCGAGTCTTTGTTGATAATTCACGAATCGATGAAACATCGGGCGTCGTCGTTTCGAAGAACGTGATCGTGGTCGATATTTGAAAAAGTTCGACCTCTGATCGTGCCACGATAAAGAATAAGTTCTGCTAAATCGTAAAAGAGAATAATGGGAACGTAGCGATTTACGTCGAAGTTGTTGAATAACTATGCGTCCTAACCTAACTTCGGATCGTCCAACTATCAAAATCCCTCGATTCATTGCAAACAAGCGATCGTCGTAAAGTTGTCTCAACGCGGGACGACTCCGGCTTAACCGATACATCCCATGGACAGCGCGCGGCGAAATTGACAAATACTACAATGAACATTGATTTAATAATACCAGCGAACGATTCCCCACTGGCAATTTCTAAATACGTTCTCCACGAGTTTCTCAAAAATAGCCGTCCCTCTCTGGAACTGCAAAAATACGCGAGCTACCACGGCACACGTGCATATTATCGCCGCTGCTACGTTGTTATGCTAAACGATTTATACGCCGATGATTTATGCGCTGCGATATATAACGTACTGATGCGCCATTACTTGTCAGATTAACGGGATACTTCGCACGGATTTACTCGTAACCCGCGCGTTACTTTTTACAGAGCACGACGGATAGAAACACGCTGCTAACTATGTAGTAAAATAGCCGGGGACGCGCGAAGTACGAATCGTACACGGTCGCCACCCAGAACGGCTCACAATGGTGACAGTCCATAAAAGTCGAGTTTCGAGAAACGCACAGAGAGAAGATTTTAACCGTCGTTTTGCATCGGGATCGGCGCAGTGAGAAATCAAATTTTCGGCCGAATTTATCGCTGGTCGCTCGACGAAAAAGTATGACGTCAACGTGCGATCGACAGATACGAATTAAAGAAAAACAAGAAACAGCATTTAATCGTCGAGTTTCACGAGTAATCGACGTAACACCTGATCTTTCGTCGTAATTTATAGAAAATGTCAAACAGAAATTGATTCCTCGATCTGTGGATTGTCAAAGTGCACGACGAGTATACCGAAAACTAACTCGACCAGTTAATTCTTGACCCAGTCCCAGACCCGTTTGCATATTTCATTCCCAGAAGCGAGTCGCAAATCAACAGCCGCAGGAAAAGAGAAGATCACGAGGCGAGACAGCGACGATCCCCTTTTCGTTCGTGGTAACGCGGACAAATGGCGCCGATACAAAGTCACCCGGCACACAAATACGATCCCAAGAAGCTCCACCTCGCGAGAAGCTATGAGGCTGGAATACGCGAAGTAACCAACTATTAGTAACCCAGACTTTAGTATTCCCGCGGTGTCGTCTCGTACGAGACTTCCTCATTCCAGAGTTGAGCTATTGCGAAGCTATCCTCCGCCCCCGCTACGCATCGCTTGTCTCTTCATTTTCTTCCTTCTTTCTCTTCTGCTTCGTTTCTTCCATCTTATTCTTATCCTTCGCCTTCTTCTTCTACTTTTTCTTCTTCCACTTCTGATGTTGTTGCCACTTCATCCACAGTCCAATCGCGTTACTCTAGCGATTACGTACACTCATCTCGAACGTTCTTCGCCATATTCGCAGACTCGCTTTCCTCTTCGTAATTTTTCCATCTTTCGTCTCTGCCCACTTCTCCCCCGTTTCGGCCATCTCGTTCGTACTCGCGTGACTTCCCTCCAACCCTGTTACACATCCTACGATCAATTCGACACGGAGAATACGCAATTTTGTTGTCGGCAAGCCTGTTCCCAGCAAAGCAAAGCTCGTGTAGGAGTCGGAAACACGTGTTACAGCATACAGGATACGTCGAGGAGTCACGATCCCGTAAATATCCAGCTGACAAAGTTCTTTCGAACGGAACAATTTCGCCAATCCACGGTTGATAGATGATATCGTAATCGAACGAATGTCCACCGTGCCTATGGTCCCTGTGATTCTTCTTACGGCGACGAAACGATTTTTCATCTTTCCTGTTGACGAACAGCGTTCTCTCTAACGTCTTAGCTAAGCAAATACCGGTTAACGAGATTGTCTTACCGGGGAACGGTCCCGTTAATCTTAAAAACACAATTCATTTCTCGCTAAAACGCCAAGAGAGAAGAGACCGCGCGCAAGAAGTTCCAGGAAAATGAATCTAGGAACCGAAACCGATTCGCAACCGGTCTTTTCGTCTTTCCTAGACGAAACTGCTAACGACAGTGGGGAAAACCTGTCGCGTTCGCGGCAACGTAAAACGACACGTGCGATCGAAAAATGGAAGGCCGATGCGCGTATCTATTATGCCCGATCGGTCGTGCCTTTTTTTTTCTTTTATAAACCTGATCACGCCAGATCATGGTCGAGTAAAAGTTGGAATTTTTCAACGAAAGCAGGATACTACTGTTCCTTTTCACCTTAACGTTTAATTAGCTAATCCCCGCAACAAAAATGATCAACGAAATGCTACAAGTTGCTAAGAGAAACGACTTTCTCTTATTTTTAATATATTCTAAAAGCTTGATTGCGTAATGTTCATGGAAATTAAACGAGAGGACGCGTCAGAGAACGAAAATAGTTGACGCGTGTAGCGTGCACGAGCGTGCTAAAGGAAAGGGTTGTCTCCCTCGTTTACGATTCACGTTATGCAACTGCATTAAGAAAATTGACCAGCCACGAATTAAACACGCAGTACGACATTTTAAAATCTCGTTACATCGTCCAGATGATTTATAACGTTTGCCTCCTTCTTTTTTTTTTTTTTTTTTTTTTGAAATTTAAATCTCGAATTTCGACGACGAAGAAACGAAATTTGTCAGTGATTTTGCCACGTTTTTGCCCACCCCCCACCCGACTCTTTTTATCGTCGATGACGAAAGTCGACCCACTTAACTAAGTGAAAAAAGTCGACAGGACACGCTCGCAGTGCGTGCAACGAAGTCACCAGCCGAAGGAAAAGTCAGAACCTTTCATTGTGATAATGATTCCCGATCGACGCGATACGATCTCGGAATCGAACGTTATTACGATGCTAATTTTATAGCAAATAAACGGTAGCCTTAACGTGGGATATTGAAATCAGTTGCAATGTAAAAAATTATTTAATCGTACCGAGCGGAAAATGGAAAGTAATACTCGTTAAACCTTACTAAGGTAAAACTGGCGTGGTGATCGAGAAAACAAATACGATTCTTTTTGCACGATAGGATCGGAGCAACTTTGTTCGGCTTTTTACTTGCTTCTCGAGAAGATCTCATCCCGATGAACAGAATATTCTTGCAATTTAACGATCGATATTACCAGCGAGGTTCGCTTTATCGCGGTGTGACGTGACGGGAGAAAGGAAGCGTGATCGGAGTAGAAATTACTTTAGATGGAAAGCAGCGGCCGAGGAGAGTGCTTTGAAAAGTTTTGCGAGGAACACCGACAGGGAAAGTGGATGAAAGTATTACGTGTTCGAAACCCCCCGTCCTGGGAAATAAATGGCCAGAGATTTACGGTTTCGCGCGTTCCTACCAGTTCCAACCGCGTCATAAACAACGCCCACTCTACGAATTTCATTTCCCCTGTAGACATTCCGCGAATCACATTGTAGCTCAACGTTAGAAATTTCCTACACCAAACCTTTTCCCGAGTCGCCTGATATTTTCAGCATAAGGAGCAGATGCATCGTCGCAATGTATTTTTTTATATCGCAATTGTGCGATGTACAATAAAAATCGTGTGTACAATGGTTATCGTTGGTAAAAACGTAAATAGATCGGTAATACAAAAAGCGACTAAGAAAGCACAATTTGTAATATGCATAGTACCCATACGTCTTTCATTAGGAATGATAAATAACCTAGGGAGAGTTGATAAACCACCCCTATCGAACCAAACCTCCTCGTCACCAAGCATCAGAAAATATAAATCAATCGATGGTTCTCGTTGTTAGCCATTCGAGTACCCTCAGCCATCGAAAGAGGATCTTTTCAAATCGCGAATAAATCATTCTCAGCAACGAGCACCGAGTAGCGTCCGACATTTACGAGTGCCACTGTAAATGCCATCGGCAAGAAGGAAAAGGGAATCGGTGCCACGAAATCCCGCACGATCTGTCCCGTGGCGCGCGTGTGACCGTGAATTCGCGAACCGAACCAGGTTATCGACAGCACCGAGCGAGTTTTTCCTCGTGCAAACGGACAGATCATAGCAGGAAAGACTCTCCTCCTCCTCCTCCTCTTCCTCCTCCGCCGCCGCTGCCGCCGCCACCGCCGCCGCCGCCGCAGCTCGTATCTCTCTTGTACTTCTCGATGTGCATCGCGTGTGGGAAGATGACAATGCACCGGTGGCCTCGCGCCCGATACGCCTTACGTGGTTACGCTCTCGCAGCCCCGGGGAATTCTCTCTGCACGAGCGTGTAACTCGCGCACGATCGTCTCTTTTCCTCTCCACCTCGCATCCTCGTTATTTTTCTCTCCTCTCTCTCTCTCTCTCTCTCTCTCTCTCTCGTCTAACGATTCGCTAGCCGCGCATTGATATTCTAGCGCGGCCATCGCGTACGCCCCTGGCAAATGCCCAGTTATGCTCCTCTTTCTTCCTTTTCCTTTGCCCACGATCGCGAAGGACGAGATGATAGATCGATCAGTGTCTATTTCCACGCAGCCATCGACGCATCGATATCCGTGGAAAATCGGCTTCCATAGAAACGGGGTGGTGCACCCCGGCCGTTTCTCTACCTGCCACTTGACCACCGCTGACCGTAGGTGGAAAAGTTAATGATATCGTGGGCGGACGGTGTTCGTTGTGCTGGTCAAGACACCAGGCTCGTCCGCAAGGTCCGTTCATTGATCTTACTTTTAGCAATTTCGTCCGGAGTGCGAGCTGTTACGGAGGGGATATACGAGACTCTTTAACGGTGGTGCTTTTAGCACTTCTCTCAACTTCTTGCTCGGTTACTGCAAAAAGAATGCGACCGGTCGTGTGGAACGTAGAGCCTAGGAAGAAACAATTTGCCAAGGGTTACGGATTGCTCAATTGGTTAGACAGTCTGAACCGGTTAATGAAAGGCCAATGTTTGAGTTCTGGCCCATCTGATATTCGCTAATCGATAATTTCATTTATCCTTCGGTGCCAGTTCGGTTCCTTAAAATTTTTAACCTAACCGAAAATCTATCTTTGAGAAGCACAAATTTCTTCAACGTGTGTCGTTCTAGAGGTTATCGATTAAAGAGAAGTAAAGAACGAACAAACAGGCACACGCCTATCGTTCGACATGCCGCGCGTACACGTTCGTCGTATTGTTATTCGCGTGACGACCGCTACGGCCCTGGCAGATGCTCAGTTTTTCTATTAGACTCAACGTCAAACCTTAGGAATGTCTTCTGGCAGCAGATAGGCCTGCAAGCCACATTTCCATTCGCACATCTCGTAATATTCCAACGAGCCATTGTGGTGCAAACGCGTACCACTAAAAATCTGTCTCTTCTCGTAGAGAAATCACTGGCACGTGAACGTTAACCCGCGGTGCCGTTACCACGGGTCCAAAATACGACTGAGAAACGCGAAGGAGTTCGTTAGCGCCTCGGTATTTCGCAAAAAGATACACGCGAATCACACTGGTAATTAGACGAGCGCTGAGAACAATTTCGAGCAGTTTCTTTCACAGTTAGTGTGTCTAGTTTGCCAACAGCAGTTTGGAAACAACTTTAACCAAGAGTATGGAAGAATGTACTGCACGGGAACGGTTTAATTTCCGGTTGAAAGAGAAGAATAGGAAAAAGAGGCGAAGCCTTTGTTTAAGGGAAGATATCGTCACGCCAATGGCCGCTATCTGGAACACGAAAATCGTGGGATATAACTGGGTCACACCACGTTTCATTCTCGTTTCGATGACGACGGCGACACAAGACGTTCTAAGTGGAAAATGAGCGAGTGCTCGCTACCGTTCATAAGGTTAAACGAGTGTGCTGCAAACAGTTCGCCGTGTGTAACATTGTTAACTATCCCGAGTAGGGAAGAATATAACCGTCGTCGAGTGAAAACGCGTTCATCATCCAGCGAACGGTGACTATCGTACGATAATTGCAGGTAATTGGATAATTTGTCGGAAATACAGCCGCGTGCATCGCACGATTGACGGGAACATCGTTCAACTAGGAAAAGTGAACGCGTAATTACGACAAAGAAGCATTTATAGGGAAGAAGAATATCCACGAGACTCTATGAATACCTATTACTCGATCCTATGCTCCGTGCACTTGCGTGTTAACGCGTTTCATGCCATGTGCGTCCATGTTTTTGGCGCGCGATAAATTTTCCATTCAACCCACTGACGTTTCGAGTGTATGCAAAAGCAGGAGATGACGTACACGTGACTGGAAGGGAAAATCGCGCGCGAAGACCGCGTTCACGGAACGTTTTAACGAATTTCATCGTTCGAGATCGGACGATCGTTCATTTCTGCTTCTGCTATTTCGCGTCTTCCGAAACGGCACTAACCACGATGCTTTTGAACCGCTGCCGCGAGAATTTCGCTATTAACGTTACGTAAAGCGATTCGTTTGGCGGCAGATATCCGCGAATGAATATTTATCATCCGGGTATCCATGTTACTATCTAAGGAGCGATTCATTCCCTTCGACAACTCTATAATTCATAAACGACACGACAATAAACCACGATGTTTGTTGCAATACGCGGTGTATCTCGTGGCAAAGAATGAGACGCTCGTTAAAGAGTCACACTCGACTCATTCATTAATCGCAGCTTATTTATCCTGCCTACTGATCGCCGCCAATCCACTTGCCATAATTTACCTATAACAATTACCTACATAATAATACGGATAAGGAAAAAGGAGGATAGGGTTGTCGTATAGTCTACTGGAAAGACTGAAAACACGACTTCTTGGAAATGCTAATTATCTAATTTATAGACTTTGTACGCTCGCAGCACGTTCCAAGGATGACGGACCGAGGAAAACGTGGTCGTCGTGAAAGTCGACGAACGCCTACGAGATGCTGATTTAAATCGCGCCATCATTGCGCCTCTGCCAATCGTACACTGCGCGATAAACGTCTCAGGCAAGGTGTGTTTCGTTAATCGTGATAAGCGAAGATGCGGGTAGATCACGATGCCTTTTACAGGTGGATGTGACAACAGGTGAACCTTGTATTGCAATAATTTATTCGAAAGAAATGAACCGTCGGTAGAGACTATGGTTCGGTAGCGCTTTCCTAACTGACCGTACATCTCACGCGTAATATCAAAAGCTCATTTCACGAACACGGGTTCCAAGAACTGATAGAAATGATCAATTAACGAAATAATATTCTGGCCAGCTAACGCGATACTACAGTACATGCGATTCGTTAACGCAACCGTATACGCGTGTACTGTACGCAATTGCGGAACAAACGAAAGTAAAATCGAGTTTGGGATGAAAATTTCACTCCCTATTCGATCTTGGCTAATTTCATATTCATTGGATCGTAAACTTCGTATCTTATGCATCTTATATATCTCTCTGTAGTTTCTTACCTCGATATTCGAAAAGAAAAAGCATCGAAAACTGAAACTTCTCGAGCACGTTGTATCGATTTTCAACGCTGTTCGCTAACACAACGCAAAGGATGGATATTGAAAGATTTAGGTACAGTAGTTCGGCCCTGACCGTCCGATCGCCGATAGAAATGTCTCCGGTGGCCGACAATGACCTTTCCTTCGTTTCTGCCGTTCTTTCTAACCGCCACTCTAATTGGTCCACTGGATCGACGAGAGAAGCTACGAGAAAAAGAAAAAGAGACAAAGCAGACGACGAACCGATAACCGAAAATTCTCTTTCCTTCATCCAATTTTAAAGTGGGCTACACGAACGAAACAGGCTCGACAGAGGAAATGTCTGGAGTTAGAAAAACGTCGAATGTAGGTTAATCGATTGCCAGGTGAAATTTGGCAATTCGCCTGATTAAAATTTGTTTCCGCCTCGAGATTTCTCCGCGTTCTTTAAATATTTCTTGATATTCAAACGAAACCAACTTTCTCGATCTTATGGTAATCCAGCTCCTTAAAATTCTAACGGGTCCACAGGAAATATTTACGGGAGACTCTTTCGAAGCGTTTACGATTTTCGTACTAAATTACACCGCAACAAGCACAAAGCAACCTCGTGGCTCGGTCCAGTTACTCGTCGTTCACAGTTCGTTAAAAAACAACGATCGATCGTGCGCCGAGATTGTTCAGCAGAATTCACCGTCATCGACCTGGTATTAAACGATCGCGATGACACAAAACGAGCGATGAACTTAATTAGAATGGAGTAACATCTAGCTGACGGAGTATCGAATCTCGCAGCGGAACTGGAGCGTGTTTTCGCCAATTAACGATATTAATGAAGGCATATTTGCCGTTTGCCGCGAAGCGCGAGTTCGCGCACCGACGCGAGATACAAGACTGATCGATAGGCGACATTCGTGCTACGCGATTTGCATATGTGTATATGCAAATTCCTAGGTAATACAGTCAATAGCACGTAATGTACGCGTTTCTGGCGTGGCGCGTTATAAATCTCGTCGCTGGCCGATATTCTTGAATGGCATGATCCGGATAAATGCACATGCATATTCGTCGATGCGATATTAGTTTCGGTTCCCGCGGCAAATAGCGAGCTACGAAACTCTGCGACGATATGTATAACCGCAGCTGACAGAGATTAACTTTGTTCTTCCTTTTTTGGGCCATTCTTAGTCCGCTCGATTTTTCCCATCTTTTTTCTTTTCTTTTTTTTTTTTTTTTTACTGTAATATAAGACAGTGGTGAAAATCAATACTTGTCGGCTTTTTATACAAATAATAAACTTTAATTATTCGCTTAAAAATTAAACGACAGTCTCATTCGGCTAAATCGATACTGGGAAACGTAAAAAAAAAGCGTCGATCCTTCGAACGAACTTATCGAGATACGAACGATTGAACCACAGTTGTTACTTCCTTCCATAAACGTAGCTGGTGGAAGTTCATCCCTGGTCAATCTCGAGCGATTATCTCATTTTCCAAGACACGGTCGTCAGGGTAACCGGCACCGTTGTCACAATCGACGAAGATGGAGTGGCGCCAAATGTCGTGGATGCAATTCTCAGAGAGTACCGGGTGAATGACAAGTAAATCAAGCGTATAATTGGAATTCAATTCGCACAGTGGCACAGATACACGGCATTAGAATTCCGCTTGCGGGCCTCGCCGTTGTACGCTAGCTGCTTGAGGCGAACACGCACGCGCGTGCACGCGCACAAACGCGTCGACTGCAAAGGCAAGGTGTAAACCGGCGATCCGTCTTGCAAGGTATCGCGAGGACGGTGATACGATACGCGAATCGCCGCCCCATTTCGAGAAGGAAAGTGCAGGAATGCGCTAATGAACAAGCAGAATCGGTCTGCGAGTAGGCGTAAGAATGCGATTCTACGATCGTAAATTACAGCTAGGGTACACGCGTTACTTGGCTACGGGATAGCGAGAATGAAACCAAGTACCAGTGTTCTCTTGTTCCGATCGGACTCGATTCTACGAAGATTATTATCCTATTACGTTGTGATTAATCGATAAAACCCTTCGTCGTGCAAGAATTATTCTCAAGACGAAGAAATAAAACGGTCTGGTGTGACTGAAACGAGCTGTATGGTTCTTGCTAGAGTGAATCTGATACCAAACCTCTCGTAGGGAAAACCCGCACGCGACAAAATATTCGAACGCGAGACGAGCACAGTTTCTCGATTCAATTCTATCGCGAAACCTTCCGCGACGGCATTTTACATTTACGTGACTCGTATTGTTTCGCTTCCAAACACCCAGTAGACTCTCGATTGCACTCGACACTGAAACTCGCCGGGACAGAGGGCATAAATAGATAACTGCATCGGCCGCTCGAGAGGCTATCGCAATCCGAACGCAACGTGCCCTCGCTTTGTACGAGAATATCAAGCGTGAGCATGCTCCAATATCGCCTTCTTGCGCGTATTTCACCCACGTACCTAGCGCAAGAGCTTCCAAAAAAATAGAAATACGCGAAACCAGACCTCGCAATGTCGAATATTTCTTCGGCATTAAGGTACACGTTAGAAATATTCGCTCCCTTGAGACGTCAAGTAAAACGCCAGTTAGAAAATGGAAAAGGGAACGAGCTGCTGGAACGCAGAGGGCAAAATACAAACGACAAAAGGTAGAACAGCGTGATGGCAAGATATCATTGGTAGGAAGGGTGCCGGTGGCGACAGTAGGGGGTGCACGGGACTAGAACCTAGAAGGTTAACAAAATCAATACCGGTGGGTGGTAGAGCTGGTGGTCGGCTTGCTGGGGGGCTAGGTCGGCCACTGACCTTTATCCAGGCCAACTGCATCATCCCCATTTCTACGCGCGCACGCACACAGCAGAGGTCGTCTATTTTCACGGTGAACCATTTTCGTCGGATGAAAACAATCCGACCATACGTACGATCTCGTACAGTCGCCTACTTATTACTCTGAATGTCTGAGTAGAAAGAGAGAAGGAGGAAGCCGGGTCTCGACCTTTCACGCTTGATGGAATCGCGACCATCGATCCTGCCAATAAACGCTTCCTCGACCGTGCTCTCATCCGAGTAACCCCTCTCTGGAACTCGCACCCTGGCAAACGACTGGTTTACCAACTGTCTTACGAAGAATTAAAAGCGACCAAGATGGTAATTCGTTTCGAACGAACAGAATATAAAGGGTGGACGGTGCGACTCGAAAAGCAATCGAGGGAAGGATATCGAAGAAAAAAGAGTACAAGTATAGAAGGCAGAAACGTTGTTTCAGTGAAATTCATTGCGCCTTCTCACGACGCGCACGAATGAAATGCTGCTCTTTAACACGAATCAGTGACACCGATAAGCGGTGCATTTAATCAGAGTTTTAGTCGCCGACCTTAAAATGCCAGAGAAATATTCGTTTTATCGGATTTATCGCTTTCGTCCGTGTCTCCCTTCGGTGAAACAGCCCAGCAACTGGCTCGATCTAACGTTCTTTTAACACCTAAATCGCATCGAATAGCTGATGCACGTTTCTCTGCGTTATCGAACGACCAGATCGCTCGCTTACAAATTCCAGCGATTAGCCTAGTTAGGCGGGAGGAAAATAGCAAGTGGAATAACGCGTATCTGCGTCGTCAATCTGAAAATAACGAGAGCACGAAGGGCTGTTTTAGATCTTACGAGTTGCTCTGAAACGGCCCAATGGGATATCTTTCGTCACGCGAAGTGCCACGAAAATACACGATTCTGCATGTTCCACGTTTAAAATTCGATCCGTCCACTTTCATTACCAAGTGAATACGTTCGCTCCGAGCAGTTAAAAGTTTGCGATAAAACAAGATTCACGATGGAACATAGATCTCGAGAATCGTATGCTTTAGCGTCTGAGATATTCTACGTAACACGCGCAGAAACGTTTTCAGAAAATGTTAAAGGACGTCCACGATGCGTGCAGCTGCCGCGTATATATTCACGTTTAAGACGAATCATTAGACCACGTCGTTCCATGGAACAAAGTTGGCGCGTATCTTGTACGAGTTCCGCTAAACATCGCCTTTAACTATCAGCAAATGCTAGACGGAACTGAACTTCTATGAACCGAATTGAAGCGCCGAAGTAAAAGTTCATCTCGCCTATATATAGATTATTTAAAATTTCTAATCCTAACCGAGAAACTTGATAATCGAGATTATTATTAATTCTATCACAATGCCATCTTCTCGACCCGCGATGTATGCAATACGGAATACAATACGTAAGAAATTCGATCGATTATCCGAGTCGATAATCGGTCAAATTGTTCGCGTACTATCGTATCACGCGATCTTGTAACTTCGAGGACTCGACTCTATAAATCTCGTATATAAAATCGTTGCAAGAAGATAGAAACTATCATTACACATCATTAGACCGATCGAGTAATGCCGAGTCATAAAACATCAGTGTTCGTATCAGCGTTTCGATAAACGATCCAATGCTTTACAGACAAAACGAAACTAACAAGATTTTATGTGCGAGAGGGACTATAAAATATAAAAGTCGGCTACCTGAACGCGACTTAATCGGACAAAGAGAGACAAAGAGAGAGAGAGAGAGAGAGAGAAACGGCCGGTTGAAACAAGAGACGACGCATTAGCATTTTTACTAGCGAGAATTAGCATGCTACACGTTAGTGACTAGCGATGCCGCGATTTAGGCCAATGAACGTCGACGCCGGCGTCGATGATGGCGGTCGTCCTTGCCAAGCAATGTTATCCTGTCGGCAACTGAACCATCCGTCCACATGACCCGCTTTTTTCTAGGATGTGGGACGAACTACTAACGCACGCTCTCCTCTCCGCTGCTCTCTCTTTCATTTAGAAATCCACGCATGCAAGAACGCCGCTTCATTGACAGATTTCACGGCAAGCCGATCGCGATGCTTCATCGTTGCCCGATCCGCTGCGTAGATCATGGGGTTTGGCGCAAACTATGCGCGATGTATGAATGCTAGTAATGATGTAATCGAATACGATTCGCGCATACGAAATTACCTCGCAACCGACCGATGCGGTAATATGAATTTAGAAGAGAAGATACGAGGCGAGGCAGGGAATTTGTAACTTTCCATTTGCTCGATAATTTTGCTACTGTTAACGTAACAGATAACGCAAAGGGGAATGTAAAATAAGCGATGGACGATAATGATAGAGAAACGATACCTAGTTGATGGCGATTCGCAACTATCTAAATTCAATAATTCGATACGTTGAACTGCGGATGGATCGTGTAGTATTATATTGTCCAAAGTCCAAACAAAGTCTGAAAAAGAATGGAAACTATAGAATCTGTATTTTAAAATGCAGTATCATCTAAAGCCAATGACTAATTACGACGAACAAATTTACAGAATCGAACGAAGAACGTCTGGGCTTAAGCAGTTTTAATTTGCCTCGCAACCGAAGATTACAGTGTCATTCAATGTCTGTGACGAAGCATTTTTCACGGTCTAACAACGTCTGATCGGGTACTCTCCATTGCTAGACCTGACCTCGAACGAAACGATACGCAGAATCGAGAGAATCGAACGATACATGATTAAACTACGCGGCCAGATCTACGCTACGTATAAGCAGAAAGGTTCAGTGAACGGGACATCGTTCTACAATAACGATAAGGGCTTTGCATATGCAGTACCATCGCGTGGCTGTTAATAGAATAGGGTGACGGAGGGTCTTGTTCTACGTCGATGGAACAAATGAAAAGAAATGACGGCCAAGATGAAGATAAATGGTTCGCGGTACTAGACTCGATCTCCTAAAAGTAACAGAGGCAAATCAGCAGAACGAATCAAACGTCTCGACGCGTCACTTCACAACATGTAAAGTTCATAACGCACGAGCGACGACCTCGTTCTGCTTCGCGTAGCGTGTTTCGTTCGTAATTTCACTCGTTCCTTTCCCTATCGCGCCAATGATTGCTCGATAATTAATATTAATTCCAAACTTCGTCGTGTCGACTATCATTTGCTTGACAAACATCGACTCTGCAATTCTCTTTTAAGCGAGGTCGTTGATGTTAAACAATGTTAGAGTAATTTAAGCGTGCATGTGTGTTTGTGAGACTCGTCTGGAATTTTGATACATATAATTAATTGATTGGAAGATTAGAAAATGGAGGTTCGTCGTGATAGGAAAGCGTGGTCGTGTTCACACGGAAGATCGACTGGCATTCCCGACGGCCGTTTGGTTAACCTACGCGGAATTGCCGATTAGCCAATTCCCGCCGATGCAAATGACGCGGGATCGTACGACCGCCACTTCCGACGTATTATGTAGATATTCACGAGGCGAACGGAAATTTTGGTGTAGAAAGCTTCGCGTCCGTTCCAACCCGTCTCGCCTTCAAATATTTTGCGTTTCAAATCGCAACCGTGATTCATTCTACGCGAGTAGAACGCCCCTCTAAGCCTCTACCAGAAACTTCGTGGAATTCTTGAATTTTTATAACGCGCGCCGGCCAATGCGGACTTCCGTGAACCGATAGATCGGAACGTGAACAGCATTCTACACGAGCTAATCGAACATCGAGCAATGCATTGGCACTGTTCTCTGCTTTAGCGTAGTTTTCTAGAAATTACACAAATAATGTACAACTCGCGATGTATACAAAGAGAAACGTACGACATGAGGTCGTCTTTTCCTCCACCTTCCACAAAGTTAGCCATATTTTCATCTTCAAAGTGGATTCTCTCGTGAAACTAACAGTACGTCGACGATAGACACGGATTCATCTCGAGTCCTGCACGCGTTATAAGGATAAGTGATACGCCGGCTGTTGAACGTGTATGTGTAAATACATGAGTCTCCACACGCATACTGCAATGAGATCGCATTGATTCCGCCGAGATAGGACACACGGTGGTAAATGAAACCGCGAGTCCAGGACTGGACGGGTTCAACTGGCAATTAGATCGGACAATAACCTTCTATCAACGAAGCTAAGGGTTTCAACTAAATTGCAACACGTTTACGCTCGACGCGGTGGACGGAGTAATCGTCTAACGGCGATCGATGGAATAATTTCGAATTTCGTGTTCCAGAAACAATGTACATCGATAGTAGGACAGATTGAAACGGTGTTGAAAGAGAAACGCGACGACGCGTTTAACACGCGTTCATCAGTTAATTACGCGAAAAAATAGTTAAGTTACTTTCCGCATGCAACCGACCAAGCCACTAATTAGGCATAACAGCATGCAATGGAAACACGACACGTGACTTGTGTGTGCGTGTACCGGCACATTTGTTTTCTACGTACCGTTCTTTTACTCACGATTTCGGAGCAAAAGGTTAAGGCTATTCGTAAGCCTCCGAGAATTGTTAACAAAATAACAGTGATAAAGAAACATAAAGCGAATAATACAAGTTTAAAATACAATAAAACGTAAAACATTATTATTTAGAATATATAATAGATAACGTGAGAAATTGAAATTTAAAAAGAAAAAGTTGTGTTTTAAGTTCTAAGTACGTTTTATATATTTATCATAAGGTACAAGCGTCCAAATGCTAATGAACGGTAGTACATATCTCTGTTTTGCTGCTCTGAATTTCAATTTATGAGATATTCTCACTCTCATATTGCTCGTTCGCTTTCCGATGTTGCCAGATTCTTACAGAATTCTAGATACATAGGCCGAATTTTTCTCTAATATATATTGCTATTTCATATTTAAGCAATATAACCTCGTGCATTTCGAACATTGTCTATACGAGGTACAAAATTTTTAATTTACTGTCTAACAACCTGTTGAACAATCTGTTTAAGAAAGATTAGGAGTCAGTACATTTGAATCAATTTTTGCCATTGATGGCACAATTATATGATTAATGATTAGTTTTCTTGAATCTTTAAAAATATCGTCGGCGTTTTACTAGCGTTTGCTTCACGACCTATCCTATAGAATTACGGTTTAACCCGACATCACTTCGCATATTAAGGTATAACCTACGTTCGAAACGTATAACACAAGGCCATAGTATAACCCTAACGAATAATCTAAAGTTACAAAGTAGTATGGAAGGAAAGTCGAGACTCACCACATTGCTTTTCTCCAACGACGGACGGATGCTCCGGCTGCAATTAAAAAAAGAAATGTTTTTGTTAAAGTACGATGCAATACGAGTAACACCGCAAGTAATATTTTTAAATTGCAATACGATGCAATACGAGTAACTACATATACGATACATATACGATACAATACGAGTAACTACAAATAATATTTTCAAATTACCGCCATCTATCTATTGACGCCATCTACAGTACTATTTTTCAAGAGAACGTTATTCTTCAAATAAAGTAATATGATTCTATACGATTCTTAGATATACATACAGAATTCTTAGATATCTACCATTCTTGTCGTATAAAACAAGTCATAAACAAGTTATTCAGTTAGATTGTTAGATCACAATTCCCTACCTGAGAAACTCTCATATATTTTGTTACTACGTACAAAATTAATATTCAATTAGAATTACAAAACAATGCATAGTCTTTTTAATTCAAAAACTTGCATCTTAATCTTAATCGTAAATCCTTTGATCAAAGGTATATACCTATAATTCAAGTATGTTTCTCACTACCTTTTAACGTCATGCAATAAAATGCGTTACAACCTTGTGCTGTTGTATAGATTATACATTGTCGATGAAAAATCGCTTTCACGTATTTCAAAGCATGTAACAAATTGTATTGTTACGAACACTCATGTACAAAACACTCCGATTGATTATATTTAACAATCTGCAAAAGCTCAACAATTTCGCCTTCCACTTTTCAATTTAACCACGGATATATTACAGACATTAAAAATTTCTAATGTATAGTTAAGGTTGCACAACCCACTTCTAGGATTTACGCAAGACGCGACATCTATGATCTACAGGATTGCATACAAAGCTTAAACCTCTTAAGGCACCATTTTTTTGATCATCTTGCTTTAAACAGTTTAATGCTTGACGGTTTCAAAAAGTGATGGCCAATGAAACGCGATTTGAATAAATAACGAAATTTTGAAAAATCGATCAAGGTTTAATTTACTTGTGCCGTTGCAAGATCTTCAAATTTCTTCTAAAACCGAGTGCATGAAAGAGACTCGCCCCATTATTTCGAGAACAAAGTTCCTCGGCATTAACGTGAAGAAGAGCAACTCAAAAGCCGGTAGCACGACGACGTATTTATCCAGACAGCAGACAAACATACTCACTTGAGTACCTGGCACCTGCTCACTTTCGTATACTTCTAAAGGACTACAAGGGGATCGTCACCAAATGAAACTGCATATAAAGCCAGACGAATGGTAAGTTTTTAATACAATTGTAACCTTTCTTTTTACATGATATTTTTTACAATTTCCTATAAATATATAAACATGCATAATTTAATTATGAGATTTACCAAAAGATAGGGTAGAAAGTAATTTGTTACCTTCAAAACAGTCACTATCATAAAACTCGAGAATATTACTAAGCGACATATCGAACAAAGAGTTGTATCGATATATAACCAGGTAATGGTCCACCATTCGAAACGTCAATCATACGAGCTTGTCATCGCTTCAATTTGATAATTAGAATTCCATTGTCGCAATGATGCATTACGATATTTGAGAGCAAGCTAACACTGATAGAGGCTCACGTGAGTAGAACGAATTACGTTCATACGAATTGCGTGAACGCGACTACGCATAAATAACATCGCTGTGTGTACGCAAAGTGTACGGCGACTGTGACGACAGTGGACACAGTTGATCGCGTGAATAAACACACATGACACATACATATAGACAAGTATACTTATATGCATGTATACACGTACTCTCACCTCGATACAAATCGGCAAGCAGGCAGCAGGCCGTCACAACACGACGGTCGTCGCATCCCCTCCCGCCACACCTCGATCGTCCTCTTCACGTTCATTCATTCCTCCCCCACGCGACGCCGTTGTTTCTCTCGAGCGACGTTCGTGTCAGCAACATTAGCAGACGACACACCATAGTCACACACTGTTCGGCACTACACACTCACGTACAATATTAACCAAGTAAAGTACGATGTTGGAAGAATCGAGCGCGACAAACCGAATCGCATCAACCACATACGATAATACTCAGAGGGACCGTGACACGAGAAATCCATCAGAACGACGCCATTCCTCCTTCCATACTGTTTACATCGTGTCGAGGATTGAGATACAGCGAAAGGAAATCGCAGGAATGTACCCCGCACTCACGAGTCACGGTGTTATATTCGATCTGGCTGAAACCGTATTTATGTATTTACACCGGTGATTAAACAACAAAACAAAAATAGTCTCCTGCGTGCTCCGTAAGATCGCGCTACTCTTCAAGTCTGACGTCTCTAGGCGGCGTGACGTGAACACGGCCTAACATACGTAAGGCCATTAATAGAGGAACAGCAACGACGAGGAACAACCAACAGTACCCATACGTGAAATGGTCAATATCGTGAAGGAAACTATCGTAGATTGCTCGTGGAATACGTGACACATTCTCAAGGCCATTCGCGAACGTCTTGCCGGCGGCTTCGCCGTTACCACAGCAGTCGAACGACATTTGAGCAAGTCTCGTAGTATCTCGAACACTCTGACTAGCCGAAGTATGACGAGCCGAAGTCAACGAATAAATGGGGAACACCCATAAGAATGCCGCACTATAAAACGGTACGCCGCGACAACACGACTAAACGGGCTAAGCGGGTTTTCGCTTTCGACTGAAATCGAATGTCCTACCGGCTAGCCGGTGACGAGAACCGTATATGAGTTGCGTACGTGTGCGCACGCGTGCATCGTTGTGTATGTGTTGTGATACACCGTACCCCGCGTTTCTACCAGCATCCAGTATCCAGTATCCTGACAAGTAAACGTAGCCCTGTCGAGCTCATATTACAAAACGCTAATGTCGACAAGATGAGTCGACCGATTAAATTACATGTGACACGCGCGTACTGCACTCGATAATGACAGGTGCATCTTTTTACTTTACCTTGATGGAGGTCACACCTCCGCGTCGTCATAAATGTTTCGGTTGTAGCGTCTGATTCCTTCTGACCTCCCCAATGAAAATTCATAATTTCGTTTTAAAATATCCTTAGGATTACAGGAATACTAGAATTCTATATTTTTAGATTTTATATTCGATTATTTTTACGCATATCTAGAAAAATCGAAATGTTTCAATCATTATCATAAATCTCGACTTAACTTAACATAAATCACTTAACTTCAATATATTCCAGTGAAGAGTTTTAATTAAGGCTATAGCTATCATCTGCGAGGTATATGGAAATAGAGGAATGCTACTCTACCACTGACTGTGAAAGTTGTATTAATTACAGCCTTTTAATGCGTCGACATTTTTTCGCCCCGGTTTTTATATCTTCTCGGGAGGGGAGCGAGAAATGATTGCGTTCCACACGAAAATACTTGCTCGTTACTTACTGTGGGCCATTGAACTTCTACAACTGTACTAAATGAAGCATAAAATCAAAATGAATATGGTAGATAAAATCGTTTATTGAATTGTCATATATATATTTAAAACAATATTTATTTTACAATGATAATATACAAAGAAAAGTTTCTGCAAATTAAATAGTCTGTATCACAAAATGGATTATTTCCATATTTCGCTCTATTTACAAGAGTTGCGTTATTTTTTTTCCTCGTTCAAATTATATTTTGTTTTCAACTTATCTATTTCTTCCATCTTCTTGTCCACATCAACCCGTTTAAATGCTTTATTACTTTGATAATATAAAACTACCAGATATCTATTACAAACATTAAATCCACTTAAATGATCACAAGCATTCTTTGCATCAAATATATCCTCGTAAACAACAAAAGCTGTTCCTCTAGTTTCGGCAGTATTACCCCTATAGTAAAGAAATTCATTAATCTTAGAGACTTTTTTACAGTGTTAAAAAAAATACATAAAGTATAAAATGCGATTAATATAAACACATACACTCTGATTTGTCTGATAGCTCCATATTTGCCAAAAATATCGTACATTTCTTCAGCAGTAATTTTATATGGCAGATTCCTTATATATAACACCCTGTTCACTTCTGGAGGCAGCCTTACCTAAGAAATAAGAATATGTTTTTGTACAATAACAAACAAAATATAGGTTAGGTCAACGACACTTATGTAGTAGAAATTTTATATAATCGTATATGTATTTACATTAGCTCTTCGTTGAAGCATTGCCATAGTCATCTTGAAAATACAATTACTTCTTTATTCACGACGGGAAATAAAAGCACAGAACTCACAAACTGCTTTTTTAACGTCAAAACAGTTTCAAGTTGTTAGGATTGATTTATGTGTAATATATGCTACTAGAGAGCAGCACTGTATCTTCCCATTCTATAAACGAAAGGAAAGGATTTAAAGGGTACATTAAAATAAGAAATTAAGTTGACAATTTTTATTTATAGTAACAATACTCCAAAACAAGCAATTAAAAATGGTACTAGTACTTGGTATTACATATATACCTACAATATCGTTAATGATCGGTATCATTGATCGCAAATGAAGTGTTCCTACTTGATATTACAATTTTATATATCGAATTATATTTAAAACATTTAATGTTTATATTTTTCTTTATAAAGAATATATTGATCATACAACCACAGTTTAAAAATTTACCCGAGTATTTTTAGAAACGATTTGATAAATTGACACATCGAATATTAAAGTTGGAGTACAATAACTAGGTTCTTCATTTTTGGACAGTCGCGTTTAATATAGAACACGTATGTAATGTATTTACCAGAGTAGATATTGCTAGTGGAATGAAAAGATGGCACAACAGACCAATGCCTGATTGCAATTAGAACCGTCAGATATTTTTCTACGAAGGAAACTTCGTTAATATTTTATACTTTATTAAAAGCTGCAATATCTACGCTTTGTACATAATCTTCGATTTCCTGAATCTTTTCTGTTAGCCAATCTACAGAAACTTTGTCATCTTCTACAACACACGAAATC